>NC_090822.1:48864730-49180124 GCF_000390325.3 Nicotiana tomentosiformis
GGAATTTGGTCATAACTTCTTGTAGGAGTGTCCAAATGATAAACGGTTTGAAGCGTTAGAACCTAGACACGAAAATCTTTCATTTGATAGGTTTTACATCACATAAATACTTATATATATATATATATATATATATATAGTTATGCTCGTCCAAAGTTTGGTCTTGTGCGTACTTATTTGGAACTTTAGTCTATCATGTAATTTTCAACTTGACATAAACTTAGGGCTTTCCTTAGACACCACAATCACTTATAATATGCCTCGTACACTTATTATCATATCCAATTGATATCCATCATATTAATAGTCCTCGTCTGCACATAAAATAATATAATTAGCACACATCAACTTTCTTAATAGCGCTTAAGTACTTCAAAATTTTCCGGGGAGGTACATTCTACCCCACCTAAGAAAATTCGTCCTCGAATCTTTTACAAGTCACTTCTAAGAATAGAGTTACCATCCTTTTACCTCCAACCATTAAACATAGGCACTTATGACTACATGGGTCTTATACTTCTTTTCCAAAATCATAAGTTACTTATGGCCCTTAAACATTTGGCTACCTTTACAAATTCTTAAAAATTTCGCCAGAGTTTCCCTTGTAATTGGGTCCACCTGTTAGAGAATCACAAAAATCTCCCAATCAACACATCCACAACTCGACAAAGCATCACAATGTATATCAACAGCACTAATCTCAATATTACACACATTATATTATCAAGAGTGATATCTGGACATGAGTTGCACATATTTAAATCATAACACATAAAAAGTACCTTTCAAATCCCAACCACTTGCTATACAACCAAGCGAGAATATTTTCTTTCCACAACACTTTCGGCCTTCAAGGTGACCTTCTCGACTCACAGAATTCGCCATAACACATTAACAGAGGCAATCTCAACTCCCAAACTTATCTAACAAGGATGACAAATAGATACCCCTCATAAGCCGATTATCCATTAACTTCACCTTCGCTAGCTTCCACCGGAATGATAGACAAAGGATTTTCAACTACCTTCTTAGTCATAGACACATGAAACACCGAATACATGGAGGACAATGATGGGGAAACATCATACTCCTAGTTCTGCATATTTCCTTCAAGATTTCATAAGGCCTAATGTGACTACACATACTTTACCTTTATTAGCAATTCACATAACATCCTCATGGAGAAAATATTAAGAATAACCCGCTCACTTTATTCAATTTTAAATCTCTACGCCGAACACCCAAACTAAACATGTGATGACCTCCAACAATTACACTAAGATGTACTAACATGAATATGACCATAAAATTTTTTATCCAATATATTTGATCACGGGATGATGCTTCTTCTTTGACATGTTTAAACCTTCAACTCCAGTAGGTTTACTTGAAATAGGAACAACGAGGCTTGAGATTGGGCTAGAATTGTTTTTTTCAAGAATCCATCAATGTGCTGAGCAGGGCGTTTCATGAGGTTACATCCTAAGAGACATGAGGTTACTACCAATAGTGCTGACATGGTTAATCATTGTGATGACATCATTGATTCGACAAATGAGGCATAGAGTTTCCTAGTAGGCATTGATAATGTAGAAACATGTACATAATCCGGAGATGTAAAAGAAGTGAGTCACTTTAGACATGTGATATATGGGAGGCATGATCGGTAGAATAAAGACATTAGCATTGGTTATTCTTGGAAAACTGAGTTATGAGAAGGACAGTAATAATTGTTTTATTCCATACATGCCTTATTCGGCAATAGAAAGCCTCAAGAGAAAATAGCCAAGTACGTGACACCAGTTTTCTCCTGGAGTGTAGGAAAATCAGTTTAACTTTAAATAAGAATATTCTGGCACCCTGAATATGATATGGGTTTCAAAATACATGAAGTTACATTACGCTCTTAACAGTATTTGACACAAGGATTCTATGCCACAAACCCATGAGGTTAAAAAAAAGAAGTTGAACACTTGTGAGATTATTATCATTATGACAGCTTAACCCTTGTCAATAGTGGATACTATATGAGAGGACTAAAGATACGACAAACTTGACTTTCAAATCAATATGCTCATGATATGTGCCAAAATCTGAATGCAACTAATTTCAATCTCTCACGAGTGAAACCACATAGCTAGGACATCCAAATATTGGGGGTGAAATCATGTATTGGTTAGAGAGAATGAACACTTTGCTATGATCTAGACATGTTTCTACCATAACAACTCTCAAGATGCCATATCAGGCCACTTTACGGGCAACTACAATACTATAAATAAAGAGAGTTACTCACTGAGGCTCTAGGTGGACATGAAAGCCATACTAAGATGGGAGAACCAAAGGATCTTCCTGTGATGAATTCGTGAAAATCTCAAATTCCCCAGAAACATTATGCGGACAAGTGACCCTGACATCTACACATATAATAGGTGTTGAAATATGCTCTCATGTTACTAAACAATAAAAAGGATTCATGATAATATTCACAAAGGAGTAAAGTGAATGTTCCAACCATAGGAGTCACATACACCGGAGAGAGAACCAGTGGCTCAAGAAGGATCTCAACACTAGGCCGCTATACATTGGATTTGATACCACATAGGTAAACTTTATGACTGTGCATGCATAAGCACAAGTGAGCAAATGTTATCCATTTGAATCAAAAGGTTCTATAAGAAATTCATCAAGTATAGTCCCTTGTAGAGAATTTAGGAAAGCAAGTGGGAAGTATTATCCCAGGATTATAACTCAATTCAAGGAAATAATTATAGAACTCAATTCAACAAGAGGTTGTAAATAAGAGAACTTGTCATAGAGTGGATTTGCGAATAATGCGTCTCGCTTAGAAAGTAAGTACATGCAATGTTTTGCAATTCAGCATTTTGATTAAGACCATATTTATGTAGGCTCTTCAATGAAGATGTACATATACAACAAGGAAAATTATGCAGTGTTCAAAATGATGTAGCATGGAGTGACTTACTTGATGATTTTAGATTGACAGAGCAGTACCTTAATTGATGCCCCTTTACTCCCCATCCAAAACATACATTAATACCATAGTGACATACCCCCGAATGACATCTCATACACTTCACACAACGAGGATGGGGTCTGCTAAACTGACTCGCCCCACTAACTTGATATTTACCCTTTTGTATACATCGTAAGCATCCCCCTTATCCTTTCTCTAGGCCTTCATGGCGGGTGTAACAATCTCTGTACCGGTTTGCTGTGTGGTCCTTTGGAATTTCCCAAACTTGCCCCCCTTAACATGCTGCTGAGCATACTCACAAAACGATGCCAAATGTTCATTCCCGCACATCGGGCAGATCGGGATGGGTGTATCCAACCTAGGGCACTTATTATTCTTGTTCCCCCTCTTTCCACAACCATAACATATTTCGAGAATCATCCAACATAAACCCAAGTGGCTATTATTTCATATCAAATATTCCGGCTTATTGGTACAAACAAACCTCTTTCGTATCTTAGGTGCTCTCATCATATAATTCGGTGGCGCGGTAACATTAATAGGAATAAGGACACTTCCCCTAGCAACTTATTCTTTCATTTCCTCCTTGCTGCCTCGAACCCATTGGTTACTCATATGGAAAATGAGACATGACGGGGAATTTAGCTTCCTATCTTGAGCTCTATCGCACAATGTGGAGTATCAAAGAAGTGTGAAATTCCTAAATGTCCAAGTAGCCTCCTCATTATAGATGTGGTCAACAACACACCGATAAGAAAGAATACTAGACACGGCTCAGAGACATCCTAGGACACTTTAAAACCTTAGGCTGGTGCTGAATCGAGTGAACCGGGACGAGCAAGCCTGTTAGATTTCCTTTTACCCAAACTCAACCATGAATAAAGATAAGATACACTCCATTAATCAAACACTGAAGATTTCATTAACAACTCCCATTTCATTTCCATTAGCAGCTTCATTCATAATTTCCAAAATAATACAATTTATAGATATATTGAAAAATATGTTTGCCAAATACCAGTATTTCTAGTTCAATTTCCCACATCAAACACCACCCACAACCTGTCTACGGAGGCTCTAAGTACAACATAAGAGTAGTATGGAAGTGCCGGCAACAAGGCCTAGACTATACCTCAAAACACAATGTACAACTTGAATGACATCCGGCCCGAAATAGAATAGGGCTCACCAAAACTTGCTAAATAGAGAGTGATTGCTAACGAGGACCAAAGTTGCCCGCTGATGAACCTCCTGCATCCATTAAAGATGAAGTGTCCCTGGTAAAAGGGTCGTTAGTACATATGGAATATTACTAGTTTGTAAAACTAACTGTCCACTTTCAAAATAGAATGCCAGTATAAGAAAGGGAAAACCATAGAAACATCAAGTGATAATCAATGATATCCAAATGGCATGTTAAAACATAATAATTTCCAAAATATGAAGATAAAATTATTTTTGGTTGGGAGATCTTTAGCACCGATATACCACTATTCACAATGCCATTGTTCACAATACCAATACCACCGTACTTTTAGCACAGAGTCCGATCATGACCCGATCGGCTAGGCCATCTCATCTGAGACATCAACGACAGTCACAATTTCCAGCACAATCACCACCGTGTGTGCGGCATGGCGTCCGATCATGACCCAATCGGCTAGGCCATCTCACCATAATGTCGTGTGGATCGACATCATCCTTTTCTATCAATCTTCTCATCCCAATTAAGGGGAATAATTTTATCACATGAATCTCATCTCAAATAAGGGGAATGATCACAATCCACTCCTACACCGGCACGTGTAGTTTTGGGGTTAGGCTATTGCAACCTACCCTTCCTCGGTGACTATCGATACTTTCAAAAACATTTTTAATTTGCATACAAAGGAAACAACAATACAAGTGCATTTACCTCATGACCTTTCACACAATTTATAGCCTCATTGGCATTTTCATCCACTTACAACATCATTATTTCATTGGCTCTCTTGGCCATACCTATGATTCTTCATTCATTGCACAATGGCCGTATTTCATATTCCACACTTTCATTTCTTTCCTTTCATGGATCGTTATTATAAATATCAACATATATAATATTTCGGAATCACAACTTTAAGTTCATTAAAAATGAAGAATTTAAGCACAATAGATTTCTTTCCAAGAAATGAAGTAAAAATGATTGGCAATTAAAGAAAAAGTTAAAATCATAAACAAGTAACACACCATATATTCTTGAAATACTTTCCCCAAAAGGGAAATCAATATTTCCACTCACGAATATTTAAGAACACAAAACACATTGAAAATACTCATAAAGCATAGCATTAGTTAAAACAGCCACATTGGAACATGACTTGAGGACATAAGCTTTTAGACAAACTACTTTTTAAGTAATTTTGGAACAATTGAATCAAGGCTCATTTCATAATCTTTCTCATATCATCTCATTTCATCGGCACCTCTAGCCACAAGTATAGCTTTCATTCTTGGCACAGTGGCCACACTTTATATCTTCAACTCACTTCTTTCACTTTCGAGCATCGTTATAGATTATCAACAACAGGGCATTTCCAATCAAGACATTAGGTACACATATAAGTAATTAAAAGTCTTAAGCATATCGAGTTTGTCTCACACAATTTGGCATACTGCTTTCATTTGGAACACAAATCAAGGCCATAACATATATCATTCTTAGACACATTCCCGAAGGATAACATAACGTGATAAGAGTAATTGGAACACATTCTAAATAAGTACATCTTTCGACACTTTTCTTACTCGGAATAATCGAATTTATTAGGAACAACTCGGATCATGGGAATTAGGAACTTGAGCCAACAATACTTGAAACTTACGGGAAGATCATGGAATTCATTTCTAAAAGAGTAGTTTAGCTAACATACCTCACATTCAGATTTCCTGAAATTACAACAATGTTCAAGAAATCCTAACAATCCCAATCTATTTTGAGACATAACAAAATTGAACTCAAATTAGAAAGATATTCATGGTTTCAGCTCATTTGAGCATTTCATCAAACTCTAGGTGTGCAAATTTGACTACAAGGTTCTTCTACAAGATTTCCTTCCATCCACAACACAATCTTTACTTATATGAGCTCAATAATCTTCCCATAAAACTTATTGGTACATGTATATATAAATAATACTCTTACACCCAATAATAATACTCTCAATCAACCATCTTCTACCCAAATTCAAAATTTAAAACTAGGGTATGGAACTTTACCTCTTGAGTGAAGATCTTGTGAAATTTCCTTATTGGATTTCAAAGCTTGGACAAGATCTTGATGAACAAAGTACTTGAGTTTCTTCCTCTTTCTAGAACACTCTCACTACTCTCTAAAATCATCAAATAATCACCCAAAAATAAGCCACAAAGGCTATATATCAAAATGGGGTCGGAGTATAAAAATAGGAAAATGGACCCTCCGAACTCAGGTCTACCGTCGCAGAATGGACCGCATAACAGGTATGCGGTCCGTACAATGGAGAACAATGATGGGAGACATCAACTCATAGGCTTCTTGGCATATTCCTTCAAGATTCCATAAGGCCCAATGTGAACTACACCTACTTCACCTTCCTCAACAGTCCACCTAATATCTTCATGGAGAAAATCTTGAGAATAATTCGTTCACTTTCTTCAACTCTAAATCTCTATGCCGAACACCCAAATTAAACCTTTGGCGACCTTCAACAATTATGCTATGATGGGCTAGAATGAATATGACCATAGAGTTTCGTACCCAATATGTTTGATCATGGGATGATTCTTCTTCTTTGACTTGTTTAAAACTACAACTCTCTAGAGACCTACTACAAATAGGAACAACAAGGTTTCGAGTTTAAGCTGGAATTATTCAAGAACCCATCAATGTGCTGAGCAGGGCATTTCAGGAGGTTATATCCTAAGAGACATGAAGGTTACTACCAATAACGTTGACATGGTTAATCATTGTGATGACATCATTGATTCGACAAATGAGGCATAGAGTTAACTTGTACACATTGATAATATGGGAACCATGTACATGAACCTAAGATGTAAAAGAAGTGAGTCGTTTTAGACATGTGATATACGGGAGGCATAATCGGGAGGATAAAGATGCTAGCATCAGTTATTATTAGAAGACGGTGGGTTATGAAAAGGGTAGTAACGATTATTTCATTCCATATGTGCCTCGTTCGAGAATAGTAAGCTTTAAGGGGAAATAGCCAAGTACGTGATACCATACGTCTTATGTTGGAAAAAATGGTTTAACTAGAAATGAGAAGAGTTTTGCACCATAAATGTGATAGAGGTTCCAAAAATACATGAAGTTGCATTATGCTCATAACAGTATTTGACACAAGGAGACTACGCCCCAAACCCACGAGGTTGAGAAAGAGGTTGAACATTGGTGTGATTATTATTATTCTGGCAGTTTAACCCTTTCCGATAGTTGATCCTATACCAAAGGACTAGAGATACTATAAACTTGTCTTTCAAATCAGTATGTTCATGATATGTGCCTAAATCTGAAACATCCACCTGAGGTTGAGAGGGAAAGGTCGCGGTAAAGCTACTTAACTTCAACCATACATGAGTGAAACCATGTAGCTAGGAAATCTTAATATTGGGATGAAATCAGACATTGGTTAGAGAGGTTCTACTAGTTAATATGATGCTCTGAGAAGAAAAGCAAATAAAGCTCCTATCCACCTAGGGATATGGAATATTAAAGATAGTAAACTCTACGCACATGACAGTGGCATAGTAAATGATCCTAGAAGCCGAGTGTTTAAAGGTAACGGAACCTAGGGAGACACTATAAAATAATCATGGAAGGTTTGCAAATGTTCATAATGAGCTTTTCATGGATATTTATGACTTGAAAAGTACCCAGATGCTAATAAATAATGGGAAAAACATGAGAATCATACATGATGCTATGATAATCCTAAAAGTGCATTCGGTATTGACGGAGATCCTATTAAGGATCCATAAGAGAAAGGAAGTGTTATAGTGAAATATGGAAGGACATGATCTCTCATGGTTATTCAACGTGTGTCAGGAAAGTAGCATAATGAATTCACCAACTAAGTGACACAGTTAGAACAAATTGTAGAGGTGTAAAGAGATATCGAACACTTGTTATGAACTAAACACATTTCTGCTACAACAACTCTCAATCTGCAGTACCCAACCATGTTATGAGCCGCTATAATACTAAGAACAAAGTGAGTTATCCACTGGGGAATGATCTAGGTGGATTGAAAGTTATACTGAGATGGGCAGATATAAGATCTTCCAATGACGAATTTGTGTATATCCCAAATTTGCAAATTTGAAAGTTATACTGAGATCGCATAAATGACCGCATAAATGACCTGCAAAATTCAACAAATTTCTGCTCAACTGCGCGATGGATATGTAGCCCGCGGAATGATTCTGCAGTCGCGAACTTGACCGCAAAAATTGCCTTCTTCTGCCAAAAGTTTCCATCAACTCCTCAGTGTATTCTTCAACCCAAAATGTTTGTACCGCAGCGCGCTTGCTCGCCGCTAAGATTAACTACTACCTTAATACATATTAGTCTACCTCGGCACCACAAAACCTTAAATTCCTTGACAAAATTTTACGGGGCCTTACAGTAGATGGAAAGCGGTACTAAAATTCAACCTGGTACCCAAGGCTTTTTGCAAGTTAGACCAAAATCTGGATGTAAACCTTGGATCTCTATCAGACACAATAGAAATAGGGATTCCATCCAACCTCACAGTCTCATTATTGTATAATTCCACCAAACGTTCCAGTGAGTAGTCCATTCTAATTGCCAAGAAATGAGCACTCTTAGTTAGTATATCTACAATGACCCAAATTGGATCATGATTCCTTTGAGTGCGTGGTAGTCCAAAAATAAAGTCTATCGTTATCCTTTCCCATTTCCATTCATGTATTAACAAGGGTTGCAGTAGACCAGCAGGGACTTGATGTTCAGCTTTTATTTGTTGACAAACCAAGCATTTAGAATGGAACTATGCAATGTCTTTCTTGATACCACTTCACCAGCAGTGCTCCTTGATGGTTTAGTACATTTTAGTACTTCCAGGATGCATTACATAAGGTGAGCTATGTGCTTCAATCAAGATCTCCTTCCTCAATTCATCATCATTAGGAATACACAACCTATTTTTATAAAATAAGGTACCATCTTCCTTCAATGTAAAATCTGATTCTCTTCCATTTTGGACTTCTTCAACCCGCTTCACAAGCTTCTTATCTAACTTCTGCGCTTCTTGGACCTGCTCAAGTAAGACTGGCTTGACTTGCAAATTAGCAATGATAGAACCATTCGAATCAAATGAAAGACAAGCATTCATGGCTCTTAATTCAAGAAGCAAAGGCAAAGGACTTAGAGTTAAACTCGGAAGAGAATTGCGATTCAACATATCTGCAACCACATTGGCTTTACCAGGATGATAATCAATCGTGAAATCATAATATTTTATGAGTTCAAGCCATCTACATTGTCTCAAGTTTAACTCTTTTTGTGTACCCAAGTACTTCTAACTCTTGTGATCAATAATATATGACACTTCTCCCCGTACAAGTAATGCCTCTAAATTTTAAGGCAAAAACAATGGCAGCAAGTTCAAGATATTGAGTGGGATAATTCAACTCATGCGATTTCGAGTTTTGAGAGGCATAAGAAATTACCTTCCCTTCTTGCATCAAAACACAACCCAAGCCACGGTGAGATGCATCATTATATATCACATATTGTTTTCCTTCAGCTGGCAAAGAAAGTATTGGAGCTTGTGTCAACAAGGATTTGAGCTTTTCGAAACTCTCTTGACACTTGTCATCCCACACAAACTTGACGTCTTTCCCCTAAAGTTTTGTCAAAGGAGAAGCTATAATAAAGAAGCCATTCACGAACCTCCTATAGTATCCTGCTAAACCCAAGAAACTTCTGATTTTGTTTGGAGTTTTAGGGGGTTTCCAATCGACAATAGCTTGAATCTTACTAGGATCATCCTTCACATTTTTAGCTGACACAATATGCCCCAAAAAAGCCACTTTACTCAGCCAAAATTCACATTTGAAAAGCTTGGCAAAGAGTTTCCTCTCCTTAAGAATTTGCATGACAATCTGGAGATGCTTATCATGATCTTCTCTATTCTTGGAATAGACTAAAATTCCACCAATAAAGACCACCACATATCAATCAAGATAAGGTTTGAATACACGGTTCATTAGATCCATAAATGCAGCTGGAGCATTTGTCAAACCAAATGGCATTACCAAAAATTCATAATGGTCATACATGGTCCTAAAAGCAGTTTTAGGAATATCTTGCTCCCTCACTCGCAACTGATAATGTCCAGACCTCAAGTCAATGTTTGAGAACAAGCTGGCACCCTTCTGTTGGTCAAACAAGTCGTCGATTCTAGGCAGTGTGTATTTGATCTTGATTGTTACCTTGTTCAGATGTCGGTAATAAATGCAAAGCCTAAGAGGTCCATCTTTCTTTTTCACAAATAAAATAGGAGCTCCCCAAGGGGAAACACTAGGACGGATAAAACCTTTATCAAGAAGTTCTTTCAATTGAGCCTTCAACTCTTTTAATTCAGTTGGAGCCATTCTATAAGGAGCGATAGAAATAGGAGTGGTTCCATGAACAAGCTCTCTAGCAAATTCAATCTCCCTTTCTGGAGGCAACCCAGGATGATCATCAGGAAATATATCAGGAAAGTTGCATACGGTTGGTATGTCCTAAAGACTTGGACTCCCCAATATTGTATAGACTATATGAGCAAGATATGTATCACAACCTTGATGAATCATCTTCTTTGCCAAGACCGCAGAAATAATATTAGATGTCAATGATCTTTCTCCTTGAACTACTATGTGTGAATATGCAGGAGTTCTAAAAGTCACTTGCTTCAACCTACAACCAACCAATGCATTGTGCCAATGGAGCCAATCCATACTAACAATAACATCATACTCTTGGAAGGGTATTTCAAGCAAGTCTGCAGGGAAGACTAGATTTTGAATCATGAATGGACAATCTCGATAAATCCGATTAACAACAGCCTGATGACCTAATGGACTCGTGACAAGAACATCAAAGTCAAGTCTCACATATTCAAAAGTATCGGGAAATGCAAGTGATGAGCAATCATAAGAGTGTGAAGATCCAGGACCAAATAATGTAAACAATAGATATGCCAAATAAGTGAAATTTACCAACAACTATGTCCGAGCCATCTTGGTCATTCTTCTGTCTCACAGCATAGACTCGTGCAGTAGCTCTTGACCTAGTAGCTTGATTAGCTCCACTTGAACCCTCTGCTGGCATATTTCAAGGTCTTGCACCTCTATTAGATTGAGAATAAGAAATGACAGGCTTTTGAACTGAGCCCTCTGTATGTGTAGAAGTAAGAGGATTAGGATTAGTGCAATCCTTCACTTTATGATCTAGACTTCCACAATTAAAACAAGCACCAAAAGCTCTTCTGCAAAGACCATAGTGATTCTTTCCGCACTGTGGTAGGTATATAAGTTTTGTCTTGGCCATAACTTGGAGTTCTAGCAGTAGAGAAATTTGGCTTATTTTGCTTATGTTATGATGACTTCTGTGCACTTTCAGTCTTGGAATAGTCAAACTTTCCCTTCTTGGATAGATGGCCATAATCTGAATTACCCTTGCTAAACTTGTTTTCTCTCCTACTAGCTTCTTTCTTGTCAATTATTTCCCAAGTAAGAGCAGTTGAAACTAGCTTGGAAAAATCCTCAAGTTGCAAGTTTGCCATAGATTTTCGGATGGAACCATTCAAACCTTTATCAAATCTTCTGCACTTTCTCTTTCATCATCAATAATACCTCCAGCATAGCGAGAAAGCCTGAGAAATTTTTGCTGATACTCTACAATAGAAATACTCCCTTGTCTTAAATTTAGAAACTTTTTTTTCTTAGCATCGCAATAGACATATGGGACATATTTTGCGCGAAATGCTTTCACAAAGTCATTCCAAGTAAGCACCATAAGTTTTGATTTTGCATTTGGCATACTTACCCACCAATCATAGGCATCCTTTTTGTAAAAGAGAGATACCATACTTAAATTTGGCAGCATTAGTATACTCTAGTTGTTCAAAGACCCTCTCCATGTGCTCGAGCCATTATTCAGCTATCGTGGAATCAGTGGTGCCTTCAAATTCAACTCCACCCATTTTCCTCATCTTCTCAAAATTTATTTCATTAGGTTCTGACATTGTCCCAGCCAAGTGATGAAAGAACTCAGCCATCTACTGAAATGGAGGAGGCATAATAGGAGTACTATGACCAATTGCTCTTGGATTATTGCCCACTTCAGATTCATTAACATGATGATGGTTTAGGTTAGCAAAGGGTTCCTCATCTCCTTCTTGGATGTGAGGTGGAGGATTATAATGGGCTTGACTTTCATCAACGGATTCAATAACTCTATTCGAAGAGGAGGCCATGTTAAAATTTCTATAAAAGATAAGATCACACTACATTAGGGACATGTACATGAGTTATATGAACAAGGAATAAAATAAATTACATTAAAAAGTATGTAAAAATTTATAATCTCTGAGTCAGTTTCAAGAAAGGAATAGGTACGATCACAACAAAAATCCTAGAATCACATACCTAGGCTCTGATACAAAAACTTGTAGCAACCCCCTGGGAGGATGCCACATATAAATACTAATGTAATAATAATAAATTCAAATATCCGTTTAACAAAATAAACTAGAAAAATAAAATGAAATAAAATATGCCCATGAATAAACATCAACATACGACATCTCAACTTAGAAAAATCTCATAAAAGTCTCTTTAAAATTTCAAGATACAACTATAAAAAAAAGGAAAAGAAAATAGCAACATAACAGGCTCAGAAAACTAAGGCAATAGTATAGACTAGTTTCATACAGATACCAAAGGATGCTCAACCTGCACTGCTTCAGCACAGAAGACAATCACAGAAATGATTGGTTTTTAGCAGAACCAGTATTGCTTCCTCAACAACTACTTTTAATTGGTTAATGTTCAGTGTCTGGTCTGTTATTAACTGCCAGTTGGAGTTGCCACTGCTTACTGCTAGTATGTGTGCTGAAAACACACAGTAATAAATTTTGGATAATCCCTTGTCAATGCTGCCTTGATTACAGATAACAATAATCTTATGCTCATAGTGGGAGGACATTGCATGACTCCGACTTATCTCATTACTTCCTCCTGTTATATATAGCAACATATTTAGTGTGGGAATGACTTGATGATAACCAACAAGAGACTCACAAACCAGCACCAACAACAACCCTTCACCATCACTCACCACCTAGTCATCCTCAAAGCTTACAGCACACACAAGAACCTGGGAGCACAACATTACATCCTAACTTATTCGCTTCATTTTGCAGGTTTCATAGATAGGATAAGATTGCTTTGGCAAGTATATAGAGGGGTGTTGACATCACAAATACTCAGTAGAACATCAGTCCAGCGTTATTGTTTCTACACAATATATGTCTGCTACTCCTCTGAAGATTCTTACCACCTATTTGTGATAGTATAAACTCCCAGAGGTGTTAGCATACTCTTGATTGTTACACTAAGATCATGACCTTGGCTATGCTGGGGTTGCCGAGGTTAGAATGGAGGGTTCACTTGGTCACACCCCTAGTGGGGTAATTTCATTTCTAAAAACTCAACAGATGGTTGAGAAGTGGTGTTTAGCATATCTGGCTTTTATGAGAGATGTTCGTGCTAATATTCCTTCTATTACTTCAGTTCCTGTAGTGAAGGAGTTTCCAGAAGTGTTTCCTACTGACCTACCAGGCATGCCACCTGATAGATATATCGATTTTAGTATTTATTTAGTGTCGGGCACTCAACGCATATCGATTGCATCGTGTCGCATGGCTCCAGCTAAGTTGAAGGAGTAGTTGCATGAGTTGTTGGATAAGGGGTTTATCAAGCCGAGTGTTTTTGCTTGGGGTGCACTGGTGTTATCTGTGAAGCAGAAGGATGGTACCATGAAGATGTGTATTGATTACAGACAATTGAACATGGTTACCAACATGAACAAGTATTCACTACCACACATTGATGACTTGTTTGATCTATCAGGGTGCTAATATGTAACATCCTGAATTTTATAAATAAATTATGTGTATTTAGGTGATCATGTTTTTATTGCTAATATTTTATCACTTTTCTTAAATTTAATTTTTTTACTTTATTTGATTAAAAAAAGGGGTATAAAAAAAAGAGACTTATTATATCGTTTTGGATCATTGACCCATTTGATAAAGATAATATCTATCATTTACCCATCTGGGAGATAAACCCTTTTCTAGGAAAATCTCTCTCTCTCATAAGACATTTTTCTTCTTCTTCTTCTTCTTCCTTCTAGCCCTTTAATTGGAGAACTCTCAATCCACACAAGTACCATTCTTCTACTACCATCAAGATCATATTTGTTTACATAAAAGTTTTAGTCTTTATCTTTTGAATATATGTTGGAATGTTATCCTCAAGAAACAAGATGGGTTAAGCTTATTTGAAACCCTAAGTTTGGATTTGTGGATAAATACTCTCTAACTTATGGTAAGATTCTTGTTCAACATATTTTGGTAAAACATTTAAGTTTGTCATTATAGAATTTGAGATTTTGAAAGTAAGAGATTTAATTCCTTTTTAAACTGGGCAGCAGTTAGTATTTGGAGCGTAACCTTTTCTCTAAAACTCAGATTGTAGTGCTTCAAAATTCTGTAGAAAGATAAGACATAAATATACAATTGTTATGAAGACCAAAATGGTCAGTTTTGCTGTTTACTATGTCAAAAGGGAACTGAAATACAGGGAAGAGTTTCCGCCAGATTTTTATTAAAATAGTTGTGACCCATTTAGTCCCCCTTTTGATATTCATTATTAGTTGTTTAATAATCTTGAAATTTCAGACCTTAAGTGAGTGTTGAGTATGTGTTTAATGTACCAGAGACATTCGTTCAAACTAAAGAGCACACCTTAGAAAAATCGCTCTTTTCTTGGCTTAGAAGATCTTAAATCCCTTGATGTCGTTTGAGCTTTAGAAACACTAAAACTCCAAGGTTTGCACATAAACTTGAGAGTTTCTTTCAATTTAATTTGTTGAGATATTGTAAGTAGTTGAGGTTTGGTGAAATTTTACCTTGCTTTAAATTTGTTGTCATATTGACTTGGTTGCTACTTTACTAGTTTAATTGTTTTGTTGCTTGAGAAAGAATATCTTGAGGCATTTTGATTTATTAGTGGTCATTGAGGGTATAATTTTGAAATTGAGTTATGAATATGTTAAAAATCATATGGGTGTCGTGTGAAGTATTTTTGAAAGACAATATAACTCTCCTACATATACGGATTACTTGAGCATCATTGCATTCTTGTTGGGATTTTGTCCCTCTTGTGATAGTGATTTTGTCACTTATATTAGCATGCCTTTTGTTTGGATCTTGACCCATCTTGATTTTGGATTCACATTCCATCTTAATCATGGACTTTGTCCATTTTAAGTATGGATGGGAAAGCCACTTTCAATATGGCTCTTGATTCTCTTGATAATTGGGTGACAATCCGACTTAATCTAGGACTCCGATCCTTCTTGTTACTTGATTTTGCTTTGGTGTAATTGCATGACTCATGTGTTGGGCGAATCAACTAATCGGTGAACTTTCTCGGATTATAGTTGAAAATCTTCTTGACATTTGAGATTTTGAATAATGGTATCTTGAACTATTTTATGATTTGATATTTAGCCCTCTTGAGATGATTGTACCTTCATTAAGTACTTGATGTTGATTTTAATAAGCTCATATCTAGAATTTATTCCTTGTATTCATTTCAGAGTTTACCTTACTTTTATTATGAAATGTTAGTTAGGTTTATGTGCCAGTAAGTTTTATGCTTAGCGATAGTTTGTTACTATCGTACGTGATGTGCCGGGAGATGCTTGTGGATATCATTTGAAGTAGACTCCTTGGAAGCTTAGATGAAGATCACACTTGTATAAGCATATGTATTCTTTTTGTAGACTTTTGGGGACTTGTACATGATCCATATGATACAATTAGATATGCACTCTTGAATGATTATTGGGTCATGATACTATTATTTTGATAACTTAATCTTGGTGAATGATTTGACTATTTTGGGGGTGTTTATGCCCAAGTCTTGTAATTTATTAAATTTGGTACTTGAATTGAACTTGGGAGATTTTTTTTTGAAGACTTAACTAGCTTGTATTTGATTGAGGATTGGATTTTATACTTAGTTTGAGTCTTGAATTGTGTATGAAAAAGATTTTCTTCTACTAAGTATTTGGTAAATTTTAAAGCATTGATTTAACTTACATAGATATTTTTTTAAGCAAATATACTACTAGGTTATTCCCCTAGTAAGAGTTATATATAATAAATCACAAACTGGGTAAAACTTACAAAATTTTTAAGTAACCTACAAACAAACAATACGATAAAGAACTGTAATGGCTATTGCTACCAAATACAATGTAGCAGTAGCGTAATGAAAGATGGAAAGTACAAGGCTAGTAATTTGAAACATCCAATTGTTGCCGACGACTGTGAATGCACACACCAGTTGCTAACAATTTATTGTAGCACCTACAAAGCTCTCGCCATGCACCATTTGTTGCAATCCAAAGGAGTAGGTATGTTTAAATCCAGTAGTTGTAAAGCAAAGCATTTTGGACATTGTGAACTTGGGGCTAAAAAATTCCAACATCATTGTTGATACATGGAACATGAATTTGAGATGAAAGCATAATAGAGACAGGGCTGCCTGCTTGATACATGAGGACAATATAGTGTGTTCTCATCTCTAGATTGAGCATGCATACACATTAACACCACTGGATAATGATATGACACTACACTATCAATACCAAAAACAGATGTAAGCAGCAGTTTTCTTTGTATTCCATGTGAGTAGATATCCTCAGTTTGATATACCAGTACCAACAATTCATACACAAAGAAGCTGATCATATGTGCAGCCATATAATTCTGTGAATAAATGCAATCACATCTAGTATAAGCCTTATCTATGAGATGCCCGCTTGACTCCATGGTTCTGTATAGTGTTAAACCACCCCTAGAATGAGCATGATAACATGCTAATACCACTGAGAAGTAGTCTAACACCACACAAATATTACACAGTAGTGAAGCTCAGGCCATGTGATAACTGTATGTGTAGGTACATCTAATTGATGTCCAAGCTAAGCTGCTTGTGATGTATAGCAGGATAGCTTTCATTTTTCTGAACTTGATGTGTACTGACGTGTGTGTTATTTCTGGGTAAGTACAGCAGATTGCTGACCACTTTAAGCTGATTGAAATTGATATGTATAGCATGATTGTGCTGTCATCTGTGTTGCTGACGTGTTGTTCGGATAACTAATGCATACCCAAAATCACCTCAAAATCAACCATATTAAACAATAGAAGATCAGACCTAGTCTCCTAACCCCCAATAGGAACCACACAAGAAGGATATACACAATCTACCATAATAGAATCACCAATAGGTGTAGACATATAAACATGAATATCAAGGGAACCACGAAGCATATCTAAATAAGGAGAAAAGTGTGATGGCACATAAGAATAAGTGGAACCAGGGTCAAATAATACAGATGCATCCCTATGGAACACTGAAACAATACATGTGATCATGGCATCTGAAGCAACTGCCTCTGACCTAGCCGGGAATGTATATGTCACGACCCAACTGGAGGGTCATGACTAGCACCCGGGCCATACTTGCCGAGCACCAACGTACATTTTATCTAACCTTCCTTATTATCTTTAAGGGCCGACAAGATCAATATAAATAGTAGACATGGATCATGAACATCCAACAATGAAAGATAATGTCATGAACATACATAACATGGGACGATAAGACTGTCAAGAAACTATATATAAGGTACGAGCTATCAGGATGCCATGAAAGACTATACAACAAAAATCAGCCGAAAAGGCATTCTAAACCATACATAAGTCGACACCTGTCTATGAGCCTCTAAAAGAACATAAGTGCTACAACATTTCCGGAACAGGGCCCCGACATACCCATAAGGTCTATAACAAAAATGCATACCAAGACCACGGCAAGTCCGGAGAAGGGATCTCGCCAATAACCGCTGAACTGGACAGCCTACTGTGGTGGGGGAGCTACGTCTACCTGTCTATCAGGACCTGCAGCACGACATGCAGCGTCCACAAATAAAAAGGACGTCAGTACGAATAAAGTACTGAGTATGTGAGGCAAGAAAGCATAAGTAAGAACAGTAATGTAAACATGGATAGAGAATATACAACCTGTGACATCTGGGTACCTCTGAGGGCTACTGACATGAAATACATGATACATACATATATATACATAAACTTTTAAAACATACGCCTTTGTGGGCATCACCATCATCATATCGTACCCGGCCATAATAGGCTCGGTAAAACGTACCCGGCCATCATAGGGCTCGGTAGAATCGTACCCGGCCACGTGGAGCTCGGTAAAACCCAACTGATCAGTGGTTGCACAATAGGTGCCATACCCGGCCAACTATAGCGTGGCTCGGTAGAGTAAAATAGATACATATATATGATGCATGCTGGACTCATTGGAATCACATTTTGAACATAGATATATATATATGATGCATGCTGGACTCATTGGAATCACATTTTGAACCTTTCGGAGTGACGTAAGGTCGGTATCCTTCGTACACGTTATTAGGATTAACTCTTCATCAAGAAACTTATAAGAATCAGGAACTACCAACAACATTGATAATATAAGAATAAGAGAAGTAACATCAATACCAATCGTTTCATAAGAAGGGCAGCAATGTAAGTACTGCTAGCTTCTAAGAGTAGAGTATCTTTGGGAGCTCGTTCATTACATTATGTACAATCGGAGTCGTGCAAAAGAATGAAGGGGATAGACTCACATACCTTGTATATACTGCCCAACCTCAAGCTATGCAAATATCACGACTCCTTAGTCTACAATAAGACAAATGACACTATCATTATCGTTTAAGCGTCGTAACTATTATGTATCGACCACAACCTATTTTACGATGAAACGGACAGCACCTCCCCTATTTATATGACTTCCCACAAGTCAATACAATCACCAAACAGCCCAAACAACATCATTAATAATCATATTGAGCCTCCAAAACAGTCCACCAACCAACAACATTACTACCAAGCTTTTCGATATATATTTCACAAGTTCTAGCTTCAACGACTTAGCTGCAACTTGGATAATCTTAAATATATATAGAGTAAGAGGTTACTTACCTTTAAACAGAAAGAACAACTCCAATTTGACCTTAATATTTTACGAAATATCCCTTCAATTCTGCCACAAGAACAAGGAAGCGAAACTAGCAATTAATTCGGGTTTTTCGGCACTAGAATTACTTTAGAAGACTTGAAATCACCTAGGGTTGATATTAAAAACTTGAAGGTGTATTTAAAGGACATAAAACACTTAAAACAACCTCCCACATGAGCTGGAACAACACAAAAATCAGCAACAACAAGAAGAACAAGAAACTTACTAGCGCCACGGGATTCCCGACATTTGATTTGTGTTGTTTGCCCTTTGTTTGGGTCTTGGATCATGAGAGAACCTTGAGAGACTGTTTTTAGGGTTATAAGGTCTGAATATACTGAAAAATAATGACTTAAAACGGGGTTGAGGTATCTTATATATGTCCATATATCTTAAACCGCCTTTGTGGGCCCCATAGAGAGCAGCTTGGCGCACTCTCGCGAAAACGCGAATATCTCTCTATTCCGAGATCGTATCAACGAACGGTTTAATGAGTTGGAAACTAGACTCATAGATCTTCAATTTGATAGGTAGATCACCCCATAATTCCAAGCACATTGGGAGAAAAATGCAGTAACATTTGACCTAAAGTTTAAGTAAAATTATAAACCTAAGTTGCGACAACTTTTATCAACTTTTGTTTCATAACTCGCTTGACTTCAAGACTTATGATGCGGATATTATATGATTCAAATACATTAAAACAAGACCTCTTGGGACAGTTAATCACCTCTAGTGTTACCCGAAAATACGGGTTACAACATCCTTGATTCGTTTAACTTCTAATATTTGTTAACCACTCTTATACACCCTTGTATCGTTTAAGACCAATAGGATTAACTTCTTATCATCTCAAAGATAATCTCTTCTTGGATTTACATCGACTAACTTACGACGTGATCTATGGTATGCGAATTTGGGTTGTAACACCCTCTCCCCCTTAGGAACATTCGTCCTCGAATGTAAGGGTTTATGGGGTGTCTAACTCATCGTGGATTCCGACGGAGATTTCCGGCTGAGTTTCCCCCATAAAATGGACACTAGCCAAACTTGCAAGCAGTTAAACCCAACCTATGGCCTTACAAGACTATACAAAGCATTATGGATATGTACATTATCTGCATATCACCATTTTGTATTAAAAAAAAGAGTATTCACAAGCTATTGCTTACCTCATAGAGCCGTTTCACCTTATAATGCGTCCTTCTTTCCCCCGGCATCCTCGTTATCTTCACTCTGGAATAGGTAAGGGTATTTAGACTTCATCTCCTCTTCTGCTTCCCATGTCATTTCTTCTATATTCTTGTTCCTCCATAATACTTTCACGGAAGCTACATCCTTTGTTCTCAGCTTGCGGACTTGTCGATCTAATATAGCCACTGGCACTTCATCATATGATAGATCCTTTGTAACTTGTACATCTTTGATAGGGACGACCCGAGAAGGGTCTCCAATACATTTCCTCAACATAGATACATGGAATACCGGGTGGACAAATTCCAATTCAGATGGCAATTCTAACTCGTAAGCAACCTGTCCAATTCGTCGAAGAATTTTGTACGGCCCAATATACCGCGGACTCAACTTACCCTTCTTCCCAAAACGCATAACACCCTTCATCGGCGAGATCTTCAGGAAAACCCAATCACCAACCTCAAATTCCAGATCATGACGTCGGACGTCGGAATAAGACTTTTGCCTACTTTGTGCCATCCTCAGTCGCTCTTGTATCACTTTCACCTTCTCAATGGCTTGGTGAATCAAATCTGGCCCATATAATTCTGTCTCACCGACTTCGAACCATCCAACTGGTGATCTACATCTCCTCCCGTACAGTGCCTCATACGGGGCCATTTTAATACTGGAATGGTAGCTATTATTGTAGGCAAATTCTATAAGTGCCAGATGGTCATCCCAATTCCCCTTGAAATCTAGAACACATGCTCGTAGCATATCTTCAAGCGTCTGGATGGTACGTTCAGCCTGTCCGTCAGTCTGCGGATGGAATGCAGTGCTGAGATTTACTTGTGTGCCTAAACCCTTCTGAAAAGACCTCCAAAAGTTAGCCGTAAATTGAGCTCCTCGGTCTGATATAATAGATACCGGCACACCATGAAGCCTAACAATCTCCTTGATATACAACTTCGCATAATCTTCAGCCGTGTAAGTTGTCTTAACTGGCAGAAAATGGGCAGATTTTGTAAGTCGATCAACTATCACCCAGATGGAGTCAAACTTATGATAAGAGCGAGGTAATCCAATAATGAAGTCCATATTAATCACCTCCCATTTCCAGGTCGGAATCTCTATATTCTGAATCAATCCACTAGGTTTCTGATGCTCGATCTTTACTTGTTGACAATTAGGACACTGGGCTACAAATTCTGCAATAGACTTCTTCATGTTATCCCACCAATATTGCTCCTTAACGTCATGATACATCTTTGTCGAGCCAGGATGGATAGAATATCGGGACTGGTGAATCTCAATCATAATCTTCTCTCGCAACCCTGCCACACTAGGTACACATAATCGGCCCTGGTATCTCAGTGTCCCATCTCCTCCGATCTTGAAAGTTGTAATCTTACACTGCTGAATTCCCTCTCTCAATCTTACTAAGGTAGGATCTTCATATTGTCGTGCTTTTACCTCGGCTACCAAAGATGATTCTGCTGTATTCTGTACAGTAACACCTCCGTCATCAGAGTCCAACAATCTGATTCTCATATTGGCCAGCTGGTGAAGCTCTTTGGTCAACCCTTGTCTACCTGCCTCAATATGTATTAAGCTTCCCATTGACTTACGGCTGAGAGCATCTGCCACAACATTAGCTTTACCGGGATGGTACAATATCTCGACATCGTAGTCTTTCAGTAATTCAAGCCACCTACGCTGCCTCAAATTCAACTCCTTCTGCTTGAAGATGTATTGTAAACTCTTGTGATCTGTGTAGATGTCAACATGGATGCCGTATAAGTAGTGCCGCCATATCTTCAAAGCATATATTACTGCAGCCAATTCCAAATCATGAGTCGGGTAATTCTTTTCATGCTTCTTCAATTGTCTTGATGCATAAGCAATCACCTTCCCACGTTGCATCAATACGCACCCCAAACCTATACCTGAGGCATCACAATATACCACATAACCTTCTGTTCCTTCTGGGAGAGTGAGCACTGGCGCGGATGTCAATCGATTCTTTAGCTCCTGAAAACTATGTTCACAAGCATCAGACCACTGGAACTTGGTAGCTTTCTGTGTTAACTTAGTCAATGGTGCTGATATAGAGGAAAACCCTTCTACAAACCGCCTATAATATCCTGCTAGCCCCAGGAAGCTGCGGACTTCTGACGGTGTTGTAGGTCTCGGCCAATTCTTCACTGCATCGATCTTCTGAGTGTCGACACTAATACCCGCATCAGATATCACATGGCCAAGGAATGCTACTGAGTTCAGCCAGAATTCACATTTAGAGAGCTTAGCATATAACTTATGATCCTGAAGGGTCTGTAATACTATCCGCAAGTGGCCCGCATGTTCCGCCTCCGAACGAGAATACACCAGAATGTCATCAATGAATACGATCACGAACACATCAAGATAGGGCCTGAATACACTATTCATGAGATCCATAAAAGCTGCTGGGGCATTTGTTAGCCCGAACGACATCACCAAGAACTCAAAATGCCCATATCTTGTCCGGAAGGCCGTCTTTGGAATATCCTTCTCCTTAACCCTCACCTGATGATACCCTGAACGCAAGTCAATCTTGGAGAAATACTTGGCACCCTGGAGTTGGTCAAACATGTCATCAATTCTTGGAAGTGGATACTTGTTCTTTATTGTAAACTTATTCAACTGTCGATATTCGATACACATCCTTAACGACCCATCTTTCTTCCGCACGAACAAGACTGGCGCACCCCAAGGTGAAGTGCTAGGCCTAATGAAACCCTTATCCAGCAAGTCCTTCAACTGTGCCTTCAACTCTCGCAACTCTGCCGGGGCCATCCTGTATGGAGGGATAGAGATCGGTTGAGTGTCAGGCAATGCATCAATGCTAAACTCAATCTCCCTTTCAGGAGGAAGGCCTGGGAGTTCATCTGGGAAAACATCTGGAAATTCATTGACCACGGGGATTAATTGTAGAGTAGGCGGCTTCGCCTCCGCATCCCTAACGCGAACAAGATGATAAATGTAACCTTTTGAGATCATCTTCCTTGCCTTAAGATAGGAAATAAACCTACCTTTCGGCGTAGCAATGTTCCCCTTCCATTCAATGGCGGGTTCACAAGGAAACTGAAACCTAACCATCTTCGTACGACAGTCAACACTTGCATAGCATGAGGCCAACCAGTCCATTCCCATTATCACATCGAAATCAACCATTTCTAACTCAAATAAATTTGCCGAGGTTTGACGACTACAAATCATCACAGTGCAACCTTTATAAACCCTTCTAGCAATCACAGAATCTCCTATCGGAGTGGATACCGCAAGTGGTTTACTTATCAATTCAGGTTCAATGCCAAACTTATTAGCCACAAAGGGTGTAACATATGATAAGGTAGATCCTGGATCAATTAGCGCATATACATCATAAGAAAACACAGACAATATACCTGTAACAACATCCGGAGATGACTCGAGATCTTGTCGACCTATTAGAGCATAGGTTCGATTTTGAGCACCACTCGAACTCGGCACTGAACCTCTACCTCTACCACGACCTGTCGACTGTTGAAAACCTTGTGCTGGAGGTCGAACTGATGAGGAAGAACCAGACACAGATCCAGTCGGTTGAGCCATACCACCACCTCCTCTGTTAGGACAATCCCACATCATATGGCCACGCTGTCCGCAAGAATAGCACGCATCGGAACCTCGACGGCACATTCCAAAGTGGGCCTTGCCGCACTGATCACAACAAGGTGTTGGGGGTCTCGTCTGACTAGTATCTCTATGAAATTGTGAGCCTGATGCCCTTGAACTCTGACCTGAACCAGAATAGGTAAATCGATCATACCGAGGCCTCTGAAACTGTGGAGGAGCACTAGCTACAGGTGGTGCCGAACTCCTCGAAGATTGGGGCCTGATACTGCCTCTGAACTCATCAGAATACCATGCAAATCTTGCCCTCTTATGCTGGCCCCTATCCTGCTCCCTATCTGCCCTTTGCTGGCGCTTACGATCCTCTAGGGTCTGGGCATAAGCCTGAATACGGGAAATATCCATGCCCTCTACCAAGGAGGCTGTTGTGCACTCATTTATCAGATGTGGTCCCAACCCGTTCACGAACAGATGCACCCTATCACTCATCTCTGACACCATATGGGGAGCATACCTTGCTAAAGAATCAAACTGTATACTATACTCTCGTACACTCATATTACCCTGTCGAAGGTTCAAGAACTTATCAGCTCTAGCTCGTCGTATCTCAACTGGCAAGTAGTGACGAAGAAAGGCCTCAGAAAATTCCTTCCACACGGCTGGAGGAGCGTTCGGACCCCTAGATCTCTCCCAACTATCATACCAGAAAACCGCTAAATCCCGTAACCGATAAGAAGCCAACTCTACTGCCTCCGTATCACTAGCATGCATAACCCACAATGTACGATGAATCTGATCAATAAATATTTGTGGGTCCTCCTTGGGGTCTGATCCGGTAAACACTGGAGGGTCTAGATTAATAAAATCACGAACTCTCGCACTAACCGGTTTATCAGCAGCACTGGTATTCTGCCTCTGAGCCTGAGCAGCTACCAAGCTAGTCAACAACTACAACGCACTGCGCATATCATGGTCTGTAGTGCCAGACGGAGGAACTGGATGTACTGGGTGCCTCCTAATATCCTCGGGAGGAGACAGAGAGGTATGAGACGGCATCTCACTCTGAGCCTCACTTTGGCCTGCTCTGGCTGGAGGCACCTGAATGTTACCCTCTCCCACAGCTGTATCAAGCCGTTTACTAATCACTTGCTTCCTAGTCGAAGGCATCGCTGAAAGAAAACAAGGTGAATATTAGATATGAACACTTACTACTCAACTCTACGCACGATCTAGATTCAGGAAGAAGGTAACAACCCTAGATGTCACGTAGCCTCCTGATTATAAATGTGGCGCGCTACACATCCATAATCAAAACTCTACTAGACACGGCTCATAGACAACCCCTAGGACAGACTTGCTCTGATACCAAGTTTGTCACGACCCAACTGGAGGGTCATGACTAGCACCCGGGCCATACTTGCCGAGCACCAACGTACATTTTATCTAACCTTCCTTATTATCTTTAAGGGCCGACAAGATCAATATAAATAGTAGACATGGATCATGAACATCCAACAATGAAAGATAATGTCATGAACATACATAACATGGGACGACAAGACTGTCAAGAAACTATATATAAGGTACGAGCTATCATGATGCCATGAAAGACTATACAACAAAAATCAGCCGAAAAGGCATTCTAAACCATACATAAGTCGACACCTGTCTATGAGCCTCTAAAAGAACATAAGTGCTACAACATTGCCGGAACAGGGCCCCGACATACCCATAAGGTCTATAACAAAAATGCATACCAAGACCACGGCAAGTCCGGAGAAGGGATCTCGCCAATAACCGCTGAACTGGACAGCCTACTGTGGTGGGGGAGCTACGTCTACCTGTCTATCAGGACCTGCAGCACGACATGCAGTGTCCACAAATAAAAAGGATGTCAGTACGAATAAAGTACTGAGTATGTGAGGCAAGAAAGCATAAGTAAGAACAGTAATGTAAACATGGATAGAGAATATACAACCTGTGACATCTGGGTACCTCTGAGGGCTACTGACATGAAATACATGATACATACATATATATACATAAACTTTTAAAACATACGCCTTTGTGGGCATCACCATCATCATATCGTACCCGGCCATAATAGGCTCGGTAAAACGTACCCGGCCATCATAGGGCTCGGTAGAATCGTACCCGGCCACGTGGAGCTCGGTAAAACCCAACTGATCAGTGGTTGCACAATAGGTGCCATACCCGGCCAACTATAGCGCGGCTCGGTAGAGTAAAATAGATACATATATATGATGCATGCTGGACTCATTGGAATCACATTTTGAACCTTTCGGAGTGACGTAAGGTCGGTATCCTTCGTACACGTTATTAGGATTAACTCTTCATCAAGAAACTTATAAGAATCAGGAACTACCAACAACATTGATAATATAAGAATAAGAGAAGTAACATCAATACCAATCGTTTCATAAGAAGGGCAGCAATGTAAGTACTGCTAGCTTCTAAGAGTAGAGTATCTTTGGGAGCTCGTTCATTACATTATGTACAATCGGAGTCGTGCAAAAGAATGAAGGGGATAGACTCACATACCTTGTATATACTGCCCAACCTCAAGCTATGCAAATATCACGACTCCTTAGTCTACAATAAGACAAATGACACTATCATTATCGTTTAAGCGTCGTAACTATTATGTATCGACCACAACCTATTTTACGATGAAACGGACAGCACCTCCCCTATTTATATGACTTCCCACAAGTCAATACAATCACCAAACAGCCCAAAAAACATCATTAATAATCATATTGAGCCTCCAAAACAGTCCACCAACCAACAACATTACTACCAAGCTTTTCGATATATATTTCACAAGTTCTAGCTTCAACGACTTAGCTGCAACTTGGATAATCTTAAATATATATAGAGTAAGAGGTTCCTTACCTTTAAATAGAAAGAACAACTCCAATTTGACCTTAATTTTCCACGAAATATCCCTTCAATTCTGCCACAAGAACAAGGAAGCGAAACTAGCAATTAATTCGGGTTTTTCGGCACTAGAATTACTTTAGAAGACTTGAAATCACCTAGGGTTGATATTAAAAACTTGAAGGTGTATTTACAGGACATAAAACACTTAAAACAACCTCCCACACGAGCTGGAACAACACAAAAATCAGCAACAACAAGAAGAACAAGAAACTTACTAGCGCCACGGGATTCCCGACATTTGATTTGTGTTGTTTGCCCTTTGTTTGGGTCTTGGATCATGAGAGAACCTTGAGAGACTGTTTTTAGGGTTATAAGGTCTGAATATACTGAAAAATAATAACTTAAAACGGGGTTGAGGTATCTTATATATGTCCATATGTCTTAAACCGCCTTTGTGGGCCCCATAGAGAGCAGCTTGGCGCACTCTCGCGAAAATGCGAATATCTCTCTATTCCGAGATTATATCAACGAACGGTTTAATGAGTTGGAAACTAGACTCATAGATCTTCAATTTGATAGGTAGATCACCCCATAATTCCAAGCACATTGGGAGAAAAATGCAGTAACATTTGACCTAAAGTTTAAGTAAAATTATAAACCTAAGTTGCGACAACTTTTATCAACTTTTGTTTCATAACTCGCTTGACTTCAAGACTTATGATGCGGATATTATATGATTCAAATACATTAAAACAAGACCTCTTGGAACAGTTAATCACCTCTAGTGTTACCCGAAAATACGGGTTACAACATCCTTGATTCGTTTAACTTCTAATATTTGTTAACCACTCTTATACACCCTTGTATCGTTTAAGACCAATAGGATTAACTTCTTATCATCTCAAAGATAATCTCTTCTTGGATTTACATCGACTAACTTACGACGTGATCTATGGTATGCGAATTTGGGTTGTAACACCCTCTCCCCCTTAGGAACATTCGTCCTCGAATGTAAGGGTTTATGGGGTGTCTAACTCATCGTGGATTCCGACGGAGATTTCCGGCTGAGTTTCCCCCATAAAATGGACACTAGCCAAACTTGCAAGCAGTTAAACCCAACCTATGGCCTTACAAGACTATACAAAGCATTATGGATATGTACATTATCTGCATATCACCTGAAACCTGAATACATGCTCGAAGAACCCTATATGGGTGGCGCGCAATATGAACTTTGCGCTGGCAATGCACTGAAAGACGATTGGCCTGGAGAGCAATGATGAGCAGACTGAGCAGGACTGAAAGGATGGCCTCTAGTGTGATGTCCCTAGCCTCTAGTTGAGGCACCACCAAAACCACCTAAACCAGGGGCCCTCTTGGCATCCCGCTCCTCTCTCTCCTACATTTGAATATGCTTCAAGTGCCTAGCAATCTCCACAACCTAATAAAAAGTAGTATCATTCTCAGTCTCTCGGGCCATCCTATAACGGATACCAAAATTGAGGCCCTCAATGAACCTCCTAACCCTCTCCATTTCAGTAGGGATCAAGAACATAGCATGACGTACTAATTCGGTGAACCTCATCTCATACTAAGTCATAGTCATACCCTCCTAGCATAGATGCTCAAACTCACTGCACAACTCATCTCTGCGAGTCTATTAGATTAACTTCTCTAAGAAGAGAACTGAGAAATGAGGCCATCCTGCACCAGCTAGCCTACTTAACTCATAGGACTGCCACTATTTTTAGGCTGGCCCGATCAGTTGGAAAGTAATGAAATCAACCCCATTTGAGTCTAGCAGACCCAAGCTATGGAGAATCTAGTGGCATTGATAAAGAAAACCATGTGCATCCTCAGTAGGCTCTCCACTTAAGAGAGGAGGAGGATGTGTCTGAAATCTCTCCAACCTCTTCCGCTCCGCAGCTGTCAAAGGTGGCCTAATCTCGAGGTGAACCGCAATGGCTGGCCATAACAACAGAACCCCCAGTGTCTAATAACCCTAAGCCAACTACTCTAATGTGCATGCATCAGGAGTTTGGGCTCCTCCCCCAGCCTGTGAGGTAGCTGGTGCAACCGAAATCATACCCACCTAATTCAAACTCTCATAGATTCCCAGGATATGAGCCAACATCTCCTGAAGTCCAGTTGTAGTAGTAGGTCCCTCAGATGCATGAGCTAGTCCCACCGGCTCGTCATAATCCGCAACTTGCTCCTCAATGGGAGCTACTGGTGGCTCCATAGTGGCTATGCTACTGTGGCCTTTATTTGTGGCACGTGCTCCACCCCTACCTCTGCCTCGGCCTAGTCTCTCATGACCTTGGATTGAGTACTGGCACCAGCTCATCCGTACCAGAGATATGTCCTGACTATCTGTGAGAGAATAGAAGAGCCAAGATTCAAACTTTAAAATAAACAAATGTGCACGATAGAGAATGAAAGAAAGAGATGTTTCCTAATAGTAATTTAGCCTCTCAAACATAAGTACAGGCGTCTCTGTATCAATCATCAAGACTCTACAAGACATGCTCATGACTCGTGAGACCTAAGCAACCTAGTGCTCTGATACCAACTAGGCTCAACCCAAAACTACTAACAATTGTGATGGCGCATAAGCCCACTTGCTAGGCAAGCCAATTAATAATCATTTACGGAAAAATAATAACAAAGATATAATAAAAGAGTTCAAATATCGAATAAGCATAAATATACCAAAACATTACAATAATAACCCAGAAACTAGTAACACTGAGTTATGAGCTATAATATGTGAATTAGGTCTGAAATATAATACACTATCTGAAACAACAACAGTAATGAAAATAGAAGGAGACGCCAGGGATTGCGATCAAGAAGCATCTATATGTCACGCCCCAACCTCGGGAAGCGCGACCGGCGCTCAACCGAGTGAACCAGGTCAAGCAAGCCTGTTAGATACTATCTACACAATTCACCCATGATCAAGACAAGATGTGATTTAATTACTTATACAGTAGCAAGTTCATTCATACAATCCTAAATCGTTTCATTAGTCATTGCGCCTTTAAGTCTCAAAATACACATTTCTTATAGTTCGAGTGGAACAAGTGATCAAATACAACATAACTTGTTTATCATTCCCAACACCCATATACAACCCAAATAGTGTCTATGGAGCCTCTAAAGATACAAAAGAGAGTAAAGATGGTGTCGGCAACAATGCCTCGGCTACACCTCAAAATGTGACCACAATATAAACAAAAGGTAAAATACTTGACCCCGGAATGAAATGGGGCTCACCGAGTCTACTGAGAAGAGGATGCAACACTATCTATGATCAACATTGTCTGCTATATAACCACCTGCATCTGTTTAAAGATGCAACGCCCCCGGCAAAAGGAACGTTAGTACCGTCGAATAGCACTAGTATGTAAAGCTAAATACCAACTTAATATAATGAATAATAATACAAGAGGGACAGTCAAGAATTCAATAAGGGCTTCAAATAATATTAAAACAACAAGTTAAGGAGCATATACGTTTTCAAGTCAATTTCCATATTATTAGGTTGGGTGATCTTTAGTATCGATATTCCACAATTCACAATACCTCCGTATTCTTACACGGAGTCCGATCTCGACCCGATCGGCTAGGTCGTCTCATTTGAGACATTACCACAATTTTATTATAATTTCCAGCACAGTACCACCATGTGTGCGGCATGGCGTCCGATCACGGCCTGATCGACGAGGCCATATCATTTGAGACATCAACTATTTTCACAATTTCATCAACAATACCACCGTCTTCTTACACGGGGTCCGATCTCGGCCCGATCGGCTAGGCCATCTCATTTGGTACAATACCTTTTTCAGTCAATCATCTCACAGCGTACTTCTTAACAATTACAAAGTCATTCTTGGCACTTGGCTGTATTTCATAGTTCCAGTTCCCTTTTCCACATTCAAATATCATTATCATTATCAACATCAATAGGGCTTCCCATTCAAGACATTAATTCACATATGAGCAATTTGGGAAATCATAGGCACATAGAGGCCTTTCATACAATTTGGAATAACAACCTTTATTTCGGTCATGACATGAAGTTTTAACATTCCTAATGCATATTCCACATTTTGAACATATTCTCAAATGGAAAGATGACATGATGAAGCATTTAGAATAAACATTGAACAAACATCCTTCAACACAACCAAATTAGGAATAGCCAATTCAATAATCATCAAGGACTTACTCCAATTACATGAACACCGTGGGATTCGATTCAAAAAAGAATGGGGTTTAGCCAATATACCTCAATTGAGCTTATCAAACTCTAACATGATCCGGAATTCTTAGCAACTTCAATCTATTTTATAAATATAACAAGTTGAACCAAAAATTAGGAAGATGATCATGGTTTTAGCTCATTTGAGCATTTTATCAAACACTAGGTGTGCATTAAGGTTCTAAGGCTCTTTTGTGGAATATTCCATCATTTCCCGACCCACTCTCTACAATTTTTAGCTCACAACCTTCCCACATACTTCAAGAATACATGCATGCAAGACAACAACCCCCACACCCAATAATTGCCTCTCTAATTACCCCATTTTTCCAAGAAATTGAGAGCTAGGACATAGATTCTTACCTTTAAGGTGAAGACTTCCTTTCTTAATCCTCAATGATTGAGCAAGAATTGATGGATAATGGTTAAATATTGCTCCCCCAGTCTAAGAACTCTCCCTCTCACTCTAAAATATCAGAAATGTGGTCAAAATGGTCTATGGGTGTGTGTTTTAACGAAATAGGGTCAGGTTTAAAAATCCCAAAAAATGAAGCTCCGGAACAGGTTTTACGGTCACATATGTGATCGCATAATGGTTATGCGGTTCAACAAATGACCGTGAAATTGGGGGCCAAAACTGAAGAGGAACTGACCAGGTATGCGGTCACTATGCGGCCCGCAGACCTATTCTGCAGTCGCATAATGCACCGCAGAACGGCTCTGTGATCGCATAGTGCACCGCAAAACCTCCCTCTAAAAAATCCCAAGGTGGGATATGTGACAAGAGTGCGCCCTCGAAATGGTTATGCGGTCGCATAATGGTCGCAAAATTGACATAAACAATGCCCTAGAAAAATGCCCCACTCTGCGACCAATCTGCGGTCCGCATAGTGGTTCTGCGGCCGCAGAATAGGCCGCAGAAATGCCTACTTCTGCCCAACCTTTTCTTCAACTCCCCAACACACTGTTTAATCCAAAAAGTCCAAACCACGATGATCTTAGAATTTCTACTATTATTAACCTCTACGCCTACTTTGGCATCACAGAATCCGAGTTTTTAGGAAATATTTTACGGGGCCTTATATCCTCCCCCACTTAAGATCATCCGTCCTCGAATCCTGATCAGGGTCTACTATTAGCACCTTATGCAACTCAGTTTTCATACCCTACACCAGCAACCCCAAATTTAACTAACTCCCTAAATTTTCAAAAATTTTGCCAGAGTTTCCTTTGTAACTAGGCCTATCCACCTATCAGAGAGCCCTAGAAACACATCCTTAAAACATATTCATAACCCAATAAAATAACATAACTCATAACAACACCAACTGTGGCCTTATTTAAACAACATATAATCAAAAGGAACACCTTTACATTAACTAAACAAGTAATACAAAATTCATAGGCAACAAGTTCATAAAAAGGATTACTCAGCTATTCAAATAAGTAAGGATACTTTTTCTTCATCTCTTCCTCGGCCTCGCAAGTGGCATCTTCAACTTGTTGGTTTCGCCATAGTACTTTCACGTAGACAATTTTTTTATTTCTCAACTTTCGGACTTACCTATCAAGAATGGCAACTGGAATTTTTTCATATGACAATTCTTCATTAACCTCCATGGTCCCAACCGGCACAATAGCTTATGGATCTCCAACTACCTTCTTCAACATAGACACATGGAATATCGGGTGCACTAATGACATCTCGGGTGGTAGCTCAAGCTTGTACGCCACCTGACCAATCCTCTGGATGATTTTGTACAGCCCCACATACCTCGGACTCAATTTCCTTTTCTTTCCGAATCGCATTATATCCTTTACGAGGGAAACCTTCAGAAATACCCAATCATCTTCTTTAAACTCTAAGTCTTTGCGATGAACATCTGAATAGGATTTTTGACGACTCTGAGCAGTTTTCAACCGCTCCTTAAATATTTTAACTTTTTTCATAGCCTGATGCACGAGGTCTGGCCCTATCAACTCAGCTTCCCCCATCTCGGACTACCCAATGGGAGATCTACATCTCCTACCGTATAATACCTCAAATGGTGCCATCTAAATACTAGCATGAAAGCTGTTGTTATAAGCAAACTCTATGAGTGGCAAATGATCATCCCAGCTACCCTTAAAGTCAAGAACACAAAAATGCAACATGTCCTCAAGCGTCTCAATAGTCTGCTTTGCTTGCCTGTCGGTCTGTGGATGGAAGGGTGTACTAAGATTCACCTGAGTACCCAAACCATACTGAAATTTCTTCCAAATATTTGTCATGAACTGAGCCTCTTGATTGGAAATGATAGAAACTGGAGTACCATGTAGCATGACTATTTCCTTGATATACAACTGAGCATATTGATCCGCTGTGTCGGTAGATTTAATTGGCAAGAAATGAGCTGATTTCGTGAGCCGATCCACAATTACCCAAATTGAGTGAAACTTGCGCGGAGTGCGAGGTAATCCTACCCCAAAGTCCATATTAATCATTTCCCACTTCCATATTAGAATTTCTATGTTTTGTGCCAACACACCAGGCCGTTGGTATTCGGCCTTTACTTGCTGACAGTTCGGACACCTTGCCACAAAGTCTGCCACATTCCTTTTCATGTCATTCCACCAATAGACTTCCTTGAGATCGTGGTACATCTTTGTATAACTTGGATGCACGGAACACCTAGAAGTGTGAGCCTCGGTCATGATTCTTTCTCGGAGACCATCTACATTCGGAACACATAGTCGCCCTTGGTACCTTAGTGTACCATCATCCAAGCCAAGAGTAAAAGCTATAGTTTTATGTTTTTGAATCCCCTCCTTCAATTGCACCAAAATGGATCGTTGTATTGCTTCTCTTTGACTTCCATAACAAGCGATGAGTCAGCCTTATTTTGCACAATTACCCCTCCTTCATTAGAGTCCGTAAAACGAACTCCCAAAATAGCCAATCGATGGACTTCCTTGGCCAATTACCTATGATATACCTATAAGTGTGCTAAACTACCCATAGATTTCCGTCTAAGAGCATCCGCCACAACATTGGCATTCCCCGGGTGATATAGAATATCGATGTCGTAATCATTGAGTAACTCAAGCCATCTTCTCTGCCTTAGATTCAACTCCTTTTGTTTGAAAATATATTGAAGACTCTTGTGGTCCGTGAATACCTCCACATGGACCCCATACAAATAGTGACGCCAAATTTTCAATGCAAAAACCACCGCCGCACGTTCTAAGTCATGCGTTGGATAATTCTTTTCATGATTTTTGAGTTTCCTAGAAGCATAGGCTATAACCTTTCCGTGTTGCATTAATACACACCCAAGCCCAATCCTTGAAGCATCGCAATATACCACAAACCCTTCTGTACCCTCTGGCAGGGTCAACACCGGCGTCGTAGTCAATCTCGATTTCAACTCCTGGTAGCTCCTTTCACAAGCATCGGACCATTGGAACTTAACTAATTTTTGAGTCAATTTAGTCAACGGAGAGGTAATAGTAGAGAACCCCTCCACAAACTTCCTGTAATACCCTGCTAAGCCCAAGAAACTGCGAATCTCGGTGGACGTTGTAGGCCTAGGACAATTTTTTACTGCTGAAATCTTTTGAGGATCAACCTTGATTCCTTCTCTAGAGACAACATGACCCAAGAATGTGACAGATTCGAGTCAAAATTCACACTTTGAAAACTTCGCATACAATTGGTGCTGATGAAGAGTCTGCAACACAGCCCTAAGATGATCTGCATGGTCCTCCCGACCTCGTGAATACACAAGAATATTGTCAATGAATACTATCATAAAGGAGTCAAGGAAAGGCTTGAAAATCTGATTCATAAGATCCATGAAAGTCGTTGGGGCATTTGTTAGCGCAAAAGACATTACCAGAAATTCAAAGTGCCCATAACGAGTTCTGAAAGTTGTTTTTGGAATATCCTGCTCCCTGATATTCAATTGGTGATACCCGAATTGCAAATCAATTTTGAAGAAGTATATAGCACCCTATAACTAATCAAACGAATCATCTATTCTTGGTAACGGGTACATGTTTTTTATTGTGACCTTATTGAGTTTCCGGTAGTCAATACACATCCTCAGCGATCCATCTTTCTTCTTTACAAAGAGAATCGGTGCGCCCCATGGTGACACACTCGGTCGGATGAAACCCTTCTCTAACAAATCCTTCAATTTCTCCTTTAGCTCCTTCCATTATGCTGGTGCCATCCTGTATGGCGGAATAGATATAGGCTGCGTGTCTGGCATCACATCAACCCCAAAATCAATCTCCCTATATGGCAGAATCCTAGGGAGTTCATCAGGAAAGACCCCTGAAAATTCATTCACAGTTGGCATAGACTCGAGTGTAGGTGCCTCAACATTGGTGTCCGTAACCCGGACCAAATGATAGATACACCCCGTGTTAATCATCTTTGTGGCCTTAAGGTAAAAAATAAACCTACCCTTCGACACCACATTATCCCCCTTATACTCAACAACTGGCTCATTAGGAAATTCAAACCTCACAGTTCTAGTTCGGCAGTCGAGCTTAGAAAAACAAGAATAAAGCCAATCCATTCCCATAATTACATCAACATCAACTATCCCCAATTGAATGAGATCGGCCACGGTGTCCCGACCACGCACCATGACAACACAACCCCTATAAACCCGTACGGCCACAATAGACTTGCCAACCAGAGTAGATACAGAGAATGGCTCAGGAAGCTGTTCCGATTCTATCCCAAATTCTATAGCAACATAAGGGGTGACATAGGACAAGGTGGAACCGGGATCAATAAGAGCATCTACATCATGAGTTTGGATAGTCAATATACCTGTGATGACATCTGGAGAAGCCTTTGTACTCTAGTGACCACTCATAGCATAGAATCGGTTGAGTCCTCCTAAAGTCAGCGCACCACCCTTGCTGCACCATGCCCTGCTAGTGCTGGAGTGCCTCGTGCTGGAGGGGGTACTGAAGATGTAGCAGCTGCAGAACTGGATGGCTGTGATGTGCCCCTGCCCGTACCCTGGCGGTATGAATGACACTCCCTCTGAATATGACCCCTCAATCTGCACCCGTAACATATAGGTAAGTCCATGTAGCAAATCCCTGAGTGCACCTTCCCACACTTGTGGCATAGGGCCTCCGCAGCTGCGGGAATCTCCCTCCTGATCGGCCATGATGGTGGGGACCCCTGCTGCCCTGATTAGGCCTGAAGCAACTCCCCTGCTGCGGACTGTGCCCCGCTGGCAGTGCACTAGCTGAAGACTGAGCATGAGACTGGGTTGGCCCTGATGACCCTCTCTTGCAAGCTGATCTTTCCCCACCAAATGACTCCCCAAAGTTGCCCGCAGACCGGGCCTTGCCGGTACCCTCTCGCTCCCTTCTGTTCTTCAACTTACGGTCCTCTGTAGCTTGAGCAAATGCTACCATCTTCCCATAGTTCATGTCTGAATTCAAGGCAGTTGTAGCGGCCTCATTGATAACCAAGGGGATAAGGCCCTGCACAAACCGGCGCACTTTAGCCTCCATAGTAGGCAACGTGTGAATAGCATATTTTGACAGACGCGCGAACTCCATGTGATACTCCCACACACTCCTACTCCCTTGCTTAAGATTCTCAAACTCTGCGGCACGGGCTGCCCTAGTCTTGGCAGGCAAGAAATGGTCTATAAAGGCATCAGCAAACTCACTTCATCTCACTAGAGGGCTCCCCTCCTCCCGAGAGTCCTCCTACAGCTCAAACCAAGAATATGCCACCCTTTTTCAGGTGGTATGCGGCCAACTCCACTCTCTATGTCTCAATAGCGCGCATAACCCAGAGAGTCTTATGCATCTCATCAATGAAGTTTTGTGGGTCCTCCTCGGGATTAGCACCTGTGAACATCGGAGGATCCAACTGAAGCAACCTGTTCACCCTGGAACCACTAGAATCCCCTTGTTGGTGAGACGAAGTGGGTGCAACATTTGATCTCTGGGCTTGAGAAGCCACTATCTGTGTTAGAATCTGAATAGCTCCCCTAAGATCCCCATCAGAAATACCAGAACCGGAAGTTGGGGCTGGAGATAGAATCAAAATATCGGTTGGAGGAACCGCTGCACCCTCAGTAGGTGCAGGAACTGGTGTGGCCTGAACAGGTGTAGTGGAATCAGGTAGTGTAGCAGTCGAAGGATTATCCTCACCCTTCGGGTATTCACCCGCCTCACCAAGTAAAGGTTCAACTGCCACTCCCAAGGCTGCATTCGCTCCTTGGCCAGTTCTTGCTCTTTTCTTAGGTGCCATATACTGAAAGTTAAAGGAATGCACGAGTTAGAAGAGGAAAAATTGCACAATTACTTTCATCGCACGATCTAGAATATCAAAGAAGGGTATTATTCCTAAATGTCCAAGTAGCCTCCAACTTATAGATGTGGTCGACAACACATCGATAAGAAGGACTCTACTAGACACGGCTCCGATACATCCTAGGACACTTTAAAACCTTAGGATCTGATAACAAGTTTGTCACGCCCCAACATTAGGAAGCCTAGCCGGCGCTCAATCGAGTGAAGCCATCCGAGCAAGCCTGTTAGATACTTTCTACCCAATTCACCCATGATCAAGACAAGACGTGATTTCATTATTTATACAGTAGGAAGCTCATTCATACAATCCTAAATCGTTTCATTAGTCATTGCGCCTTTAAGTCTCAAAATACACATTTCTTATAGTTCGAGTGGAACAAGTGATCAAACACAACATAACTTGTTTAGCATTCCCAACACCCATATACAACCCACATAGTGTCTACGGAGCCTCTAAAGCTACAAAAGAGAGTAAAGATGGTGCCGGCAACAAGGCCTCAACTATACCTCAAAATGTGATCACAATATAAACAAAAGGTAAAATACTTGACCCCGGAATGAAATGGGGCTCACCGAGTCCGCTGAGAAGAGGATGCAGCACTATCTCTGATCAACACTGTCTGCTATGTAACCACTTGCATCCATTTAAAGATGCATTGCCCCAGGCAAAAGGGACGTTAGTATAGTCGAATAGCACTAGTATGTAAAGTTAAACACCAACTCAATAGAATGAATAATAATACAAGAGGAACAGTCAAGAATTCAATAAGGGCTTCAAATAATATTAAAACAACAAGTTAAGGATCATATACGTTTTCAAGTCAATTTCCATATTATTAGGTTGGGTGATCTTTAGTATCGATATTCCACAATTCACAATACCTCCATATTCTTACACGGAGTCCGATCTCGACCCGATCGGCTAGGTCGTCTCATTTGAGACATTACCACAATTTCATTATAATTTCCAGCACAGTACCACCATATGTGCGGCATGGCGTCCGATCATGGCCCGACCGGCTAGGCCATCTCATTTGAGACATCAACCATTTTAATAATTTCATCCACAATACCACTGACTTCTTACACGGAGTCTGATCTCGGCCCGATCGGCTAGGCCATCTCATTTGAGAAATTACCTTTTTTCAGTCAATCATCTCACATCGTACTTCTTAACAATTACAAAGTCATTCTTGGCACTTGGCTGTATTTCATAGTTCCAGTTCCCTTTTCCACATTCAAATATCATTATTATTATCAACAACAATCGGGCTTCCCATTCAAGAAATCAATTCACATATGAGCAATTTGGGAAATCTTAGGCATATAGAGGCCTTTCATACAATTTGGCATAACAACCTTTATTTCGGTCTTGACATGAAGTTTTAACATTCCTAACACATATTCCACATTTTTGAACATATTCTCAAATGGAAAGATGACATGATGAAGCATTTAGAATAAACATTGAACAAATATCCTTCAACACAACCACATTAGGAATAGCCAATTCAATAATGATCAAGGACTTACTCCAATTAAATTAACACCGTGGGATTCGATTCTATGAAGAAGGGGGTTTAGCCAACATAGCTCAATTGAGCTTCTCAAACTCTAAAATGATCCAGAATTCTTAGCAACTTCAATCTATTTTAGAAATATAACAAGTTGAACCAAAAATTAGGAAGATGATCATGGTTTTAGCTCATTTGAGCATTTAATCAAACACTAGGTGTGCATTAAGGTTCTAAGGCTCTTTTGTGGAAGATTCCATCATTTCCCAACCCACTCTCGACCATTGTTAGCTCACAACCTTCCCACATACTTTAAGGATACATGCATGCAAAACAACAACCCCCACACCCAATAATTGCCTCTCTAACTACCCCATTTTTACAAAATTTCGGAATTGAGAGCTAGGACATAGATTCTTACCTTTAGGGTGAAGACTTCCTTTGTTAATCCTCAATGATTGAGCAAGAATTGATGGATAATGGTTAAATATTTCTCCCCCACTCTAAGAACTCTCCCTCTCACTCTAAAATATCATAAATGTGCTCAAAATGGTCTATGGGGTGTGTTTTAACGGAATAGGGTCGGGTTTAAAAACCCCAAAAAATGAAGCTTCGGAACAGGTTGGTTATGCGGTTCACGAAATGACCGCAAAATTAGGGGCCAAAACTGGAGAGGAACTGACCAGGTCTGCGGTCACTATGCGGCCCGCAGACCTATAATGCGGTGGCATAATGCACCGCAGAACGGTTCTGTGGTCGCATAGTGCACCGTAAAACCTCCCTCCGAAGAATCCTAAGGTGGGATATGCGATAAGAGTGCTGCCCGCTAAACGGTTATGCGGTCACATAATGGTCGCGAAATTGACATAAAAAATGTCCCAGAAAACTGCCCCACTCTATGACCAGTCTGCGGTTCGCAGAGTGGTTCTGCGGCCGCAGAATGGGCAGCAGAAATGCCTACTTCTGCCCAACATTTTCTTCAACTCCCCAACAGACTGTTTAATCCAAAAAGTCCGAACCGCGGCGATCTTAGAATTTCTACTATTCTTAACATCTACGCCTACTTTGGCATCACAGAATCCGGGTTTTTAAGAAAAATTTTACGGGGCCTTACACTATACCTCAGTCTCAACAACACAATGATAGTCCAGCACTTAGCGCTCAGTTGGTCCGATTCCTAGATCTACACAATTAGGTGTAGAGTGTAGTATAAGTACAACTAAACCCATGTACTCGGTAAGTATCATGACTAACCTCAAAGAGATAGTGGCGAGAATCACCAATGATACTCACGCAGCAACAATACTGGAATCTACGCATGAAATACAGGTAAGGCCAATGGTGCAATAGAGAAGATATGGACTAGCATCAAAACAGACTAGCAGTTTAGCATATAGAGAAGACATGCATAATTAAACAAGTCAAGTTACACAGAGAGACATATAGAGGGGATATGTACAGTGTATCATTTCATCAACTAAAGCAGCATGTAGAGAAGATATACATAAAAAGGCATGTATTACAATTCCTAAGCTAATATATGAAGGAGATATGTAGTAAAATTCATGTATACATCCAAGAAGTTTGCATATAGAGAAGATACACAAAGGCCATCACTATTCAATTTTCCATAACCGCACGTACGTCATGAAGGAAAAATATGAGTGGATGACCCTAGAGGGATGGATCCTTATCCACACGATAACTCATGTGCTGTGATTAACACAACCCGCACAGATAATTCATGTGCTGTCAAACCACTCCATAACACAGAAAGCATATACAAGAATACATGTATATAGTTATTGGATATGAAATCACATGCTCTTGGACTGATAAAATAGCATGCTAAGGTGTATGCATGTGCAAAGTGTACGACTATAGCTCAGATTAGGCGTATATGTCATACAACAGTGAGTATAATGTTCAAAAAGAAAAGCAACCAACACATGATCTCTATCATGATTCAGGAAGTTACGTAGTCGTACAAAAATATAAAGCAGGATAGCAAAAATGTCAAATTTCCGAAACAAGGCATAATATAACCTAAAGACCACCTCGAACATGCATAAACCCGGTGTACGCATATATACTCGACCCCTCGCATGTATGCCACCCACAACACGTAACGCACATCAACAATTCAAGCATGTAGCCCCTCAAGCAAAAAGTAGGCAAGATACTTAACTCAAACGAGTCTCCCCAAAAAATGCATCATGCCGAGCTCCAAAACTCCCAATAATGATAAATGATCTAAACTCTCGAAATAAAGAGGCTACCAACGATTTCGCATCTACGTACCTCAGTGTCGCTTCTGCGATGCTGCTTCTGCGGCCAAAACCTCACATCTGTGAGCTTCATTAAACAACTGACCTCTTGCACCTGCGAAGCTAAACTCTATTTCTACGATCCTGTAGGTGCGCCCCTTTCTGATTCTGCGCATTCGCTTTAGCGCAACAACCCTTGTAGAAGCGCTCCTTCAGCTCCCAGCTCCCAACTCCCAACTCCTACCCGCATCTGTGAATCAACTGCTCATAGGTACAACTACGCACCTGCACACCCCACTACCGCGGTGTGATGCACTAGCACCAGAACTACCAACAAATACCAAAAAGATTCGGAACTCATCTAAAAGACGTCTGAGTCCCCGGGATCCCTTCCAATCATACCAATAAGTCCTAATATCTAATCGAAACTTTTCCCAAGGGTCATAACATCACAATAACATTTAAAACCAAGAATCATCGATCAACATCAATCTCTTAAGTTTCAAACCTTGTAACTTCCACAAACTTGTCTGACATGTCTAAACATTCCGAATCACAATCAAACTTTGCACACAAGTTTCAAACCACTTAATGGACCTATTCCATGTTCCGGAACGAAAATTCGAATTCGATAATTCAACTCTCGGTCAAACTTATTAACTCTCCAAACTATCAAGTTGCCAACTTTTGACAAATAGAGCCAAAATATTCTAGGAATCTTCAAATCCAAATCTGAACATATGCCTAAGGCCAAAATCATCATAGGAATTTAGTGGAACAATCAAATTGCCAACCCGAGACTGTTTACTTAAAAGTGAAACCTTGATCAACTCTTAACAACTTAAGCTTCCAAAATGAGACTAAGTATCTCCAATCACCCTCAAACCTTTCCGAAGCCAAGGTAAGCAACTCTGCAAGTCATAAAACCACAAACACACTTACAAGAAGCATCAACTAGGGGAATGGGGCTTAACTTCACACAACACGATCGGCCAGGTCGTTACATCCACTGATCATAAAGCTTCATTTAATATCATGCTAGTATAGATTAAACTTAAAAAACTTGCATTTGACCAATAACCTCCATATTACCATAGTTTTTGCTCTTTTCGTTCAACTTGGTAGGTGTGAGGGTGGACGTAGAGGGTAAGGTACAAGTTCACGGTTCATCTGGACCTATTAGTTTTGGCTCTATATATATATATTAAAAAATGTATTAAAAAATACATATTGATTTTAAACCCACTAGATCAAATGATTGTGGTAAAATCCCAACCTGAACGCAAAAAATTCAAATCCTAAATCTGCCTCTAGTTGGTGTCACCAATCTTGAGTTGAATCTGTTACTGCTTCTTTCTTTTTTCATTGTTCTCTTTTCTTTCATGGGTACCTCTTTTAGTATGTATTCATGAAAAGAGGCGGATAATGCTCCCGCTTTTTATCTACTAGCAATCAACACTACTAGAAATTCGCTAAAAACCGACCAAAAAAACTTACCAAAGTTGGTCGGTTATGGCCAATTACCGACCAAAATGTGACAATTACGGTGTGGACGGTGTTTTGATGGTCGGAATGGCTTACCGACCAAAGTTGATCGGAAATTACCGACCAACTTTGGTCGGTAGCTTAAAACATTCCGACCAACTTTGGTCGGTAGCTTAAAACGACCATCTGACAAGTTTAATTACTTACCGACCAACTTTGGTCGGAAACATATTTTATTAATTTAATTTTACCAACCAAAGTTGGTCGGTTTAACTAAATTATGTTTTTTTATTAATTATTAAAATTTAAAAAAAATCGACCAACTTTGGTCGGTAATTGAAAATATATATTTTTTTAAAATAATTAAAATTAAACATTACCGACCAACTATGGTCGGTAATCTCAACAGTGCAGACAAAATACCGACCAAAGTTGGTCGGTAATGTTGAATTCTGGGAATTCAATGTTCATTAACCGACCAACTTTGGTCGTTATTTTGGAATAATTTATTTTTTTAATTAATTTTTCTTGGTTTAATTTTGGAATAAAATGCCTGTTTTGGCAGCTACACCACCTGCCAGCATACCAATACACCTAATAACAACAACAACACAACAACAACACAACAACAACAACAACAACAACAACAACAACAACAACAACAATAACAACAAACAACAACAACAACAACAACAACAACAACAACAACACAACAACAACAACAACAACAACACAACAACAACAACCAAAACATTCAATAAATACTTTAAAACTAACAAATTAAAGTTCAATTGAACATAAAAATCCAAAACCAAGTTAAAACTAATTATAACTAGTTCAAAACTGGTTCTATTTGTCTAGTTCAAAGTATATAAAAGTCAAGGGGTGTTTTCTACAACATCATCATCACCGTCTAATGAACTTTCATTTACAAGACGATATAGAGAATGGTCTTGTGGAGGACGGGAAGCACGATCACGGGGAGGACGGGAGGAACGATCATGAGCAGGACGGGAGGAACGATCACGTGGAGGTCGTGACTCACGAGATCGGGGCAACGGAAAAGCTCCACTAGATAGGAGAGTTCTGATCTGAGATTGCATGCCAAGGAATTGAGCATCTCTAAGCCTTTCTCTTTCCTTGGCCGCTTCTAGCTCTGATGTGAGCTTTGTCACTATCTCCCGCATAGCGGAGAGGCTCTCCCTATTAAGTTGCTCGCCTTGCGAGGAAGTCCCTATTCCTCGCATTCCACACTTATAGTGATGGAAGTTTTTAGTAGGAAGCCCGTATACCATCCCCCATTTTGGACCGCTAACAGACTCCAACCATATTCTTTCAGCATCCTCGTCCGACGGTTGGGTTGGCTCACCCGATTCATCAGCTGGATGACTACGGATGAATTCCTTCACGTTACTTTGGTAGCGACCTTATATTATTTTAAATTAAATCAGTATTTCAAAATTTTTATAAAAGTAAATTATAATACTTAAAGAAAATTGAAAGCTTACATATGCAGTCGAGGCCCGGTCCTCGACCCACCTATCTTGATCCCCCTCTTTCTTCTTCTTCACAATATGTGTCTCCTTGAATAGCTCATCATGACTCATTGGACGCCCATACTTCTTTTCCTAAAAACAAAATAATTTAGTTAATAAACAGAATAGAAATACTTAGAAAAGTAAAATAATTTAAGCAATTACGTACCAATCTTCTTTTTATTGTTTCTAGGCTGATCGCACCTCCAGTGTGCAAAGAGCCTCCCTTCTCGGATGCGCTAGCTTTCTTTCCTTTTTCGCTCCTCTCTAAGAAATCTGCGGTAAGCCATTGCCTTTGCAAATCATTTCACAAATTCTCAAGTAACCAGTCAGGCCTCTTGTTCTTCTTTCTAGCATCCGAGAAAGCATCCGCCAATCTCTTGCGAGCTTTATGATGAAAATTTGTAGCCACTTCCGCGCTATAGCGGTCTTCCCATACACACTTGCTCTGCATTTCAAAAGTTAAATATTATATGGAAACATCATAAATATAAATTATTAAACTGTTTAAAAGAACATTTATACCTTAAATTGATTGAAAATTTTCTCCTTCAGTGAGAATGGGCAATCAGTCCAAGTCGCATAAGGGCCATCATAAAGCTTTCTGATGGCATTGGTGATTATCCTCGTAGTCTTATTACCCGACCTGAACCTGAAATTTAACAATAAAAACAAATTAATATCTTAGTAAAAATGTTACAAATCAATAGACGCAAAAATAATGAATAACACTTACCTATCACCCTCAGGGACTATGATGATCCTGCCATATCGATCATAATGCACTACCTCGTCATCACCATCCAAAGCATGAGTATCAGAGGCATGTGAAGACGGTGTAGGCGGGTCAGAGCTACTGCCTCGCAAGCGAAGGCCTGCAATAGATGGAGTCGATGATGAAGATGGTTGTGATCCCTGTGACTGCAACATAGCTGGATGCGACCCAAGTGGATGTGATACCGATGGCTGTGACCCGAGTAGCTGTGACCTGAGTGGCTGTGACCCGAGTGGTTGTGACCCGAGTGGATGTGACCCGAGTGGCTGTGACATGGATGGATGCGATCCATGTGACTATGATATGTAGGGATGTGACCCATGTGGATGTGATGCAGATGGCTGTGAGGCAGCTGGACTGTATGTCGGACGTATAGTCCTATGGCCCTGTGATGGAAGACTTAGTGTCTGAATGAAGGTGTACGGCTCGTGATGCTTTGGCAGCTCAGTATAGCCGTGTGGTGGAGGATAAGACATAGGCATCTCTGAAAAGGGTGGACAAGATGGAGTATTATTTTCTACCCTCCTCTTTCCCTTCCTACCCTTTTCTCGACACCGAGAACTAGTAGGGTCATTGTTACCTTGACCCTTGCCTGCCATCTGCATAATATAATACACATTTAGATTGAAACATATAAGAAACTAGCTATAAAATGAGAGTGCTTTAAAAAACCAACTTTTTAATCCTCATCGACGTATTGTTCCTCGTCCAAGAATTCTTCGTCCTCACTTGTTTGAGCTTCATCAGTTGATTCTTCGTCCTCATTTTCTATAATTGTTACTTCATTTATATCAACTTCTTCCAATATATATTTAGGATGTTCCAAATCATTTTCTAACTGATCGTCCACTATTTAGTGAACATTGGAGATATCGTTTTGATATGCAACATCTAACACATTCTCGACTTCCACCCTACCTACAGGCTTAGTTTTTATTACAACCCACCAATCGGACTTATTCCGCCGCAATGGATAAGGAGCATAATACACTTGCCTAACGTTATGTGCAATTATGAAAGGATCATAGCGATCATACTCCCTCGTATGATTAACCTCAATTATGTTGTATTGGTTGTGTACTCTTGTACCTCTTGTTGGATTTGGGTCAAACCACTTGCATCTAAAGAGTATCAATTTCTTATATGGCCAACCTGTATATTCTAGTTGTAATATTTCTTTGACCACACCATAATAATCAATATCTCCAACTTGGTTGCCATCACCACCTTGAACCCACACCCCGCTGTTGTTGCTATTTTTATTTTTAGAGCAATCCTCTGTATGAAACTTATAACCATTCACTACGTACTTAGACATTGTTGTGACCTGAAGCCCAGGTCCCCAAGATATATCTTTCAAAAATTGATTTACACCATTATTTGGATTATTTACCTACATAGAGTTAAAAAAAGTCATAAGTTAGCACAACTTATGAATCAATTTTTATACATTCACTACATATATATATATACACACACACACACACACACACACACACACATACTTACAAACTATTTGAACCACGTATCAAATCTCGTATATACAGCATCATGGCCAAATTGACCCACGAAGTGACTGTGACATATCAAATATTTTTAGTAGTTGCATCAATATGCAGTCACATTAAATTTTACATTTTGATAACTAATAAATCAATACTTACTTGAGAAATGGTACAACTTCGGGACAATTTAGCAACACATGAAGTGTAGCTGACTTGTACTCCATATCACTCAAACTTCTCTTTCTAACATCCTTAGAACATCGGCCTGGTTGATTGAATATGGACATTGGTGGATATAATAGATCATTCACACATTCGACTGTGTGCCTATTGGGCCTATTCCTAGAACATGGCACGTTACTCTCAAAATAATAAGAACAAAAATGTGCAGTTTCCTTTGCAAGATAGGCTTCGCATATAGATCCTTCAATCTTATTCCTCTGCTTAACAAATTGTTTGCATTTGCCAATTGTCCTACATAATCTCATGTTAGCCAAGAACATTCAAATAAAATAGAATATTACATCAAACTTATAATATTACCTCTCAAAGGGATACATCCATCTGCATTGAACAGACCCTCCAAGTCGTGCCTCGTGTACAAGGTGTATTGGAAGGTGTTCCATCACATCAAAGAAACCACATGGGAATATTTTTTCCATCTTACTAGAAATTACACGGATGTTCTGGTCCATCCGAAGTAGGTTTTCTTCCCTTAATGTGGTAGAACACAAGTCTTTGAAAAACAAACTAATCTCTGTGATGGGTTTCCAGATTCTTTCAGGCAAACCACAAAATGCAATAGGCACTAAGGTCTCCATGAAAACATGGCAGTCATGACTTTTCAAATGGCTCAACTTCCCTACCTCCATATCTACTTTTTTTCCAAGATTCGACGCATAACCCTCAGGCATCTTCAATTTCGTAACCCAATCACAAATTTGTCGTCTTTCCTCCAAAGTGAATGTGTAACTTGCTTTGGGCTTGAACACCTTACCATTGTTTGCTGTCTGCAAGTATAATTCAGGCCGCCTGCAATATTCTTGTAAGTCCATTCTAGCCTTCGGGTTATCTTTTGTCTTACCTTTAACATCCATCACTGTGTTGAACAAATTATCAAAATAATTCTTCTCAATATGCATGACATCAAGGTTGTGTCGGAGAAGATTATCCTTCCAATAAGGCAACTCCCAAAATATACTCTGTTTCGTCCAATTATGATTAACACCATATCCGGGGAATCTATAAGGTGGAGCCTCAGTAACTTTACTGAAGTTCTGGACCCTCTCCCAAATTTCCTCACCTGAAAGTATCGGAGGTGGAGAATCATATTCCACTTTATTCTTTTTGAATGCATTTTTCATCCTTCTAAACTCATGATCATCAGGCAAGAATTGACGGTGACAATCAAACCATGATTGCTTTCGGCCATGTTTCAAAGTGAACGCTTTACTATTTTCCATACAGTAAGGACAAGCTAGCTTCCCAGCAGTCATCCACCCAGACAACATTCCATAGGCAGGAAAATCATTAATAGTCCACATTAAATTAGCACGCAAATTGAAATTCTGCTTGGTTGATATGTCATATGTTTCAACACCATCATACCACAATTGTTTTAGCTCATCAATCAAAGGTTGCAAATATACATCAATTAAACTTTTCGGATTACGTGGACCGGGGATAATAAAATTTAAGAATATATATGGACTAGTCATACACAACTCAGGTGGTAGATTATAAGGTGTAAGAAAGACAGGCCAACATGAATATGGTGTTGCAGATATAGAAAAAGGCATGAAGCCATCCGCACACAAACCTAACCGAATGTTCCTTGGTTCACTAGCAAAATCTGGATATGTCCTATCAAAGTGCTTCCAAGCTTCTCCATCTGAAGGATGACACATAACACCAGGTGGTCTTCTATTTTCAAAGTGCCATCTCATATGAGGAGCAAAACTCATCGACGCATATAACCTCTTTAACCTAGGTATAAGAGGTAAATAATGCATCGCCTTGACAACGACCATATTCCCGCTGGAAAGCCTCTTGAAACGAGGCTTTTCGCAAAATTTACAACTGTCTAAAGTTGCATCATCTTTATAATATAACATGCAACCATCTTCACAACAATCAATTCTCATTGACGAAAGTCCTAACTTAGAAACCAATCTCTTTGCCTTATAGAAATCACCAGGTAAGTTGATATTAAGGTCAACTAGTTCACTCATAAGGTCAATGAAAGAGTCCATGGCTGCTTGAGAAATATTCCAATTAGATTTGATACTTAGTAATCTAACTGCAATAGACAGCTCAGAGTGCGGACTTCCTTCACGTAGTGGACGACTAGCTTCCTCTAACAGTTCATAAAAACGTTTTGCGTCATCATTAGGAGTTTGTTCAACATTTTCATTGGGCTCACCCCCGAAGTGCATCTCAAAAGCATCCGCAATCATATCCTGAATTCTAGAATCAAGATTTGTATTCTCCACCGACCTACTACTTTCACCAACAACCATGTTATGAAATATCCCACGGCTACCATCGATCTCTCCATGATTAGTCCACATAAAGTAATTCTCTATAAACCCCTTCCTATAAAGATGAAGCTTAACTTCCTCCGATTTTTTAAACTTCATACAATCGCACCTGACACAAGGGCACCTAATTACTCCTTAACTTTGGTATGGTGGAAGTGACATTGCATGTCTAATAAAGTCATCAATCCCTTCTACAAAATCCTCCCGCAATCCCCGCCGATTAGGATAATTCCTATTGTACATCCAAGTACGATGTTCCATCTATACAAATAAACCAAGAATAAATTAATTTATTCTATAATTATAAATTAATTATATCTTTTTTAGTTAATTCAAGATAATAATTGGCTCCTAATTACACCAATTTATATCCTAAAAGTTCAATTCATATCCAAAAGGTCCAATTCATATCTTAAAAGTTCAATTCATATCCTAAAAGTTCAATTCACAAGAACAAATCCTAAAAACTAAAATTTCAATTCATATCCTACGAGTTTAAACATAAACTAACTAAACTAAAGAAATTCAACCCATACCCTAAAAGTTCGATTCACAAGAACAAATTAATTTATTCTATAATTATAAATTAATTATATCTTTTTTAGTTAATTCAAGATAATTATTTTTTCCTAATTACACCAATTTATATCCTAAAAGTTCAATTCATATCCAAAAGGTCCAATTCATATCTTAAAAGTTCAATTCATATCCTAAAAGTTCAATTCACAAGAACAAATCCTAAAAACTAAAATTTCAATTCATATCCTACGAGTTTAAACATAAACTAACTAAACTAAAGAAATTCAACCCATACCCTAAAAGTTCGATTCACAAGAACAAATTAATTTATTCTACAATTATAAATTAATTATATCTTTTTTAGTTAATTCAAGATAATTATTTTTTCCTAATTACACCAATTTATATCCTAAAAGTTCAATTCATATCCAAAAGGTCCAATTCATATCTTAAAAGTTCAATTCATATCCTAAAAGTTCAATTCACAAGAACAAATCCTAAAAACTAAAATTTCAATTCATATCCTACGAGTTTAAACATAAACTAACTAAACTAAAGAAATTCAACCCATACCCTAAAAGTTCGATTCACAAGAACAAATTAATTTATTCTATAATTATAAATTAATTATATCTTTTTTAGTTAATTCAAGATAATTATTTTTTCCTAATTACACCAATTTATATCCTAAAAGTTCAATTCATATCCAAAAGGCCCAATTCATATCTTAAAAGTTCAATTCATATCCTAAAAGTTCAATTCACAAGAACAAATCCTAAAAACTAAAATTTCAATTCATATCCTACGAGTTTAAACATAAACTAACTAAACTAAAGAAATTCAACCCATACCCTAAAAGTTCGATTCACAAGAACAAATCGTAAACCCTAGATTCTAACTAAACTATTCATGACAATACAAAGTTAATAATTCAATTCTAACTTAACTATTCAAGACAATACAAACTCAAAATTGAAACACTCATCAATTAAAACTAATTCATAACTAATTGACTAATTAACAAAACTAATTAGTTAATAAAACTAATTAACAAAACTAATTAAAACAAGACCTAAACCCTAATCCTCAATAAAATGCAATGTTCAAATAATTGAAACACTAATCAATTGAAACTAATTCATAACTAATTAACAAAACCTAGAAATAATAAATAAATGGGTTGTAATTCAAACCTAGAATTTTTAGGAGATGGAGAAGGAGAGGGGCGACAGTGGCAGTGGCAGCGGCGACGGCGAGGGCTGGGCGGTGGCGACGCGGGGTGGGGAATGGGATTTATGTGAGGGAAATAGAGAAGGAGAGGGGAAGGTTTTGAGTGAGGGAAATAGAGAAGAGAGGGGAAAATAAGAGAGAAATAGGGGTTTCTCCCGTTTTTCAATTCTCTGATTTCAGAATTACCGACCAAAGTTGGTCAGTAATTTTTGTCGGTACATTAAGTGTTGACCGTTTGACCAAAAACCGACCAACTTTGGTCGGTTTTTTTAAAAAAAAAAAAAATTAATTTTTTTTGTGTGTTTTTTCTTAAAATATTATAAACTATAAAAAAATATTATAAACTACAAGCATTTATTTTATTTAACTATGCAATTATTATAAATAATTATAAACTATAAGCATAATCTTTATAAATAATTATATTAACTATTTAATTTTAATAAATTATAATAGCATCTATCTAAGTAAATTTTCTAAGTTATAATTAAGTATGTAAGTAATTTCTCACACACACACATACACTATAATGTAATTGATGCTAATAACTTCTTTTTTCATTCGTTCATCACTAATAATGCATGACATAGATTAATCGATATATAGGTCGAGATGTTTTGATGAATCATCGATTAATATTCATCGATACATCTAAGTAAGTTATAAGTCGATGAATCAATTTACAAATAGATATATTTGATGATAAAGTATATATACTAATTAGTATCTTCCCAAGTCTATCCCTAAAAGAACCCGACCCTGTGGTCCTAGCGCTTCGTGTTCTTATATATATATATATATATATATATATATATATATATATATATATATACAAACACATACACACTTCACTGTAATACTTTAACTATATATATAGCTTGTTATAGTATATGTTAGTGTGTATATATATAGCTTGTTAAAGTTTGACCATGTTTGACCTATTAATTTAACTCGTTTACTTAATACTAATAGCTTCTTTCGTTTATTTAATTTGTGATCCATATATATATATATATATATATATATATATATATATATATATATATATATATATATGTATGTGTGTGTGTGTGTGTGTGTGTGTGTGTCAAAGATGTTTAGTATTAATTCTTTTATTTTTTATTCATTCATCACTAATAATGCATGGCATAGCTAGATTAATCGATATAGGTCGAGACGTTTTGTTTTTACTATTAGTCGATATAGGTCAAACGTTTTGTTTTTAATATTCATCGATGCATCTAAGTAAGTTATAAGTCGATGAATCAATTTACAAATAGCATGTTATATATAGTATATGTTAGTGTATTCATTATTTGTATTACAAAAGTGTTAACGAATTACATTTATATTATTTAGATAGTAAATATAAAAGTAATTCGAAAGTTTGACCAATGTTGACGTAATAACCGACCAACTTTGGTCGGTTATTTTGCAGAAAATAACAATTACCGACCAAAGTTGGTCGGTAAATGCTTCCCCTACATTAACCGACCAACGTTGGTCGGTAATTTTAAATATAAATTCTTAAATATTATAAAACATTTTAAATAATAAAATAATTATTAAAATTTAAAAAATTGGATCCAGATTACCGACCAACGTTGGTCGGTAATCCAAAATTTTCTTGTTTGACCAGCTGGGTCAATTCGTTGACTAATTTACCGACCAACGTTGGTCGGTATTTAGTTTTAAAAAAATGTAAATTTTTTTTTTCCCAGTTTACGTCCAACCTGGACGGTTTTTGGTCGCTTTTTTTGACCGACCAACGTTGGTCGGAAATATTTTGTCGGTTTTTAGACGATTTTTAGTAGTGCAATGGTATAATTGCTAACTCATGTTTCTTTCCATTTCTTTTTTTTCCTTTTTGATAGGGAATTAACCTGTTTTCTGTAGGTTCAGGCTATTACGTAGAGGTAGAACTTGTTACTATCTGCTAATGTTCCGTGGGTAACCAGTCATTTTATGAGTGATGAAGAACTATTTCAATTGAAGAAATTATTGTAAAGATTTTCTTGTATTGGCCCTCTCATGCCAATTATAAATGTATTTTTTTTCCACTGAACTTTCATGCTTTTCATCACTCAAAGCATTTAACAGGACCCCAGCTACCATTTAACCAGCTAAAGGAACTTATATACGTGTTTTTGCTTTGCACATATTCTGGTTCTATGGAATTTAAAAGTGCAGATGTTGATTATTGCATTATTCTTGGTTTTTAATATGCTGAGAGAAGATTGTTAACACCTGAAGTTTGCTACATTTATAGCTGAAACTTTGTTGTTTAAAAAACTTGCTGGATTATTATATCTTTTTTTGATTTTTTACAATAATAACGAAAGACAACTTGTACTCATCTCAGCTATTTCATGTAATCCTCTCATCAGTAAAGGTATTCAATAACTATACCCATTCAATACTCTATCCATTCTATCCACACCGTTGATTTCCATACCGTCTAATTATTGCGCTTTAGTTCATTTGGGGGGTTGTCAAAGTTATGACGGATAGATATACTTGTCAACCTTCTTCGGTCACACAAGTAACTAAGGACTCCAGAAAATCATCATATTAATTCTTTAATTGACCTGAAAAAATCCTCTAATAAGAATATGAGACAAGCCAGCTCAAAAATGCGAGCGTCGCGAATTGGAATTCCACTATCTATTTGTCATTGTTATACAGTTGATCTTTTACTATTCCCTTTTCTCTATATATATATATATATATATATATTTAAAATTAAAAACATGAGGAAGAATGCTATGTCTCATTCAGAATTCTTTTAGGTGGAGAAAGAATAAAAGAACTTTCAAGTGGAGAGATTGGTGGAATACCATGCAAGTATAAACAAGTTTGCTTCTTGATATATATATTCCAAGAAACCTGTAGAGCTCAACTAAGAAATGAGTGGCAGGATAGATAAAAGATGAATCTATATGCTTTAAATGATTTCCCCTTGCTAAAATGGAGCCATCGATGCTCATCAATTCAATCAAGACCCTTTTTCTTCTTAATGGCAAATCATTCTCATATTCTAGAATTTGGAATCAGAAACCCACTTTCATACATTAAAGAGGCCTTAGACACAAGACCTTACTTCCTCAGCTACATCTTTCCTTTTTTATTGAAAAACCTATTTTATTGCATCATCCTCATGAAGAAAGAAGAAGAAAGCAAATTAAATTTCTCAAAAGGTTAGATAATTATTTCCTTATGTGGGTGATTGGAAAATACATATGCTATGTCGTCATAAAGCAGTTAATATATATATATATATATATATATATCCATTATAATGCTTTCAACAGGCCAATAATAAAAAGCAAAAGACAATGAAAAGGCCAATATATATATATATATATATGTGTAAAGAGAAAAACAAAGAGGCTGGTTCTCTTAGACCAGGACATTTAGCTATGTTCTATATAACCGCTTTTGCTTAAACCAATCAAAATTCCTAAAATCACAAATTGGGTATGTCCTTTGGCTTAGTGATATTCTCTGTGTGTTTGTTCTTATTTGGCAATTTGCAACAGTCGTATCTGCGAGGTTCTGCCTCGGTTAGCATTTGAACAACTTCATTCATGGTAGGACGAAAGGCTGGTGAACTATACGTACAACCTATTGCAATCCGAAGCACCTTAATCATCTCTTCCTTGAATGGTCCTGAGATTTTTTTGTCTAAGACCTCAAATGCTCCTTCTTTTGTGTCCGCCTTAGTTGAAACCCAATAAACAATGTTCTTATTCTCCCCAAATTCTGTCTCAACTGGCTTCTTCCCCGTGATCAGTTCCATTAAAACAACTCCAAAACTATAGACATCACATTTTGTGGTCGCCTTGGAAGAATATGCGTATTCTGTTAATCACATTTACACAACAAAAATGAGCATAATGAATTTACACGATCACAACCATGATTAAAGAATGTTGAAATGAAGCAGTTGCTCGAAGAAGCTAACCAAAGGCATTGACACTTGAGGTAACATTGTAGGAATTGAATTGAGATTTGTGAATTGAGGAAATTACCTGGAGCCAAGTAACCATATGTCCCTGCAATAACTGTGGTTGTACAATCTTTCCCTCCTTTGGCTTGCAAGACTTTGGCTATTCCAAAATCCGCGACCTTTGGCTGGTAATCAATGTTGAGGAGGATGTTGGTGGATTTGATGTCTCTGTGAATGATTGGTGGCAAAATATCATGGTGAAGATAGGCCAAACCTTGTGCTATCCCCAATGCAATCTGATGACGAGTAGGCCAATCCAAAAGGACTTTCCCTCCGTGAAGAGCATCCCCAAGATTCCCATTTTGCATGTACTCGTAAACCAATAAACTACAGTCCAAATTAGAGAAATAGCAGTATAACTTCACAATGTTGTTGTGCCTTATGTTACCAAGAGTTTCAACCTCTGTTTTAAGCTCCTTGTCCAAAAATAGTTTATTCTCTAAAAGAGACTGCTTGTGTTTATGACTCCAGAGCTTCTTTACAGCAACAACTCCTCCATTACTTAAGTCAATCTTATAGACAGCTCCAGATCCTCCATATCCAACAATGTTTTTCTCAATCATGGCTTCAAAAATTTCACGTTCATCAAAACTTAAGCGATGGAAACTCTTAACATCATACGTGAAAAATGACGATGACAAGGAATCCTCGTGTTCCATCGCCTTCCGCCATCTCTTGAGAAACAACACGAATCCAAGAATTACAATTCCCAAGGATATCCCGATAACCCAGAAAAGGTTTCTTTTCTTCCGATCATAATTTTGTGGGCATAGAGGAAAATCTTCGCCAGATGAACTCAGAAAAGAGGGAACACAGAGTCCTTGATTGCCAGAAAAACTTTCCAGGACACCTCCCGTTATAAATAAGGGAGGTACAGGACCAGAAAGCAAATTGTTTGAGAAATTCATGGAATTTGGTAGCAGTGCACCGAGGCTTTCAGGAATCTTACCCGTCAAAAAATTATTTGACAGGTCTAGATAATTGAGAGAGTTAAGTGAAGAAAGAGTCTCAGGAATGGAGGAAGTTAACTTATTACCTTGTAAGATCAACAAATTGAGCCTTTTGAGGCTACCAAGTTCTGGAGGAATGGGTCCAGACAAGAGGTTATTGCTGAGGTCAATCTTGACTAGATTGGTAGTTGTTGAAATTTGAGGAGGAAGTGTTCCAGAAAGTCTGTTACTCTGCATGAACAGCTCCGACAAGTTGAACGCCTTTCCAATGGTTGTGGGGATTGAACCAGTTAAATTGTTATAGCTCACGTCAATAATTGAAGCATGTGGAAGAGCTAGAAGCATTTCTGGTAGTCTTCCCCCCAAAAGATTGTAACTAACTCGGAAGCGGATGAGAGTCTCACATTTTGCATAGCTTTCCGGCACTTGTCCTGAGAACATGTTTTGGAGTAGAAGAATGTACATCAACTTATCTCCGTGACACAGCTGAGCTGGTAATTCTCCAGATAATTCATTTTCTGACAAGTCCAATGCAAGTAAAGCTGATGAAACACCAAAATTATGTGGGATTTCTCCTGTCAGGTAATTATCATAAAGTGATAGGATGGTTAGGGTGGTCGAGTTTGCAAGGGAGGCTGGAAAGTCTCCTGAAATAGTGTTGTTATATATCTGCAACACTTGCAGCTTTGGTAGGCGGCATATAGATTCTGGAATTTTGCCCGTCAGTCTGTTGACTGACATATCCAAATCCACAAGTTCAGTCAGATTTCCGAGCTCCTCAGGTATTTCACCCTCAAGTTGGTTGTAGTAAAGTTCAAGCATTTTCAACTTCTTCAGCTGCCCCAGCTCTATTGGAATCCGACCAGTTAAGCGATTCTCGCTCAATTCAAGATCTACAAGAGACGTCATATTTCCTATCGATGCTGGGATTGTTCCATGTAACTTGCAAGCAGTTAAGATCATCCACCGGATTTTAGTCAACCTTGAAATATCCTTTGGCAGTTGCCATGGAATGAAATCGTGATTTTCATTGAAATCCAGCAGCTCTAGACTGGTGAGGTTGATAATTGACAAAGGAAATTCACCGGTGAAGTGGTTATATGAAAGGTTAAGCAACCTCAAAGACTGCAAAGGAGACAAGTCTGGCAATGGTCCTGTAAAGGATGTAGAAACCATATTCAGCTCTTCCAGGTGAGAGCAATTAGTAATATAGCTAGGGAAGGCACCCTGGAAGTTGTTGTTACCAAGACGAAGAATTCGCAACCCTGGGAAAAAAGAGCACACATCATCAGGAAATAGGCCAGATAGCGACCATCCGAAAAGATCAATCTTGATAACATTCCCCTGATCATCACAACCAACGCCACTAAAGTTGCAAATAGGTTTGCCATCCCAATCAGACAAGGAGTTCCCTTTGACGGACTTCTTCAATAGAGCAAAGAACTGAGACTGCTCATTTATAGTCCCTTGACAAAAGCTGGAAATGGCGAGGAAGAACACAAGAAGGATAATAACTTTCTGAGGAGCCATTAAAAATAGTTCCCAAGTGAATTATTTTTGTTATTGCAGATAAGATGGAGAGGACCAGAGGAAATATATATATATATATATATATAAATGGGATGATTGATGGGATCATTGGGTACAGTAATAAGAAGCCCTGATGATGAAATAGGAGGTACGCTGATTTTGCAGATATAAGCTTTATGTTTATACCCCCACCAGCACTTTAAGAGAATAAGATCGAAATAAAGCTTTTATGCTCAAGTGTGGTCTGAATAAACAGCATCTCATCTTTATTTTTGTGCGTGTCTTTGTTGATCAAGACCTCTCAGCGTGAATCAGAACATTTAAACACTAATCTCAATGGTGCATGAATTATATTCGTGCTTATAAAAAAGGTACTTATTAGATTAGATGGCAACTAGTATAATTTGTATTATATTTATCTTGTCGCCTTCCATCTAAGCATAATATGTCTCAAATACACTCTTTATCTGCAAATGCTGCATGTTAGTATATTTATTTCCAAAATGATCAAACAGGGGCCCATACTCCATAATTCCATATCCACATAGTATTTGCTTAATAAGCATCAACTTTCCCAACTGGTGAGGTTTATGATATATGGTGGACGTTGCTTTTATTATGCTATGCTTAGTTTCTTAAATCAATTTAGCCGTCGAGACAAAAAGCCACTTACTCACTCTATTTTAGTAATGAACTTGGTGTCATCCCAATATGTTGGTTTTTTAAGAGATGGAACATTAAAAAGATTAAAAGTATTAATTGAAAATGTCTCTCAAATTATTTTGTTAAGCATAACAAGGCTTTAAATAGTCAATTAGGAACAAAAACTAAGCAACTTACTATGCTAAAAAAGTTACTGCAGTAACTGAAAACAACAAAATTTCAACACTCCTCCTTTGCTTCAGTTGCTGCAATTTATAAAGTTGCTCTTTCTCAATTCTTGCTTCTGTTGTTTGTCCTTGAGGATTGTTTTGAGCATCGCTAAAATTGTACACTTTTGTAGTGTAGTTCTTTTTTTTCTTTTCTTCTTTCTTTTTCATATTATGGTTTTGTGCATAAAAAACACCCTTAGTGATATTGTATTGTCTGAAATCTCTTTTTAAATATTTGATTCTGTACAATGATAGGATTTTCAGGGATTGCTCGTAAGGATTGTTCTTCCATTACAACATTCAATAAATCATAGGTTTTAAGATATGATTTTATTTTTACCGAGCAAATCCGATAGTTCTCATCGGTGAAAGTTTGTGGGACATTCAAATAGAGACTGCTGCTTGCCATGTTTGAAAATAGATTTAAAAATTGATATTGGTTAAAAATGATTTGAAAATGGTTCTTTGCAAGAATTCAGAGATCCCGTAAGACCAATGAAACTCTTGATACCACTGTTGGTTTTTTAAAAGATGGGGCAGCAAAAAGATTAAAGTATTGATTGAAAATGTCTCTCAAATAATTTTTGTTAAGCATAACAAGGCTTTAAATAGCCAATTAGGAACAAAAAATCCACATAATTTAAAATTCAAAAAACCTAAAATATCTCAATTAACTTAAACAATCTAATAGAAATTTAAAATAAAAATTAATCCTAAAACTAAATAACTTATTATGCTAAAAAAGTTACTGCAGTAACTCAAAGCAACAAAATTTCAACATAATAACTAGTACCCCTGCGGCCAATTTTATGTGAAGGATATGCTCAAAGCTTAAGAAAAAAATTCTATTTTTGAATGTTTTGATTTAAAACATGACATAAACATTTCTGTAGCTATTAAATCATGTCATTATGGTAAAATGAGAATTTTAAAGTTAAATTATTTTTAAACATAAATTTTTTATAATTTCTTCTTTGGACAAATAAAACATAAAACTTGTCGCACAAAATGGGAATGAGGGAGTAAAACAACTTGTACCCTTGTCCATTGTGCATTTGTGCTATACATGAGGTATGCCACTTGAACAGTACAGAATGTCACTCCTATATGTCAATATTGGAGTTGAACTATTATGATCTTTTTGTTATACTTTAGCTTAATGTGACCATGACCAGACAAAAGAAAAGGAGGTACAAATGCACATGTATTTGTAAGTTATTCTAGGTTGACCTTGATGAAGTACATTCCGTCTTTATATGCTATTAATCTGTAGGGGGGAGATTGCAATTGTCCTGACACAGATGAACGTGGATAAGCTTGAATATATGCTAGATGTTGAAGACTTAAAAGATAATAGAAATAAGAATGTCTATTGTTTAACCTAAAATCTAAGATTTTAGATAAAGCAATTAAATTTGTGCAATAAGGCCACAAGCAATTGCAACAATCAAATTGATATTGATCTTTATTAGAGAAAAATGAGTGAATGAGTAAGATAATATAATAGCAGTAAAGGAGGAGTAAAAGTAATTCTTATTGATGATCCTCTGAAGATATCTCTCTGTTGATCGTGATAATTTTAGGATAAGAACATTAATAACTTCAGTATAATTACAGTAGAATGTCTCAATCAGAATGGGCGGTGGGAAGAGGGATATTTATACTCTATTCCTAACATAACTGCCCTAAGGGTGTGGAATCAAACCCCTTCCGAAAAGGACTATATCCAACATTCCTAAGGAGTTAGATCTGAAGTCAAATTTCAAGGTTCGGGCAAGACCGATAAACAATTCGACGACCGAAAAAGGATTGTCCGTGCTAGGCCGGTGTGAGGAGGTCTCGAGGTACATCTGCTCGATCACCAAGGATATTCTTTCCGAAGTCAAAAAGGATTGTAACTTGGTTGACAAACATGTGGTGGTTCCCGAACCTGACGAAGCCACCACCACCCACGTCGAGTGATTTGTAAGTGTTTACACTTATCCCTTCACGTTGGGCCCCTTGGACCGGGTTATCGTCGACTTCTGCAGAAGATACGAGGTAACCCTCAGTCAAATTCACCCTTCTTTCTAGAGGATCGTAATCCTCCTCCGTTTCTTTGTAAGCAAAATCGAAGGGTGCCCTTTCACGATCAACCACCTCATGCGTTTATACAGTTCCCGACTCTACCGGGGGGGACTGATTAAGCTCGCCCGTTGTGCTAGTAAAGCTGCATTCTCGAGTATCGATGAAGATAGGGATCGAGGTTGGCTAGGCCGTTTCGTCCGAGTGAGGACCTCGGACTTGATCCCGGCCAAGCACATGCCGTTCCCTAAGAAGTCGAACATGAAACGTAAGTATATAATTTTGCTTCCGTGGTTTTATTTATCACCCTTTTCCTTCCTTCTTATCGGTGATCTATGATGGTGCAGCTGTTGCTCGGATCCCGAATGCAGTTCCTCGACTCAAGGAGTGGGTCGAGGGCATCGTATCACAAAGGCCTTATTCCGAGCGCTCATGGCGCGAGCTTTCAAAGGGCCGATGGGAGGCCCGTCCGCACAGTGATATCTCTTCCATAAGTGATATTTGGTTTCCTGTTTGCATGATTAAGTCCTTACTTATTTTATTTATTTTTTGCAGGTTTACTCAAGGATGTCCAAATAAGGCCCCCATCCGGTAGTGATAATTTCCCCACTGAGTCCACTGCTCCGAAACAGGGTGAAGAGAAGAAGAGAAAAAGGGCTCCAAGTTCTCCGAGCTCAGAGAAAAAGAAACCAAGGAGGAGGCTTATCTGCAAGCTAAAAGAAACCTCTAGCACCCGAATACTTGATTCGGACTACCTCTACCGGCTCAGGGACGAGTATGAAGAGGATGAAATTTTAGTGGCCCGGGATCCATCGGTTCCAGAAGAACGGGCATCAATCGAAGGGGGGACGATAGAGGCCAATCCCTCTTAAACTCAAGAGGTCGATGCATCAGTGAGGATCGAGAACCCTCAAGACGCCGGTTCTGCTCCTCCTTGTGTCATCGATATAACGGGATCGCCTTCGTTCACGGACTCAATATTCGGTGAAGCTCAAGGGGCGAAGGAGCATCCAAATGAGGGGGTCCAAGGAGAGAACGATCCCCTCCAAAGCATTTTTGATGGCGTGCACTCTATTGCCACAGAGGATGTCACCGGATTGGGTTATTTAGAAGTACCAAGAAGATGTATGCCCTCGGGGACATGTGGGTCTAGTTCGAGCCCGAGATTGGTCAACAGATTCCCTGCCCCGAGTGTCGATCCTGGTTGGAAGTGGTCGATCATTATCTCTATTCCGGAGGACGCCCGGGTCCTTTCCGTGCCTGTTGGGGTAGCTAGTTACCACTAGTGTCTGGTGACTGAAGAAGACCAGTCAAAGATAAACGAGGTAGAATCTCAATGCTTATTCAACAAAGCACAACATGCATTGAATTGGGTAAGGTGTTACCAAACCTTTTCATTTTCCAGATTTGGTTACTTAATGATCTTAATATTTTTCCTTGTATTCGCAGGCCTCGTTGCTTTACCACGAGACCTTCCTCCGATATCGATAAGAGCTGAGTCTCCTCGAGGCCGAAGCCAAAGAACTTATTGAGAAGAGGGATATGTACAAACTTCTCAGTGAGCAACACGAGGGGGAGGTTAGGAGCCTCTGAGCTGAGCTGGAGGTGGCTCGAAAGGAGCATACTGACTTGGTCGAGCATGTAAAAAAATTTGAGGTTAGTAACGAAGTGCTAGGCTTGGTGACTAACGATCGGAATCCGCATGTCCAACAAAAAATCGATCAGATCGGTTAACTGCGAGCTGAGATGGATGTTGTCAAGGCCGAGACTGACGAATGGAGGGGCAGTATGGATCATCTGGCCTTGGAAAAAGAGGCTGCTCGGGCGCAACTGACTTAGGTTAAGGTCTAGCTTCGAGTAGTAAAGGAAAAGGCCGAGGTACATGCCAAAAAGGTTGAAGAGCTCCAGTCTCAGCTAAGTTCGGCTACTTCTGATCAAAACATTATGGCCAAGGAACTTAAAATAGCCAAGTTAGCGGCCGCCGTGGTTAAAGGCGACGCCGACAAAATGGTGGCCCAGGACAGCTTGAAGGACATTGTTGACTATGAGAAGTGGCAGTCGCGAAGAGAGTCCCTCGAAGAGATTCATGCTCGGGGTTTCGATCTATCGGCTGAGATCGAAACCGCTAAGGGGCTCGAGGCCTAGGCCAAGAAGTTTGCCTACCCCGAAGAAGAAGAAGACTCCGAGGGTTCCGATGGACCCGGGGTTGGAGAAGACCAGGCTATTTAGATGCCTTTGTAGAAATTTTTGCTTTTTGATTTTTGTACTTGTGTACTTTTGTATTTTCTATTAAGGCCATTTAGCCTTTGTAAAGACGGTATATAATATACAAGGCATGTTTTTCCCTTCGACAGTTTAAGAATTTTCCTTTCCTTTGCTTTATTCTTTGTGTTTGCAAAGATCAAAATGCCTTAGTATAAAATAGTTAGATCGTGTTCGGAGGTTCGAACATGCCTTGCCTCAGACATTATTTTGTTTAAGGCATCGTGGGGGTTCGGTATGACCATAAAGTTTTCTACCCAAAGTACTTATGACTTTTTAGATTATAGTTTGCCGATGGTAGCCTTTAGAACCGATTACAAAATTTTGAAGGCCTTGCTTTTTGTTACGGGTCTCGGACGTCTCCGAGCCGTTTTAATATGGTCGTAGCCTTTAGTTCGGGTATTGCCTAGTGGGCTTCTTACCCGAGTTATCTGGGCTTGCCTAAGATAATAGTTTCTGAGTGGGAATGCCCGTAGCCTTTAAGGTTCGAGCGCTACCTAATATGTCTCGCGCCCCCGGGCTCCGATACCCCGAGTCGTCCGAGTTTGTTTTTGGACGACAGCCCCGATTGGGAGTGATCGTTTGAACCCGGATAAAGGTGGCCCTTGGGCTCGATACCTTTAGGGGATCGAATGTAAGAAATTCATTAGGAGGAAAAGAAAAAAGAGAAATTCTTAAGGGACAAGATATTTATCCGCAGGGTAGAAACTTCTTTTTATTCTTGTGCATAATAGTTACACATGTGTACAAGTTTTGTGCTATGGCTCGAGTACTCTATGCGGGCACGATTCATTTGACCGTTTGTCCCTTACAGTAAATCCTATCGATCAAGTCGAAACCATTCAATCATAAAGTTTCCTTCCTTGCTAAAGTTGTTATCCGAGGGTGATGCCCCCCAGTATTCGGGGCCGAGCGTAGAGAGGCCTAGAATACTATTGTCGATACCGGTTCGTAACCAACCTTCAACTCTAAGTTAGCATGATTTACTATTGCCTCGTTAAAAACCTTGCCGGAAAACCCATTTGGGACAAAACCGGTTCAAGGGAAAAAGAGTGCAACGCGTGCTTGTAGGAAATGAATGGGGTCGTACCTTAACAGTAGTATCACTTTAAGTGAGTTATCTTCCAGTTGTTCAGTAGTTGCTCACCGGTCATTGTTCCGAGCTTGTACGATCCTTTACCGGTGATCTAGATAATTTGATAAGGTCCTTCCCAGTTCGGCCCCAACTTTTCTTCGTTTGGGTTCCGGGTGTTTAGTGTGACCTTGCTTAACACCAAGTCCCTGACATTGAAGTGTCGAAGGTTGGTCTTTCGATAGTAATATCTCTCGATCCGTGGTTTTTAGGCGGCCAACCGGACAAAGGCTGCTTCGCGCCTTTTAGCTAATAGATCTAGGCTGGTGTTCATAGCCTCGTCGTTCGATTCCTTGGATGCATATTGGAACCTGAGACTTGGTTCTCCGACTTTGACTGGTATTAGAGCTTCAGCGCCATAAACCAGTGAGAACGGGGTAACCCCAGTACTGGACTTCGAGGTCGTATGGTATGCCCATAAGATTTCGGGTTGGACTTACTTCCATTTTCCTTTGGCGTCGGTCAACCTCTTCTTGAGGTTTTGGAGTATGGTTTTGTTGGTCGATTCTGCTTGTCCGTTCCCACTAGGGTGGTAGGGTGTTGATAGGATCCTTTTGATCTTATGATCTTCGAGAAACTTGCTAACTTTGCTGCCGATGAATTATTTCCCGTTGTCACACACGATCTCAGCCGGCATTCCGATCTGACATATGACGTGGTCCCTAATGAAATCGATGACTTCTTTCTCCCCGACCTTCTCATATGCTTGGGCTTCCACCCACTTAGAAAAATAGTTAGTCACAAATACTATAAATTGAGCCTTACCAGGTGCCCATGGAAGGGGCGAACGATGTCCATCCCCCATTTCATGAACGGCCATGGTGACAAAACGGAATGCAGCAACTCCCTGGGTTGATGAATCATCGGAGCATGACTTTGACATTCATCACATTTTCGTACGAACTCCTTCGGGTCCTTTTCCATATAGATCTAGTAGTAGCCGGCTCTGATCACTTTTCGAACCAATGATTCGATGCCTAAATGATTTCCACAGGTGCCTTTGTCGATTTCCCTCAAAACGTACTCAGTATCCCCTGGTCCTAGACATATCGCGAGTGGGCCATCGAATGTTCTTCTAAATAGGGTTCCGTCTTCGGACAAGCTAAATCGGGCTACCATTATACGTAGGGCCCTCGATTCTTTTGTATCCAAGGGCAGATTTTCATTCTTCAGATATTCTATATATTTATTTCTCCAGTCCCAAGTTAGGCTCGTTGAGTTAATCTCGGCATGGACTTCTTCAACTACTGATCTCATATGTTGTACAACTGCCCACGAGTTGAACTCGTCGTCCTCGACCGATGACCCTAAGTTAGCGTGGGCATCGGCCTCACTGTTTTGATCCCGAGGTATGTGTTGAAAAGTCAATTCTTTGAACCAATGTAATGTTACCTGCAACTTATCCAGGTACCTTTGCATTCGTTCTTTTTTGACATCGAATGTCCCATTAACATGGTTTATCACAAGGAGGGAGTCGCACTTGGCTTTGATCACCTCTGCCCCAAGCTTTTGTCTAGTTCGAAACCTGCAATCATGGCCTCATATTCGGCCTCTTTGTTAGTCAATTTCACAATCCTAATAGATTGTCTAACTACATTGCCTGTTGGTGGCTTAAATACAATGCCAAGTCCAGACTCTTTTGCGTTCGAGGCGCCGTCCATAAAGAGGGTCCAGATCCCTGAGGAGGTTTCTGAGTTGATTGATAATTCTCTTTTGACCTCGAGTATTAGGGCTGGCATAAAGTCGGCCATAAAGTCTGCCAAAATTTGGGATTTAATGGCGGTCCGGGGTCGATATTCAATATCGTACCCACTGATTTCCATGGCCTATTTGGCCAACCGGCCCGAGAGTTCGGGCTTATGCATGACATTCCTCAATGGGTAAGTAGTTATGACATATATGGGGTGACACTGGAAGTATGGTTTTAGCTTTCTAGAGGCAGTTAGCAAAGCGAGCACCAGCTTTTCTAGGTGAGGGTACCTAATTTCGGCCTCACCTAGGGTCCTGCTAACAAAGTAAATTGGGAATTGCGTACCTTGCTCTTCCCGGACTAGTACTCCACTTACTGCTATCTCCTATACTGCCAAGTACAAGTATAGTTTTTCGTCTGTCTTCGGCGTGTGAAGAAGCGGTGGGCTCGATAGGTACCACTTGAGTTCCTCTAAGGCCCGTTGGCACTCCGGGGTCCATGAGAAGTTATTCTTCTTCATCAATAGTGTGAAGAACTGGTGACTCTTGTCGGAGGACCTCCAGATGAATCGCCCCAAGGCGGCTATGTGCCCGGTTAATCTTTGCACAACCTGCATGTTGTCCACAACCGTGATATCTTCGATGGCTTTGATCTTGTCGGGGTTGATCTCGATTCCCCCGTTGGATACTATGAATCTGAGGAATTTACCTGACCCAACTCCAAACGCACATTTCTCCGGGTTCAGTTTCATATTGTATTTATTCAATATGCTGAAGGTTTCCTGCAAATGTTTTAAATGGTTCCCTGCTCGCAGGGACTTAACCAACTTATCGTCAATGTAAACCTCCATTGATTTTCCTATTTGTTCCTCGAACATCTGGTTTACTAGGCGTTGGTAAGTGGCATCGACATTTTTTAACCCAAATGGTATCACGTTATAGCAGTATGTGCCGTATTTAGTGATGAAGGAGGTTTTTTCCTGATCACCCGGGTTCATCCGTATTTGGTTGTACCCAGAGTAGGCATCGAGAAAACTGAGGATTTCGTGGGCGGCCGTGGCGTCGATCATGCGATAAATGATGGGCAAAGGGAAAGAGTCCTTAGGACATCCCTTATTCAAATCCTTATAATCTATGCACATTCTTTATTTGTTCCCTTTCTTAGGGACTACTACTATATTTGCTAACAAATTCGGGTATTTAACCTCCCGAATGGACCCTATTTTAAGGAGTTTAGATACCTCGTCCTTGATGAAAGCATGTTTGACCTCAGACTAGTGTCTCCTATTTTGCTTGACCGGATGGAATTTCGGGTCCGGGCTTAGTTTGTGAGTGGTTATCTCCGGCGGGATCCTTATCATATCAAGGTGGGACCAAGCGAAATAATCTTCATTAGCTATAAGAAATTGAATGAGTTTTTTCCTGAGCTCGGGGTTTAACCCCGTACCCAGGTATACCTTTCGATTGGGTAGGTGTTTACTTAATACGACTTGTTCCAGTTCCTCGACCATTGATTTCATAGCGTCGGAGTCATCAGAGGCTATGAAAGATCCGGGGACCCCGTAATCATCGCCCTCGTCTACCCCTCGTTTCGCCGATTCCATCGAGGTAGGAATCAGTGATTGCTATTTGGCCTCATCATTGACCATCTGGTTCAGATCCTTCGATGTTGAGATTATGGATGTTGGGATCACTTCATCGACCGCGAACACTTCCTTGGCGACCGGTTGTTCCCCATAAACTATTTTGACTTCGCTGGGTGTTGGGAATTTCAGCACCTAGTGCAGTGTCGAGGGCACTGCTCTCATGTTGTGGATTCAAGGCCTCCCAAACAAAGCATTGTACCTCATGTCTCCTTCGATCATATAAAACTTAGCTTCCTGGATGGTCCCGGCAGTGTTCACCGGTAATTTTATCTCCCCTTAGTGGTTTCACATGCCATTTTGAATCCGTTTAGAACTCGGACTGCAGGCACGATTTGATCTTGTAGATCGAGCTGCTCCACGACCCTCGATCGGATGATGTTGGCCGAGCTACCTTGATCAATTAACACACGTTTAACTCAAATTTTATTTACGAGTACAGATATTACTAGTGCATCATTGTGGGGTTGCACGATCCCTTCCGTATCCTCGTCGTTGAAAGACAAGGTTCCATCCGGTATGTAATCTCGAGTTCATTTCTCCCTTGTGATGGACACTTTGGTGGGCTTCAACATCGGCCCTTGAGGAACATCGACCCCACCAATGATCATGTTGATGACGTGTTGAGGTTCTTCTTGTTTGGTCTGTTTGTTAGAATCCCTATTCCTGAAATGATTCTTAGGTCGGTCGCTCAAGAATTCTCGAAGATGCCCGTTGTTGAATAGTCGGGCTACTTCCTCTATCAACTGTCGGCAATCCTCTATTCTGTGGCCATGAGTGCCGTGATATATACACATCTGGTTAGGATCCCTTTGGGTTGGATTGGATTGTAGAGGTCGAGTCCATTTGGTATCTTTGATGCATCCGATATCTGATACAATGGTAGAAGCATCGACGTTAAAGTTGTATTCCGATAACCTCGATGCTTCTTTAGGCCCAATGGGCCTGTCAAAGTTGTTTATGCTCATGAGTCCCCGATTGCTCTGACCTCGATCACTTCTCCTTTCATTTCTCAAAAAGTTCCACTTGGACCCACTGCTTCTTCGGTCTCCATTATACGGCTGATATTGATCCTTGTTTGCTCTCGGTACACGATCCTTGTTTGGTCTCGGTTCACGATCGTTATCTCTCTTGACTCTGTCGATGGTTCTGACGGGACAAATGGATCCCGAAGGGGCCCAGAGTTGATTATTTTCCACTCTGATTTTCGATGGATATCGGTTATGCACGTCGGCCCAAGTAACGGCTGAATATTCTATCAAGTTTTGTTTCAACTACTATGAAGCCACCGAGCTTCGAACATTGAGCCCTTAGGTGAAAGCCTGAACGGCCCAATCATTAGCGACCGGTGGCAGGTCCATTCGTTCCATTTGAAATCGGGAAATGAATTCTCTGAGCATCTCGTTATCGTTTTGTTTTACTTTGAAAACGTCTGATTTCCTGGTCTCCACCTTGATGGCCCCAGCGTGTGCTTTCATGAAAGAAACCGCAAGCATAGCAAATGAGTCAATAGAATTAGTAGGTAAGTTGTGATACCATATCATAGCCCCTTTTGACAGGGTCTCTCCATATTTCTTCAACACGACATACTCGATCTCATCATCCTCTAATTAGTTCCATTTGATGGCACATGTGTAAGAGGTTACATGCTCATTCGAGTCGGTCGTTCCATTATACTTAGCAATCTCGGGCATGCAGAATTTCTTAGGGATCGGCTTTGGAGATGCACTCGGAGGAAAATGGGTTTTCACAAACTTCTTGGAATCCAGGCCTTTCAATATTGGCGGTGCTCCTGGGATTTGGTCTACCCTGGAATTGTAGGTTTCTACCTTTTTGTCATTAGCTTCGATTTTCTTCTCCCCTGATTCTATCCATTTTGTCAGCTCTTCGAGCATCTTTATGATCTTGGGGTTTGCCCCTGATTCATTTTCATTTGACCTTTTTGTGACCGGTTCATCCCTGCAAGTGACTTCCCGGGGCAGATCGGGTTCAACTCTACTCGGTGCATGGCTTTGGTTCTGTAACTGAGCTATCACCGCCTGTTGAGCCTGCAGCATTTCGAAGATTACCCGTAAACTGATCCCGTCTCCTCCAATGTTTTATGTATTTTGAGTTGCCGATCGGACTCCACCACGGTCGCTATTCTCGGGGTCGGTAGGCAAGTTTGCGTTGATAGCCATATGTGAATTAGCATCAACTGGGCCCGCGGCCAGAATTCCGATAGGATCAACGGGCGATACCTTGTCACCGGTCGCTATGTTGTTATTTTCACTGTGATGACCGGACTCATTATCAACATGTAGGGGTGCAGATTGAGAATTTGACATTTTGAGTTTTTACCTGCAATTCGAGACACTTCAAAGAAAAAGTGTAAAGTAGTGTGTGTTATGAAGATTTGTATCAAATAACCACTATTATCCTTAGCCCCATGTTGGGCGCCAAATTGTTTACCCTCAATATCGGATAACAATTGAATTTGTAAAAGGTTTTAAGGATACGTGGACTAACTTGATACAAAATGATAAATTAGATCCCAATTGAAATAAATAATGATAAAGTAAATGCAAACCATACGAATTGAACAGTTTCAGCCTTGGAAGGTTAGCCACCCTCGAGCCGAACGTATTTCGATAGATATCAAGACAGGAGAATAAGAACTTGAAGAGAATAATAATGTATTGCTTTGGAATACGTGTTACAACGTCTCCAATGAATTATCATACTCCCCTTTATATAGTAGAGGAGTGATACTTTAGGTAAAATATTATAAAAGGTAAAAATCCCCAGATTAGCTGATTGCCGGTTCCTTACTGATATATGCTGAGATTCCCGCCGTAATATTCGACCGGTTACGGATATTTCCATCTTCTGCTGGTTATGCTAACAATGTTTTTTCAAGCTCGATGGGGGCTAAGGTCGAGTCCGGGATTACAGACTCAATGTTCTCGAAGGAATGCATTCTGACCCCGGGGTCTAGATCGGTTGGACTCGAGGTCGATCGCCAGTCTTTGGTTGTCATGTTCCGATCCTATCTTGCCATGTCGTAGGCGAGCTCGATTTCGACCGTATACAATCTCAAAAACATAGTTGATAACAATTCCCAAAACCTGATGGAACAGAGTCATAAGCTCTACGAGAATGTACTAATAGTCTCGTAATACAATATTGTTTTGGAATAAGAAATAAACAGTAGAATGTCTAAAATAGAAGGTGACTTCGAGGCCTGCTGACGTCGAGTAGGTATACCTGAAGTCTCAGGAAAGAAGCTAACCATCCAATCACAAGAATCCAGCATGGGCAGACGTACATGGATCTGCACAAAAGATATGCAGAAGCATAGCATGGGTACACCACAATGGTACCCAGTAAGTATCAAGCCTAACCTCGGTAGAGTAGTAACGAGGCTAGGTCAAGACACTTACTAGAACATGATAAAGAAAACAAAAATATAATAATGAGAAGTAATGGAAAACAGATAAATAAATGATAACGAAGCAATTTAATAACGTAAACTAGTGACAGAATTTTAGGCATAAAGACAACAAGAAGGAAGCAAATAACGAGAACCACAAGTAATCAAATACGGACAAAACTGGTAAGACAAGGAAGAATAATGCAACAAGAACTCCTCAACCAATAACTATTTTCAATATGAAATGCACACCAAGAATCACAACCGAGGTATTGTCTCGTATTCACATTTCTCAATTTCTATCACACTTTCTTTATATCACCGCGAGAGCCTTACATTTTGTTTTAAAAATTAGTTTTTCCGAAATAGCTACCCGTGTTTTAGCTCATCTTATCACACCGCGTGGCTTCATATAGTTCCCGTACTAGCAACACTCGTATCAAGCCCACCTTATTTCACCGTATGCGTATCAACCCCTAGCCTTATACTACCGCATGTGTATCAATATTACAACATAATCACAATTCGCACCACAAGTGCCCATATGCCACAACTTGCCAAAATAATCAACAATACCAATGTTTCCACAACAAATAGCACATGGCTCAACCACAATGCGTACAAGAATCTCAATAATAGCAAAATGAATGTAAATTGCTCAACAAGAAAGATATCTCAACAATTAACAACTTCACCTCAATGTGATAACGATTTTACAGCTTCAACACCAATGACTCAACAAGAAAATATTCAACGAAATAACAATTTCAAATAAAGGTAATTCAACAATTAAAGAGGTAACAAGACAACAAGGAAGGCAATAACTTCAACTAAGCATGTAAGAGCAAAATAACACGTAAGAGGTAGAACTAGTGTTAACACTGTCAAATAAAGCATCTAAGGGTGGATTAATAATGAGAAATATAACATGCTATGATAATTCAATTAAAGGCATTGAAAGAGTCTAAATAACATAAATCGGTCAATTACCACACATAGCCGATGTACCCAGTCGTCACCTTGCGTGCACGGTTTTCACATAACACAATTAGCACAATCAATCCAAATCCTAAGGGGTAGTTTCCCCATAAAAAGTTAGGTAAGATACTTACCTCAATTTGACCAACTCAACTCTCGGAAATAGCTTTTCCTCTAAAATTTCGCAATCACACAGCTCAAATCTAACCAAAAGTGACTTAATATCATCAACCAATGCAAGGGAAAACAGTTTTAACAGATAAAGCTTTACTCTTTACAAAATTCCCAAAAAGCCAACTAAAGTCAACCCTGGGCTCGTACAGTCAAAACTCGGATCCAAGGGTATATTCTGACTACCCATTATCCCATGAGTCCATATATGTATTTTAATTTTAAATCCGAGTCCAAATCGACTCTCAAAGCACAATTTTTCATTTTTCAAAAAATTGACAAAATTTCCTAATTTTTCCTCTTTTATTCACATAAATTTGATGTTAAATCTAAGATATAATCATGAAATATAGTTGAAATTTAATTAGAATTACTTACCCAATGTTTCTAGGTAAACATCCCCTCTCCAAATAGCCTCCTACCGAGTCTAGGATTCTAAAATGTGAGAAATGAGACTAAATCCCGACTTTCTAACTTTTTGTTCAGTTGCAGGTGTCGCAATTGCGACACTAGGTTCGCAATTGCGGAAGAAATCTCACAAATGAGGCACTGACAACCTATGTGGTAAGTCGCAATTGCGACATGGGTTTCGCAATTGCGAAGCTTGCTTCCCTCACAAAAGCGACAATAATTATCGCAAATGTGAACTATCCCAGTCCAGGTCAACTTTGCAATTGTGACCTAGACATCGAAATTGCGATACCTGTGATCCCCTTGCTAAGGTCGCAACTGCGACCCTGGTGTTCGCAAATGTGACACATGAGGCATCAACACACGAACAGTTCCATTTTCAGTCTAGAACACTCCGAAACACGTTCGAAACTTATCCGAGCCCTCGAGGTTCCAAACCAAACATCTACACAAGTCTAAAAATATCATACGAACTCGCTTGCAATCAGAACATAAAAATAATCTCTAGAACAACGAATCGGATGCCAAAATGCATGAATTTCAAAGTAAACTTCAAGAACTTCTAGAATTGCAACCAAGCGTCTGAATCCTATCAAATCAAGTCCAATTGATACCAAATTTTGCAGGTAAGTTCTAAATAGCATAACAAACCTATTTTAAGTCCTAAAACTAAACTCCGAACCCGATAGCCAAAAGTCAACCTAAGGTCAAAGTTCTAAACCTCAAATTGCTAATTTTTAGCAAAACAACACAAATCAACCTACGGACCTCCGAATTTGATTACGGGCATACACCCAAGTCCAAAATTACAATACGAAACTATCGGAGCCATCAAAATACCGTTCCTATGTCTTTTTCACAAAATTTAAACATTGGTCAACATAATCAACTTAGGCTTCTAAGCCAAGATCCAAAGGGTCCAATTCAACCCGAAATCATTCAGCAATGAAACTAATCAACCACGTAAGATATAAAACCGCAAACACACATGTGTGAAGCATCAAAAGGGGAAATGGTGCCCAAATAAATAAAATGACCGGTTGGGTCGTTACTTTCTTCCCCTCTTAAAACAAACGTTCATCCTTGAACGTTCATAAAGACATACCTGTAGTGATGAATAGATGAGGATAACAACTCTGCATGTCATGCGTGGTCTCCCAGGTCGCCTCTTCGACCGTATGACCCCTCCATTGAACCTTCACTGAAGAAATATTCTTTGATCTCAACTTCCAGACTTGTCTGTCCAATATAGCCACAAGCTCTTCAATATAAGTCAAATCCTTGACCAATTGGACTAATCTGAAGTGTAAAACACGAGACAGATCACCATAATACTTCCGGAGCATGGAAACATGGAACACCGAATGAACTGCCGATAAGGTGGGTGGAAATGCAAGCTTGTAGGCCACCTCACCAACTCTCTCAAGGATCTCAAAAGGACCGATGTACCTAGGTCTCAACTTGCCCTTCCTCTCGAACCTCATCACATCCTTCATGGGTGAAACCTTGAGATAAACCCTTTCTCCAACCATAAATGCTACATCATGAACCTTCCGATCAACATAACTTTACTATCTAGACTGGGATGTACGAAGTCAATCCTGAATCAACTTGACTTTCTCTAAGGCATCTCGAACCAAACTTGTTCCCAACAACCTAGCCTCACCTGGATCAAACCAACCAACTGGATAACGACACCGCCTCCCATATAAGGCCTCACAAAGAGCCATCTGAATACTCGATTGATAGTTGTTATTTTAGGCAAACAGTGCAAGCGGCAAGAGCTGATCCCAACCCCCCCCCCTAAAATCCATAACACATGCATGAAGCATATCCTCTAATATCTGAATGGTGCGCTCGGACTGCCTGTTCGTCTTGGGGTAAAAGTTGTACTCAACTCAACCCGCGTGCCTAGCTCACGCTACAAAGCTTTCCAAAAATGCGATGTGAACAGCGTACTCGATTGGAGATAATGTATACCGGCAGACCGTAAAGATGAACGACCTCACGGATATAGATCTGAGCCAACTGCTCGAAAGAATAGGTAGTCAACACTGGAATGAAATGAACCGACTTGGTAAACCTGTCTACAATCACCCATACTGCGTCAAATTTCTTCAGAGTCCGCGGGAGCCTAACAATGAAATCCATGGTAACACGCTCCCATTTCCACTCGGGAATCTCAAGTATCTTAAGCAAACCGCACGGCCTCAGATGCTCATACTTCACCTGCTGACAATTCAGGCACCGAGTCACAAACGCCACTATATCTTTCATCATTCTACTCCACCAATAGTGCTGCCTCAAATCCTGATATATCTTAATGGCACTCGGATAGATGGAGTACCGCGAACTGTGGGCCTCCTCCAGGATCAGCTCACATACCCATCTACATTTGGCACACATAACCGGCCCTGCATCTGCAACACACTGTCATCTCCGATAGAAATCTCCTTGGCATCGCCCTACTGTACTGTGTCTTTAAGGACAAGCAAATATGGGTCTTCATATTGACGCTCTCAAATGCACTCGTTTTAGGAAGATTGAGAAACCACGCAAGCAAGAACCACACTGGGCTCCGAAATATCTAATCTAACAAACTGATTAGTCAAGGCTTGAATATCCAGGGCTAGTGGCCTCTCTGCTGCCGGTATATATGCCAAACTACCAAACTCTATGCCTTTCGACTCAAGGTATCGGCCTCTGTATTGGCCTTCCCGGGATTATATAGAATAGTGATATAATAGTCTTTAAGCAACTCTAACCATCTCCGCTACCGCAAATTAAGGTCCTTCTGCTTGAACATATATTGTACATTCCGGTGGTAGGTATAGACCTCACATGGAACACCGTACAAGTAGTATCTCAAAATCTTCAATGCATGAACAATAACTGCCAATTCCAAGTCGTGCACAAGTTAATTCTTCTTATGGACCTTCAACTGTCGAGATGCATAGGCAATCACCCTACCATCTTCCATCAACAACGTGCCAAGCCCAATGCATGACACATCACAATACACAGTGTAAGACCCCGAGCCGGTAGCCAATACCAACACCGGGGCTATAGTCAAAACAGTCTTGAGCTTTTGAAAGCTCGCCTCACACTTCTTGCTTGAAATATAATGTATATCTCTATAAATCTTATTCAGGCACCAAACCTAATTTTGCTTTTATTTACCCGAAAAGGGTTCATAAAGTACAGGGCAGGTGTTGCCCAGATTTTCTATTTTATAAACTCTCCCTATACTACTGTTAGTATTTTTAGCATAACCTTTTGTACGAAACTGATATTGGGGTGATTCAATATTTCCTGAGTCACTAAAACATATTTCTACGACTTTATTCAAGGCTATATAATCTAGTTTGTCCGTTTAAATCTTCAAAACTGAGCAACAACACAATATAGTTGTACTGTCCAGAATTTCTGTTTCAAATATTTAGGGTGATTTTCACCAATATTATGTTTTGTTTGGCATGTTAAATCACTGAACTTACATATATATATTTGATTATGTATTTAGGGTATATATACCGTCATAAAATCTAAGGGGATGTGTTTGAGGAAGTGGACGGATTTGGTTGGTCTATGGTGTAGATGATTCGAACGTCCTCAAGTTGTGGTTGAACTATTTTGTCATAAAACACCAAGGTTTGTTTATATACTTGAAGTTGTACTCTTTTTACTTTCTGGAATGTTTTGAAATAACTTGAGATTTTCTTTCCCTTGTCTTCAATTAATATCATTGTATTCGTGTTAATCATGTATTGCAAGATATTCGTTAACTCGCCTACTTGTGCGGATTGCTTGATCATTTTTCATTCTTGTTGGGACTTTGTCCTTCTTTTGGTAGTTAATTTGTCACTCATCTCGGCATGCCTCTTGATTCGGATCTTTTTTCATCTTGACTTTGGATTTGTAGTTCGTCTTAAATTATGGAACTTGTCCGTGCTAAGTACGAACTAGGAATCCATTTTTAATATGGTTCTTGATTTTCTCGATTATTGGATTTTGACCCTACTTGATTTGGGGCTTTGGTCCATCTCGAAATCTTCTATTGCTTAGTGTGATGGCATGATGTACATATTGGGCAAAAAATGGATATTTGGCAAACTCTCGGGATTGATAGTATACGCTTTCTTGACACTTGAATCTTGAACATTGTTATTGATATTTGGAAACACTTCAAGATTTGATATTCAATACTTTTAATATATAGTTGTTGACTTATTTTAAATTTATGTTTCATTTGATCTACCTATGACTGAAAAGGGGAATTGGAAATGGCTCCAAGCCCAAAGTTTATATGCCACTAAGTTGTATGCTTAACGATAGTTGTTATATATCGTATGTAATGTACATGACGAGATTTGAAGACGACCTTATGAAGTAGTCTTTTTGGGAGCATTTATGGAGATCACATTTGCATATGCGCCTAGGTTTTGTATAGTTTTGGGACTTGTACATGATCTATATGTCACACTTATGTATTTTATTTTGGAGGCTTGTTGGATCTCAAGACCAAAATCTTGTAACATGTAATTTGGTGATTTGTTTTGTTGTTTTAGGGTGTGTTAATAGCTCAAGTCTTGTAATATGCTGAATTTATACTTTGTCTTGTAAAAATGTACAAAGGAGAAGACTAGTTTTCCTATTATACTCGCTTGTTTGAAATTCATGTAGAATATCAACATGCAGTGATGTTGAACGAAAAGTATAAGTTTGTTAGGAAGTTGCTTTAAACGTGTTGATTATTCGAGAAGGGTTGTATCACTTTATCTTGATATTTTGACATTGTATTTCATTTAATGAATTTTACGAAGTGTATTTTCAAAAACAAAAATATTGCACCTTGAAACCTTTATTGCATGTGCCTATTTCCGCTATTAAATTATTATGAATGTCTTTTTAGATTAATATCTTTTGAATGTTTTAAGTGTAAGTTAGATTTGTTTCGTAAGTAGCACCCCCCCCCCCCAAAGGGTTTGCTACACGTTGTGCTTTAATGAAGGACACAACCTTGCTAGGAATATGATCCAATGTACCCGTCGACTATAATCGTAGCAAGCCTGGCATAGCCAATGTCACAGTCTTAGCGTGACAATCCAGAATAGCGTGATAAGGCGACAACCAGTCCATGCCTAAGATCACATCAAACTCTACCATATTGGGTAACAATAGATCAACTCTACTCTCAAAACCACCAATAACAACTAACATGACCTATACACACGATCCACAACAATAGAATCTTCTACAGGTGTGAACACATAAATAGGAGAACTCAAAGAATCATGAGATATATCCAAATACGGAGCAAAGTAAGATAACACATATGAATAAGTGGATTCCGGATCAAATAAGACTGATGCATCCATATGACAAACCAGAACCATAACTGTGATTACAACATCCGATGCAACAACCTCTGTCCTACCTGAAAAACCATAGAATCTGGCATTGCCTCCCCCTCTAGGGTGACGTATACTCGCCTGATCTCCACTCCTAGCTGGCTGTGCGGGTGGAGTAGAAACTGGAGCAGCAACCATGGCCTATGAAGTATGTGGACCAGGTGGAATCCATGGAGTCTGAATAGTCTATGGAGGTTCACCCCTCCTGAGTCTGGGGCAATCCCTCACCATATTCGGGTGTCACCACACTTAAAGTAAGCTCTCGATGGGCGTGGCTTCCAAAACTGGCTCTGGCCTGGTCGGCTAGGTTGATCACTGAAGGCACCCCATGTAGGAGATGCACTAGATAGTGGCTGAGCAAAGTGGGCAACCTGGGACCTTGGAATAGCCGGAGCACCACTAGAAGCTGGAAGTGCTAAATGACATGGACGACTCACATAGCCTCTACCATGACGGGCTGCAACTGGGGCGCGGGTACCACTATGTCCTCAAGAATCTCGAGGCCTCTTTGCCTCCCTGTCCCCTCCCTCATGGCCCTGCATACCCCCTAACCTCCATGCAATCTCTACCATCTCCTGATATAGTGTATCTATCTCCAATTCTCGAGCCATGTTGAATCTAATACCATAGTTGAGCCCCTCGATCAATCGGCAGGCTTGCTCTCTGACTATAGCTACCAAGGTAGCTGCATGTATGGATAACTCACTAAATCTTATGGCATACTCTAACACTTTCATAGTACCCTGGCACAGCTGCTCAAACTCTGTGCGCCATGCATCCCGAAGGGTCTGGGGAACAAACTCTCTCAAGAACATCTCTGAAAACTAAGTCCATGTGAGTGACGCTGCATCGGCTAGGCTACCCTCCTCGTAAGCCTGCCATCACTAATACGCTACTCCTGACAACTAGAATATAGTAAAAGCAACTCCGCTCGTTTCCAAAATACCCATGGTGTAGAGAATACAATGGAATTTCTCTAGAAAACCCTGTGCATCATCCTCTATAGCTAGGGCACTGTAAGTAGGAGGATGATATATCTCGAACCTCTCAAGTCTAAGCTGCTCTTCTTCAGATGTCACTGCCCTAACCTCGGACTGAAACGGAACAATAGGCTGTGCTGACAAAACCTCCAGGACTTGATCAACATGGACTTGCTGCTCTAAAGTACGGGCCACGAGAGTCTGAGCTCCTCCCCCAGCCTGAGATGTGGCTGTTGCAAGTGGAATCAACCACGCCTGAACTAAAGTACCGAACATGCTCAAGAACTATGCTAGGGTCTCCTGAAGTACAGGGGTGACAACAGGCACCTCGGGTGACTGTCCTCCAATCGTAGCTACTGGCGAGTCCTCAGTCACTGCTCGAGCAGGTGCTCTAGCCACACCACGTGCCCCTCCTCGACCTTTGCCCCGACCTCGGCCTCTCGCGGCTCTAGCAGTGTGATGACTTGATAGGTTTTGGTCCGAATTTCAGGTTTTGACCTCAAATTGAGGTCGAATTTCGAATAACATAATTGGGCTCGGGGGTGAATGGGCAATTGGGTTTTGGTCCGAATTTCGGGTTTTGACCAAGCGAGCACGGGGTTGACTTTTTTTGATTTTTCCCAAAAGCATTAAAGATTGAATCTTTTTCACTCGTGGGTAGTTTCTAAAGCTTATATGGAATTGTTTGAACTATATTTGGTTAGATTCTATTGGTTTGGAGGCAAATTTTAGAGTAAAGGCCTTGATTAAGCTTTGATTTGATTGCGGAGTGAGTTAAGTGTTGGATCTAACCTTGACTTGATGGAATTAGGAATTTGTGAACTATGTGGTGTGTGGATTATTTGAGAAAATGACGTATATGCGAGGTGATGAGTGTATTCGTCAAGATATTTATTTTCATGTTTTCTTATTACTTCATGAATTATCTTATTCCATGCCTTTATTGTTACATGCTTTATTTGACTTCTATGCCGTACTTGTTATTTGTCATTTAATTATTCTTGTATTGAATTGTTCGTCCCTTCCATGACTCCTTACTTATTTGCTACTTGCCTTAACTGTTTTACTTGCACGCCTTAATCGTCACATTCTTTACTTGTCCTATAGTTTTGTAATATTTGTTGCATCCTTTGATTATTACGTGGTCCTTTATTGCCTTGCACCCTTACTCTGGATGTAGAAATTCTTGTAAATTGAATTGTTGGATTGAGTTAGGGATCAGGTTATACGCAACAACGAAAATTTAAAGATTATGAATTGAAATGGTGTAATAAGGGAGGACACTTGATACTGATAAATGATGATATAATGGGATCGGGTCGCGCTCCGCAACGGATTGTATACGGATATTTGATATTGATAAATGATGAAATGATGGAATTGGGTTGTACACCGCAACAGATTGTATACATGATACTTGATGTTGATAAAGGATGATATGGTGGGATCGAGTTGCGCGCCACAACGGATTGTGTGTGTTATACTTGTTGTTGTTGTTGTGCTGGTTTCAGCATTTTTATATGAGATTACGATACTTGTTATTCAGAGCTTTCTGATAGCGACGATTCGTGTTCATTTCCACAAATTAATTGCTTTACTTCCATTTCCATTTATTATTATTATTACTACGTACAAGTTATTGTAAGTAGCTGCTTAGCTTCCTCACTACTTTGTTGAGGTTAGGCTCGGCACCTACAGAGTACATGGGGTCGGTTGTACTCATACTACACTCTGCACTTCTTGTTCATATATCAGAGTTGGTCCTAGCGGGGTTTAGCAGCTTTTGTTCGGATCTAGTTGTTGACGGAGATTTGAGATACAGTTGCACGGCGTCTGCAACCCTGAATTCCTCTTCCCTCCTATCTTTATTGTTTTTATGAGTTTCAAAACAGTGTATTTTATTCAGACCATATTTGTAGCATTCTAGTTGTTCATATACTCGTGACACCAGCTTCTGGGTTATGTTTAGACTTTGCTGTTCAATATTATTTTACTATACTTCAGACTAATATCATTTTCATTGTTACTATCTTGTTATAAATTGTTAAAATTAGTAAATTTCTTGTTTCATGTCGGCTTGCCTAGCAAGTAGATGTTAGGCGCCATCATGACCCCGAGGATGGGATTTCGGGTCGTGACAAGTAGGGGCCGTGGGTGTCTGATCGTCGGATCCAGCAGTGCATTTCCTCACCATATGTGAGAGAATAGAAAGCAAAGATTCAGATTTCGAAGTCAACCAATTTGCACGATAAGGAATCAAAGAAGTGAAAATTTCTTAACAGTTCCGTAGCATCTCGAAGATAAGTACAGACGTCTCCGTACCGATCCGCTAAACTCTACTAACCTATTTATGACTCGTAATACCTATGTACCTACTGCTCTGATACCAACTTGTCACAACCCTAATTTTCTACCTTAGGATGTCGTGATGGCACCTAGTCTCTAAGACTAGGTAAGTCCAAAATGCATAGAGAAATAGTGGAAATAATAATAATACTTCAAATTAAACCATGTAACTAACATAATAGATCTCAACAGTATAGCTGACAACAACTCCTCAAAACATGGTGGAACAGAGTCATAAGCTCTACAAGTATGTAATAATAAACTCGTAATACAATACTATTTTGGAATAATAAATAAATAGTAGAATGTCTAAAATAGAAGGTGACTTCGAGGCCTGTGGACGTCGAGCATGTATACCTTGAAGTCTCCGAAAAGCAGCTAATCCACCAATCACTAGCGTCCAGCATGGGCAGACATACCTCGATCTACACAAAAAATATACAGAAGCGTAGTATGAGTATATCACAACGGTACCCAGTAAGTATCAAGCCTAACCTCTGTAGAATAGTGACGAGGCCAGGTCAAGATACCTACTAGAACATGATAAATAGAACAAAAAAATAATAACGAGAAGTAATGGAAAATAGAGAAATGAATGATAACGAAGCAATTTAATAACGTAAACTAGTGACAGAACTGTAGGCATAAAGACAACAAGAAGGAAGCAAATAACAAGAACCACATGTAATCAAATAAGGACAAAACTAGTAAGATAAGGAATAATAAAGCAACAAGAACTGTTCAACCAATAACTCTTTTCAATATGAAATGCACATCAAGAATCACAATCGAGGTACCGCCTCGTATTCACATTTCTTAGTTTCTATCACACTTTCTTTATATCACCGCAGGAGCCTTACATTTAGTTTTAAAAATTAATTTTTTTTGAAATACCTACCCGCATTTTAGCTCATCATATCACACCGCGTGGCTTCAAGTAGTTTCCCTACTAGCAAAACGCGTATCAAGCCCACCTTATCCCACCGCACGTGTATCAACCCCTAGCCTTATACCACCTCAATGCGTATCAATATCACAATATAATCATAACTCGCACCACAAGTGTCCATATGCCACAACTTGCCAAAAGAATCAACAATACCAATGTTTCCACAATAAATAGCCCATGGCTCAACCACAATGTATAAGAGAATCTCAACAATAACAAAATGAATGTAAATTTCTCAACGAGAAAGATATCTCAACAATTAACAACTTCACCTCGATGTGATAACGAATTTACAACATCAACACCAATAACTGAACAAGAAGATATTCCACGAAATAACAATTTCAAGTAAAGGTAATGCATCAATTGAAGAGGTAACAAGACAACAAGGAAGGCAATAACTTCAACTAAGCATGTAAGAGCAAAATAACCAGTAAGAGGTAGAACTAGTATTAACACTATCAAATAAAGCATCTATGGGTGGATTAATAATGAGAAATATAACATGCTATGACAATTCAATTAAAGGTATTGAAAGAGTCTAAATAACCTAAACCGATCAATTACCACACATAGCTCATGTACCCACTCGTCACATTGTGTGCACGACTTTCACATAACACAAATAGTACAATCAACCCAAATCCTAAGGGGTAGTTCCCCCACACAAAGATAGGCAAGATACGTACCTCAACTTGACCAACTCAACCTTCGAAAATAGATTTTCCCCTAAAATTCACCTCTACACGGCTCAAATCTAACCAAAAGTGACTTAATATCATCAACCAATGCAAGGGAAAACAATTTCAATAAATAAAACTTTGATCTTTACTAAATTCGCAAAAAGTCAACAAAAGTTAATCCCGTGCTCGCCAGATCAATACCCGGATCCAAGGGTAGATTCCGACTACCCGTAATCCCACGAGTCCATATATATATATATATATATATATATATATATATATATATATATATATATATTATTTTTTTTTATTTTCAAATCCGAGTCCAAATCGATTCTCAAAACTCAATTCTTCATTTTTCAAAAACTTGACAAAACTTCCCAATTTTTCCTCTATGATTCACATAAATGTGGTGTTACATATAAGATATAATCATGAAATAAAGTTGAAAATATATTAGAATCACTTACTCAATATTTGTAGGTAAATATCCCCTCTCAAAATTGCCTCCTACCGAGTCTAGGGTTCTAAAATGTTAAAAAGGAGACTAAATCCCGACTTTTTAACCTTTTGTTTAATTGCAGGTGTCGCAATTGTGACACTCGTTTCGCAATTGCAAACCCTTGAAATTGCGAACCCTCGCAATTATGAAGGAAATCTCGCAAATGCGGCACTGACGGCCTATGTGGGAAGTCGCAATTGCGATATGGGCTTTGCAATTGCGAAGCCTGCTTCCCTCGCACAAGCGACAACAATTATCTCAAATGCGAACTATCCCAGCAAAGGTCAACTTTGCAATTGCGACCCAGGCATCGCAATTGTGATACTTTTGATCCCCCTGCTAAGGTCGTAATTGCGACACTGGCATTTGCAAATGTTACACCGGAGGCATCAACACACCAACAGTTCCACTTTCAGTCCAAAACATTCTGAAACACGTCGGAAACTCATCCGAGCCCTCGGGGCTCCAAACCAAATATCCACACAAGTCTAAAAATATCATACAAACTCGATCGCATGATCAAAATAAAAAATAACATATAGAACTATGAATCGGATACCAAAACGTCTGAATTTCAAAGTAAACTTTAAGAACTTCTAGAATTGCAAAGCGTCTCCTATCAAATCAACTCAAATTGATACCAAATTTTTCAGACAAGTTGTAAATAGCATAGCGGACTTATTACAAGTCCCAAAATCAAATTCCAAATCCGATAGTCAAATTTCAACCTACGGTCAAACTTCTAAACATCAAATAGCTAATTTTAGGTAAAACAACACAAATCAACCTACGGACCTCCGAATTGGATTTCGGGCGTACACCCAAGTTCAAAATCTCAATATAAAACTATCGGAGCCATGAAAATATCATTCCGGGGTCATTTTCACAAAAGTCAAACGTTGGTCAACATAATCTACTTAGGCTTCTAAGCCAAGAACCAAAGGGTCCAATTCAACCCGAAATCTTCCCATAATAAAACTAATCAACCCCGTAAGTTAAACCATAAACACACATGTGTGAAGCATCAAAATGGGAAACGAGGCACAAATACACAAAATAACTGGTCGGGTCGTTACAGTTGATCACCGAAGATCAACTTTCTACCATCCGGGATGAGTGTGGATAGACTAACGAAAGCATCTAGTTTCACTGTCTTTGGGGGATGAACGACTCAGTAGTAATAGACTTGGAAACTCGTTCATATATACCTATCGCTTTACCATGGGGGTTCAAGCTTCCGTTAGATAAAGTTATCAAGGAAATGTGGCGATATAACATTTTCTTAGCCCAAGGTGGTCTGATAGTGGAGGCTAGTTGCTTGCCTTTGCCACCTGGCTTTTAGGGCTGGCTTATCCTTTGCTTTTCTGAATCTCATACATATTTACTCTCCCAAGCTCTACTGAGGGGTGTATTCATTATGCATCACTAGGGGAAAATGTCTCTCATTACTGACTGCAATGACGGTCACGACTGGAGGTGGCTTGAAAGGATCATCGTAAAGCAAACTTGGTGCATTGTTTAATCGAAGAAAATGCCTTTTCCCGAGAAGTGGAATTCAAACCATAAGTATCTCTTCTCACTAGAATCTCTCTTCTGATACCTTTGTCTAACTGTTGCTTATTTGAATTGCTGCTGTCGTTGTGGAATTCAGTGGGGTTGATGGTGTTGAAGGATAGGTATCTCGGATCCTGAAAGTGACTTCTATAGAATCGAGGACCTGCAGGATTAGGGGCCAAGACTAAAGGCATTTTGGAGAGAAACGACAATCTCAGCCACGAGTCGGCTCACTACAAGAAAAAAGACTATTAGGGACAAGATTTTGTGACGACATAAAACATGGCCCCTAATGGTACACTTACAGGGACAAGATTATTTTCTGGTCCTTAATTAGCATTTTTTATTTTTCAGGAAACGAAGGGCACAAAGACCCAGTCGATAATAATAAAATTTGAGCCGTGGGGCCGTCTCTCTAAAAGAAATTGCCAAAAGCATGAAACAAAAAAATTCCTTCTCTCTCTTGCCAAAAATCCTTAAAGACTTAAACAAGCTAAAATCTCAAAATTTCAGCCGCGAGTCGCTCAAATCTCAAATTTCAGCCGCTAGTCGCTCATATCCCAAACTTCAGCCACCAGATTTCGATCTCCGCTACTTGCACAACTCTATTTTACTGCTGATTTTTGTGCTTCTATGGTTTTCTTTCATCTACTAATCTTGGACTATAGGTAGTAGCGTCTAAAAGATTTCTAGTTTGTCACCCCGTAAACTTTGGAAAAGTAACCCATTTTGCTTTGTTATTCTCTAAGTTTCAGTCATTTTTTTGTGCACATTGTTGGGGAAGAAAAATCCTATTTTCTCACTTTTCTCTCTTCAAAATATTAAGAAAGGTACTAACCCTTTTAGATATTCTTGATATCAGGTAACGCCGGGAATAAATTTCCTGCTTCTCATTTTATTTATCCGATTGATTCATGTCTTTCATACTTTTTTCCGACAAAAATAATAATTCTTCCTTCAGTTTCTTTTCTTTCTTTTTGACCAAGATTCTGCGATAAACTTTCTTTGTTTGTTTGAATACTGTTTGTTGTTGTGTGAGTATATATTGGGTTGGAGGGCAAAGATCGAGAAGGTCTTCAAGGGTTGAGGTTTTCACTATCGGGTTGCATTTAAAAAGTTTTCTAGAGACTTGGTTGAAGGGCTAAGGATATGTCGTGTGTTAAATTTATTGCGTGCTTTTATTTGTTCTGATTTTTCTTATAAATAGTTGAATTGGTTGAACTTTTTTGACCCGTTAGGTACTCTAGAAACTTGAGATTAAGATTTTTCTTTCTCAGGCAGTCCTTCGTTTTCACGACTACAACAATATTTTGGTAGGCAACAAAGTGCTTGGTAAATATTATTAGAACTTAGTTCATTGTTGCTTGACCTATAGGTACAACTAGTTTCCATTGTTGTAGTCATGGATTTATATGCATTATTACAGTACTGTCCAATGTTCATTATAGTAGGAGTCAAAGAACAATCGACGACCTCTGCACGCAACATATAATGGATGTCTTTCATCTTGATTGAGTTATCATATAGTGGTTGATATTGCATATCTTTTTGTAGGCATATATCAGTTGATGATCTTGCTCTTAAGTTCCTATGTTCTGGAAGATAAATGAAACTTAAAGAGATGTGCTCAACTTATGGCTACTGTAACTATCACAACCCCAATCTCTCTCCGTATGATGTCGTGATGACGCCTAATCTCTAAGACTAAGTAAGACTAACATACATGAAGAATTTAACAAAAATAGTAATAAAACTTCCAATTTAAACCAATAGTTATCATAAAAAGGACTCCGCAATACAACTTAACTGAATTCCTAAAATCTGGTGAGACCGAGTCGCAAGCTCTATACGAGTATACTGAACATCCCTATACAACATTATCTATAAAAGGAGAAAGAAATAGAAACTAGATAGAGGGTGACTCCAAGGCTTGCGGACGCCGGCAGATATACCTTGAAGTCTCCGATCCAATCTCAACTCAAGGATGCCTAGGCTGGTATGAAGTACCTGGATCTGCACAAAAGATGTGCAGAAGTGTAGTATGAGTACACCACAACGACACCCAGTAAGTATCAAGCCTAACCTCAGTAGAGCGGTGACGAGGTCAGGTCAAGACACCTACTGGAATAAATAAAAAAACCGAATAGGTAAAGTACATTATAAAAATGGAAACAATGAAAATGATACAATGAAGAAATGTAACAAGAATAGCTACACTGAAATTAAGGCAATTAAGATAGCACGGAAGAAAACACAAAATAAGAATGCCAAGGAAACGATGCAAACAAAACACAAGTGATGTAATGAAAGGTATCAACAAGAATCACTACCGAGGTACTGCCTCATAGTCTCATTTCACAAATCAAATCACAGTCTTTCCTTATATCTCCGCGGGAGCCTTGTATTTAGTTTTGAAAATTATTTTTCCGAAATAGCTACCCGCGTTTTAGCCAACCTTATCACACCGCGTGGCTTCAAGTAGTTTCCCTACTAGAAACACGCATATCAAGCCCACCTTATCTCATCGCATGTGTTTAAACCCCAATCCTTATACCACCGCATGCATATCAATATCACAACATATCATAAATCGCACCTCACGTGCCCAATACTACAACTTGCCAAAGAAGCCAACAATAATAGTGTTTCCACAATAAATAACCCATGGCTCAACCACAAATATGTACAAGAGTCTCAACAATAGCAACCGAAAGTGAATAACTTAACAAGAATGGTATTTCAACAAATTTACAACCTTGCCTCAATGTGAATCACGACCTTTATAACTTCAACACCATAATTCAACAATAAGATATTCCAAAAAATAACAACTTCAAGTAAAGGAACTCAACAATTAAATAATTAACAAAGAAATGAGAGAACAATAACTTCAACTAAGCATGTAAAGGCAATTAACAAGTAAGAGATGAGACAAGTATTTAAAATGTCAAGCAAATCACATAAGGATAGGTTAACGATGATGGAGATAAAATGTTATGACAATGGAATTAAAAGCATGAAGAATCTACAAAGCTCAAGCCGGTCAATTATCACATTTAGCCGGTGTACCCACTCGTCATCTTGCGTACATGGATTTTACATACCACAATTAACACAAAACATCACCAATCCTAAGAGATAATTCCCCCACACAAAGTTAGGCAAGACACTTGCCTTAAAACACGCTAACTCAATCCACTAGTAAGCCTTTTCTGTGATTATCCTACTCCGAACAACTTGAATCTAGCCAAAATAACTTTATACCATAAATACAAACCATAGTAAACTATTATGAATAATAAAGTTGCAATCTTTAAAGAAAATCAAAAAGTCAACCCCGAGCTCACATCTTGGAACCTGACCAAACTTACAAAATCCGAACACCCATTCGATAACGAGTCCAACCATACAAGAATTGTTCAAATCCGACCTCACATCGCCTTTCAAATTCCCAAAATACGGTCTATGAAGTTTTCACAATGTGTCCCAACTTTTCTAATCCAAACACTAATTAAATGGTAAAAACAATGATGGGTTCATATAAAATAACCAAATCCGAGTTAGAATCACTTATCCCAATAAATTCCTTACAAATGCCTCTTAATATCGCCACAAACCAAGCTATGTAAGTCAAAAATATGAAGAATGAAATAAAACCCTCATTTTTGAAATGTAACACAGTTGCCTAGTTATCCTTTTTTGCGATCGCGGACAAACACTCGCGATCGCAGAGAACAAATGTCCTCAGCTAATAAAAAGACACTATGCGATCAGTGACTACAGTCACGAACGCGATGGCAGGACCTCCCAAGGCTACGCGATCATGGATAACATCACGCGAACGCGAAGAACAACGCGAGACTCAGCACCGACACCCCTTCCTTATACGCGAACACGGTCACATCCAAGCATTCACGATGCACGAGCTCCTCAACCTTCGTGATTGCACCCTATCTTCACGAACGTGAAGAGTAAAGTCCCAGCAGTCCCTAAGGGATCGACGCGATCGCGGGAGAACAGAAAATCCAGTAGTCCTATTTCAAGAGCAAATGGTCCGAACTCAATCCGAAACACGCCCGGGGCCCCCAGGACCCCGTCCAAACATAACAACAAGTCCTAAAACATGATACGAACTCGCTCGAAGCCTCAAATCACATCAAACAACACAAAATCATGAATCGCACATCGATTCAAGCCTAATGAACTTATGAATCCCTAACTTCTAAAACTAATACCGAAACATAACAAATGAACTCCAATTGATCTCACATTTTTCACACAAGTAGTAATTGACCCAAAAGACCTATTCTAACTTTCGAAACCGAAATCCGGACCCGATGTCAATAAAGTTAACTCATGATAAAACTTCTAACCTTCAAAATCTTCAACTTTCCAACTTTTGCTAATTGAAGCCGAAAAGACTACAGACCTCCAAATCAATATCCGGACACTCTCCGAAGTCCAAAATCACCATACGGAACTATTGGATCTGTCAAAACTCCATCCCGGAGTCATTACACAAAAGTCAATCTACAATCAACTCTTTCAACTTAAACTTCCAACTTTGGGACTAAGTGTCTCATTTCACTCCAAAACTCATCCGAACAAAAGCCAAACACCCAGAAAGTCACATAACCACAATATAAAATAGAGGAGGAAATGAATAGGGGAACGGGGCTAAAATACTCAAAATAACTAGTTGGGTCATTACATCCTCCCACTCTTAAAACAAACGTTCGTTCTCGAATGAGTATAGAGACATACCTGAAGTGGTGAAAAGATGAGAATAATGGCTACACATATCATGCTTGGTCTCCCAAGTTGTCTCCTTGTCTAGTCGACCCCTCCACTGAATCTTTACTGAAGCAATGCTTTTTGACCTCAACTTTCGGATCTTCCTATCTAAGATGGCCACCGGCTCCTCAACATAAGACAAATCCTTGTTCAATTGGACTTAGCTAAAAATTAACACATGGGACAGATCACCGTGATACTTTGGGAGCATAGAAACAGGGAATACCGGATGAACTACAGCTAGACTAGGTGGCAAAGCAAGCTTGTAGGCCACCTCACCAATTCTCTCCAGAATCTCAAAAGGTCCGATATACATCACATAGGCACGCGTACAAGGACAGAGTCATATAGGCTGCATGATAGAAGGTAGCAACAGTTACGAGATTGGAAGAATTTTGACCGCATGTCGTGGTGTGAGGAAGAGGCCTAAAAGGGGGAAATGTCCTGGACTTTGGATTTATTCACAGAACAATTGCCTAGATAGAAAGGATAATATTAAAGTATTTATATGAATCGTACGTTACTAGACTGATAAGCGCATCAGTCAACATTCGAGGATGAATGTTCCAAAGGGGAAAATGATGTTACACCCCATGTTTTCATACTTAAAAGTATGGTGTAAGTCCATTGATATTATCGGAAATGAGATCATCTTTGAAAGTATATAAATTAATTTAATCAAGTTACCTTGGAGGTTACAAATATTGAGGATCATGAACTGCAAGTACCAAGAGGATTAGAAGGATTAGAAGCTAAACGAATCAAAGAAAATAAGTTTCGTCGCAAGTCGGCAAGTTGGGAATGTTATAACCCGTACTTTTAGGGTGAGAATAGGGTGCTTAACATGAAAATAAGATGATGTTATGAGCTATTTTAGTAGTATTATAGTAATGTGTTATGTTTTGAAGTCAAGCAAGTTGTGAAACAAAAGTCGACGAAAGTCGTCAAAAGTTACGTTCATAAATTATACTGAATTGTTGGTTTAATGTCACTGAGCTTTTCTCCTAATATAATTGGAGTTATAGGGTGTTCCACCCACCAATATTTAAGGTTTACAAGTCTAGTTTCCAACGCATTAAAGCATCTGTCAATGCAATATCGTAGTAGAATGATATTCGTATTTTTGCAAGACTGCGCAGACCGGAAGGTGACAAGTAGGTGTGTCACCTAGTTTCTTAAATGAAGGGACCAAATAAATCACCAAAGAAAGGCAGATTGAGGGCGGCCAAGGAGTCTTTTAAGGGGTGAATTCACTCATTTCTTTCACTCATGTTTCACACAATGAAAATCAGGTTGAACCCCTGCAACTCCTCCCCTTAAAATCCCACAAAAATCATAGGTGATTTCGGGTGATACGAAGTGATTCTAGTGCCGAAAAAGCTAAGGCTTGCTGGTTTCCCTTTCTCCTTCTTTTATATGCATTGGGGGACTGATTTTGGATGAATAAGGACTAGGTTCCATGGGTTCAACTCAGTCCAAGGTAAGTTTATGCTTCTCTTTCCCTTATCTAAGCTTCTATGAGTTGTAGCTCGATCGTAAAGACTAGAACTTACGTGTTTCGAAAGACTAGTATGTTGTTTTTTGGTGCTTTACTATTGGATGGTTGTAAACTTAGTTTTAAGTTTAATTCATGGATGGTTTATATTTGCTCTATTTGAAAGAAAAGACAAGTCGAAAATGTATTTTAATAATCTGAAAAATCAGTTGCGAGTTGCTGAACTTGTCGGACTATTATGGGGTCATTTTAAAGTTGTATTGTGGCTGAAAATTAGTAGGGATAATTTAATATGTGGCGGTTAATGTTGTTGATAAATTTTGAAAGGAAGAGGGAGTTTAAAACTATAGTTGTTTTGTTACAAACCGAGCTTGCTGGTTGTCGAGACTGTTAAACTGTTTTGAAAGGCTTTTATGAGTATTGTTTATGTTATTTGGGTTGTTGTCGGTTGTTCTAACTTATGGGAAGTCATATAAATAGGGGAGTTGTTGTTCGTTTTATCGTAAAATAAAGTGTTCTATTCAAACATGATATGTTATGGCATTCATATTGTGATGATAGTATTGTTCATTGTTTGTAGACAGAAGAGCTGCAAGTTAAGTTAGCTTGAGGATTGGATGGGATATTATGAGGTATGTAAGGTATTCCTTTCTTTTCTTTGGCATGATTTTGTAAGTTATGTTGACCTTATAAGGAGTTTAAGGGGAAGAGGCCTTGTATACGTACTATACCGACGATTAAGATCTGATCACGAGTATATTCATACGAATATTGAAATAGACTGTATTGGTCACAATTTCATGTATTCTTAAGGAGTAAATAGAAACTTCCAAAAGGTCCTTGTCTTCTATATGTAACAAGACGTCTAGATGTCAATTAAACATTACGTACGAATGGTTTAATGAATCAGAAGCAATATAATGTCCGTATAAAAAGGGATAGTTATACACGAATAGCTAAACAAGGTAGCATACTGTATAGTTTGCAGAATGATAAGAATGATTCGATCTCAATAATGCCATGACTTCCAATACTTACACGTTTGTGTTCGCGGAAATGATAAAGACCCACGAAGATTGTTACATTGCTCTCAAGTTACGTAAGGTTGATTGTATATGAGGGTGATGTTAAGAGACGATATACATTACCTATGGAGTCGTAAACTACAGAAAATGATACATTTTGCAATAAGAATATAAGTTTATAGAGTATAAATCCTGCAACTATTTTTACGTTTGATATATATATATATATATATATATATATATATATATATATATATATATATATATATATATATATATATATATATATATATATATATATATATATATGCGCATGCATAACGAGTAGCCTCACAAGCTAAGCATACTACATAGCTATAAGTAGATAAAACCATTTAATCCTCAGAAATGATTCATGATTTGAAACAAGGATAGAAATGCGATTACGCGATAGTTACAACGCTCTTTACCGATAAATAATATAGAATACGAAGGATGACGTAGCAAGCGGCTAAGGAATAAGGATTAGTTGTTGTAACGAATCTCACGAACTTATATGTTTATGAATACGAGTTTCTCGATTGTTGATTGAATGATGTCCTCACAATTGATATGAAATAAACATGTTTAATACATGATTCATACGGACAGTCTATGAACACAAAGGCTTACAGTGTAGCCCTACGGACGGTCTATGAATGCGTAGTTGTATAGTGAAGACCTATGGACGGTCTATGAACACATAGGTGCATAATGAAGGTTAGTTATGGACGCTCTCAGTTGCATACATAGCCAGACCTCGGTATTGTGAGTCGTACAGATGGTCTACTATGTTACGCGTACGAGCTACTGGTTATTCATGTTTATGAGTGAGCCTTATGGACAGTCTCTTATGAAACGTGTAAGTTCCACTTTTATGTTTCAGTGTTGTCCTAGAGATGTTTGATCAGTCTGAGGTAAGTATTCAGACATAAGGTATGTTAAGTCTAAACCTTCCTTCATTTTGGCATGTCCCATAACTAAACACGTTTAATAACGATACATAAAGAGAAGTTCGTATTCCTGAATTTATGTACATTATCTTAATCTCATAAGTTATATTATTCTCCCTTAGCAGGACTTTATATTCAGTTAAGTATTGTCTTTTTTCAGTCAAGAGAGCATGGGGTGTGTGTGTGTATATATATATATATATATATATATATATATATATATATATATAAGGCTCCGTAAAATATTTACCTAAAATCCGGGGTTTCCTGGTGCCGAAGTAGGCTTGCATGTTGATGATTGTAGAGAATCTTCGCGGTGAGCTTACGGACCTTTTGGGTTGAGCAGTGCGTTGGGGGAGTTGAAGAAAATTTTTGGAAGTGCAGGGCATTTCTACGGTCCACTCTGCAGTCGCAGAACTGGTATGCGGACCGTAGATCGGCCGCAGACTGAGGTAGAAAAACTGGAAAAATTTTCGGACCATTATGAGGTCCATTATGCGGCCGCATAATCATTTTTCGGAGGGAAGTTCTGCGGCGCATTATGCGACCGCAGAACAGGTCTGCTGATCGCAGACTTGTCGCAGAGTGGGGAAGACTTGCTCAGTTTCGGAGGGCCATTATGCAGCCCATTTTGCGGACCGCATAAGCATTATGCGGTCGCATATGCGACCGCAGACCTGTGAGGGGGCTCCTATTTTTCTAATTTTTGAACCCGACTCCATTCTTATAAAACACCATTGGGATCATTTTAAAGGGGAAAACCATATATTTCTAGAGGGAGTGACATAGAGTGAGAGATAAAGTTCCTAAGCTCATCATCCATCAATTCTTGCTCTAAGTTGAAGAATTTGCAAGGAGAATTCACTAGGTCTTAATCCTAGTGGTAAGTTTCTACTCCATAGCCCTCAATTTCGTGATTCTAACTAAAATAGGTAATAAGCCAACCAATTTTTGGGTGTGGGAGTTGTTTATTTTTACATGCATGTACCATCAAGGGTAGTGGGATGATTGTTGTACTCTTTTGGGTGAACTTTGGGTAGTGGGAAGAAAGAATCCACCATGGGAGGACCTTGTAACCTTAATGCACACCTAGAGTTTGATAAAATGCTCAAGTGAGCTGGAACTATGAAATCCTTCCTATTTTGTGTTCAATTTTGCTTTATTCCTAAATAGATCGACGAGGCTATGAATTTCGGAATATTATAGTAATTTAAAAAGCTCGAGGCAAGGTATGTTAGTTAAACTCTTCTCTTAGAATTAAACCCCACGATATCCTTGTAAGTCCCGTGATGCTTATTATAAATTGATTATTCCAAATAAGCATTGTGTCAAAATAAATATGCATTCAATATGTATTCCAAAGATTCTTGTTATGTTTTACCGTTGAGAATGTGGTTTAAGTATGGGCTGTGTGATATTATGTTATGATTTAAAAACATTATTCTAATGAAAGCTATCATGTCAAATTGTGCAAGAAATTACATGTGCCTAAGACCCTAAATTGCTCAAGTATGTGTTTAATGTCTTAAATTGAAAAGCCTTGTTGTTGATTATCCATGTTGATGTCTGAAAGCAAAATAGTGAGCATGAATTATGAAGTACGTCCAACGTGCCAAGAATGATATTGCGCTATGGCCAATGGTGCCAACAAAATGAATGACATGGAAAAGGATGTGAAATGAGTGGTAAATACCTTTAATAATGAATGACTTGGGAGTATCGTTTAGCCACCGAGGAAGGGTAGGTCGGAACAACCTAGCCCCAAAACTACACGTGCTGGTGTAGGAGTGATTGAGGGTGATGAGACTGTTTCCCATTAAATGGGATGATATTGGTGTGTCGAGATGTTTCCCCTTAAATAGGATGAGATTATTGCTAGCGAGATATGATGTGATGTCGACCCACACGGCATTGTGGTGAGATGGCTTAACCGGTCAGGCTGGGATCAGATGCCATGCCGTGCACATGGTGGCATTATGAGTGTATGTCTGAGGGTGAGACGGCTTAGCCGGTCGGGCTATGATCGGACTTCGTGCTAAAACACGATGGTGTATCGGTGCTAAAGATCTCCCAAATTAAAATACTGAAATTTACTTGTCCCTAACTTGACACCTTGTTACTATTTGATCCTCTCATTGATGTCCTGTTACCCTCTCCGTTTAGTGTTTTTTTGTTCAATTGAAAGCGTGCTTAGTTTTATATACTAGTACTATTCCATATGTACTAACGTCCCTTTTGCTGGATGCGATGTATCTTTAATGGATACAGGTGGATCCATAGCAGGTGGTATTGATCAGTGATAGAAGCACACCTTCTTCTCCATTGACTTGGTGATCCCCACTTCATTTTGGGGTCCTGTATTTCCTATCCTTTGTACATAGCATTTTGAGTTATAGTCGGGGCCTTGTTGCCGGCACTGTCATAGCACTTTTTTGTTCATGTTATAAGCTCCATAGACATAGTGTGGGTTGTATCTGTTTTTGGTAAGGTTAAACTAAAAATGATGTAATTGTATCATCGGTTCCCCTTTAACTATGATTGTACAAGGTACTATTTTGGAGACTTATTAATCTCGTAACTAATGGAAATGAACTAGTGTTTTCACATGACCTCTTACTATCTAATTGATGAAATGTATTCTTCTCTTTGTTCATGGGTGAGTTGGGTAGAAGGTATTGTAAAAGCTTGCTTGACCGAGGTATTCGGTTGAGCGCTGGTCGCGCTCCCCGAGGTCGGGGCGTGACAAACTTTGTATCAGAGCCTATGGTTTTAAAGTGTCCTAGGATGTCTCGGAGCCATGTCTAGTAGAGTCCTTCTTATCGGTGTGTTGTCGACCACATCTATAAGTAGGAGGCTACTTGGACACTTAGGAATAATACCCTTCTTTGGTATTCTAGATCGTGCGATAAAGCCAATTATAAGATTATTCCTCCTTTAACTCGTGCTTTGCTCTAACCTTCAGTACATGGTGCCTAGGAAGAAGGCAAGAACTGGCCAAGTAGCCAATGTCACCCCAAGAGTGGAAATTGATTCGATACTTGATGATGGGGGTGAGAACCCGAGGGGCGGGAACATTCCCCCGACTACTACCGTGTCTGATGCTACTACACCTGGTCAGACTGCACCTGTCCATACACCTACTGAGGGTGCAATGATCCCTCCAACTGATATTCTAGTTCCACCTCCAGCCCCAGCTTCTAGTTCTGGTGTATCTGATGGGGATCTTAGGAGAGTCATACAGATGTTGGATCAGATAGTGGCTTCCCAGGCCCAGAGATCAAATGTTTCACCTAGTTCTTATAGTCAGCCAGGAGATTCCACTAGTTCTAGGGTGAACAGATTTCTCCAGTTGGACCCTCCAGTGTTCAAAGGTACTGATCCTGAGGAGGACCCCCGAGACTTCATTGATGAGTTGTACAAGACTCTCCGAGTTATGCGTGCTACTGAGATAGAGGGAGCAGAGTTGGCCTCCTACCTCCTGAAAGGGGTGGCCTATTCTTGGTTTGAAATATGGGAGGATTCCTGTGAGGAGGGAAGCCCTCCGGCGAGATGGAGTGAGTTTGTCGATGCTTTTATTGATCATTTCTTACCTACCGAGACTAAGGCAGCCCATGTCGCTGAGTTTGAGAACCTAAAACAGGGGAGTATGAGTGTGTGGGAATATCATATGAGATTCGCACGCCTGTCCAAATATGCCATCCACATGTTGCCCACTATGGAGGCTACAGTGCGCCGGTTTGTGCAGGGCCTTAGCCCCTTAGTTATTAATGAGGCCGCTATAGCTACCTTGAATTCTGTTATGAACTATGGTAAGATGGTGGCTTTTTCTCAAGCCATAAAGACCCGCAAACCGAAGAATATAATGGAGCTAGAGAGTAGCAACATGGCCCGATCAGGGGGCAACTTCAATGGTACTTCTGGTGGTGGTGGTGGTGGTAGGACAACTTTCAGGGGAGGGTCATCAGGGCCGTCCTAGTCTTTTGCTTAATTTTCAGTCAGTGCACCGCAATCGGGGCCCAGTCAACAGTAGGGGAACCATTTTAGGCCCATTCAGGGCAATAAGGGATCCTACTAATAGGGTCAGTCTGGTGGGAGATTTCACCAGCAACGGAGGCCCCCATGCCCTAGGTGCGGGAAGATGCACTTTGGGACATGCTACATAGACCAGCCCATTTGCTACGGGTGTGGAATGAGGGGTTACATTCAAAGGGATTGCCGTCCGTCTCACTAGAGCATGGGCAGGGGTGCAGCACAGCCATCCAGTTCTCCAGCTACTACATCCGCAACACCTTCTCCAGCTCGAGGCACCCCAGCACCCGCAGGGCGTGGTGTAGTTAGGGGTGGCGCACAAAGTTCGGGAGGACCCGGCCGATTTCGAAATAGCTTCACGTGCTAAAGCCCCCTTATCTCGATGCGTGTGCTTCACAATGAAGTATTTCCCCTTACTAGCGACACGCGCATACAACCCCCCTTATCTCACCGTATGTGCATAAATATACACACCACCCTTATTGTCACGACCCAAACTGGAGGGCGATGACTGGCACCCGGGCCATACCTGCCGAGCACTAACGTACATTTTATCTAACCTTTCTTATTATCTATAAGGCCGATGAGATCAACATAAATTGTAGACATGAATCATGAACAATCAACAAAGGCAGATAATGGCCTGAACATATATAACATGGGCCGACAAGGCTGTCATGAAGCTATATATAAGGTGTGATCCGACAAGCTGCCATGAGATACTATACAACAAAAATCAGCCGACAAGGTTATCCAAACTATACATGAGTCGACACCTGTCTATGAGCCTCTAAAGGAACATAAGTGCTGCAACATTGCTTGAATAGGGCCCCAAATTACCCATAATGTCTATAACAAAAATGCATACCAAGACCATGGCAAGTCCGGAGAAGGGATCTCGCCAATAACCGCTGAACTGGGCAGCCTACTATGGTGGGGGAGCCGCGTCTACCCATCTCGTCTACCTGTCTATCAGGACCTACAGCATGACATACATCATCCACAAATAAAAGGGACGTCAGTATGAATAAAGTACTGAGTATGTAAGGCAAAAAGCATGAATAAGAATAGTAATGTAAAGAGTGATAGAAAATATACAACCTGTAATAATTGAGTGCCTCTGAGGGCGACTGACATGAAATGCATGATTTATATATATATATATATATATATATATATATATATATATATATGCATATACCTTTAAAAGAATATACGCCTCTGTGGGTAAATCATCACCATCTTGTACTCGGCCTCAAAGAGGACTCAGTAAAAACGTACCTGACCATCATAAGGCTCGGTAGAATCGTACCCGGCCATGTGGAGCTCGATAAAACCCAACTGATCAGTGATTGCACTATAGGTGTCGTACCCGGCCGACTGTAGCACGGCTCGGTAGAGTAAAATAGATACATATATATAATGCATGTTGGACTTATGAGATCATGTTCTAAACCTTTCAGAGTGACGTAAGGTCGGTAGCCTCCGTATATGTTATTAGAGCTAATTCGTCATCATGAGTCTTATAGGAATCAGGAAATACTGACAACATTTGATACATAAGAATAAGAGGAGCAACATCAGCATCAATCTTTCCATATGAAGGGAAACAATATGAGTACTCCTAGCTTCTAAGAGTGGAGTATCTTTGGAAGCTCAGTCGTTACATTATGTAGAATCGGAGTCATGCAAAAGAAAGAAAGAGATATCCTCACATACCTTATATATAGTGCCCAACCTCAAGCTATGCAAATCTCACGGCTCATTAGTCTACAATAAGAGAAGTGATACTATCGTTATCGTTTAAGCGTCGTAACTAGTATGTATCAACCGTAACCTATTTTACGATGAAACAGACACCATCTCTCCTATTTATATGACTTCCCACAAGTTACAACAATCACCAAATAGCCCAAACAACATCAACAATAGCAACAACAACAATATAATCCAATATGAGCTTCTCCGATTATCTTAACAATCATATTGAGCAACAAGCTCGTTTTTACTAATAACAAAATATAAATTGAATCCAACTCTTATTCCATAAATTAGTTTACAACCTTCAGAACATTATACTTATATATACTACATGATTTTTAGTTCAAAACATCCACAAAATGCCTTCCAAAATAGCCCCATACGCCTAGCACCTCAACTTTTATCGTCAATCACTTATTTTTCATGTTTTCTTCTTCAATCAACTTAATTAACACCTAGAAAAGCTCAACAACAGCAGACATAACATTATCAAATGTTCTCATAATTTCCAGCCACCATAAAACATATATTTTGCCACAAAACTGTCCAACCAAAAAGATAACTATATCCCATGTTCTTTCAAGTGATATCTTATAGTTTCTCACTCAAACAATACAACCAACACAAGATTAACCTTAGGCACAATTAAGAAGATGTTATACATACCTTGGAGAGAAGCTACAACTCGAAACCCCATCTCAACTTAGCTCACAATAACCCTCAATCACACCACAACATCATAGAAGCATTCTCTTGTAGTCTTTAACAATTTTGATGATGATTTGAGTTGATTTCCCTTGAGTTTGGTTCTTGGATCTTGGAGATATGTTAGATAGTGTTTTGGAGAGCTATGTGGATGAATTTTGGGTGAGAAATGACCCGAAATGAGGTTGAAACATCTTTTAAAAGAAGTAAGGTCGGTGGCCATCTCAAGTGTGTCCCAACCGAAGCTGCTTGCGCAGTCTCGCAAAAATACAAATATCTCCCTACTACAATGTTGTATCGATGAACAGTGTAATGCGTTGGAAACAAGACTCATAGATCTTCAATTTGGTGGGTATATTGCCCCGTAATTCAATGTAAATTGGGAGAAAAGCATAGTAACATGTGCCCTAACATTTAAGTAAAATTATGAATGTAAGTTGCGACAATGTTTGTCGACGTTTTTTTCGTAACTCTTTTGACTTCAAGACTTATGATACGGATACTATATGATTCAAATACCTTAAAACACGACCCCATTAGCATATTAAGCACCTCTAGTTTTACCCAAAAATATGGGTTACAACATCCTTGATTCGTTTAACTTCTAATACTTGTTAACCACTCTTATACATCCTTGTATCATTTAAGACCAATAGCATTTACTTCTTATCATCTCAAATATAATCTGTTCTCGGATTTACGTCGACTAACTTATGGCGTGATCTAGAGTATGTGAATATGGGTTGTAACACTTATTCTGCCGCATGCGCATCTCAATCACAACACAATAATAACAATCACCCGCACCTCATGTACACATGTGCCATAACAACACCACAATAACAATTCCAATACAACAACAAGATATAGCCCACGACTCACAACAATGTGTACAAGAATCATAACAATAATATAAGGGTGCGGGGAGTGTACAACAAATAAAATCATGTTTCATATAACAAACAACTCCATATCAAAGCATATTAATAGTCTAAGGTCTAATCCGTTCACAACCAACATGTATGCCCGTGTACACACTCGTCACCTTATGTACACGTTATTTCATATTGCACAAATATTACAAATTAGATCAACACCTAAGAAGAATTTCCCCCACAAAATGTTAGGCAAGATATTTACCTCAATCAAGCTAATTCAATCCTATAATAAGTATTTCCTGCGTGAATCAACCTCCGGATGACTCGTATCTAGCGAAAATAACTTAATATCATAAATAAAAGCCAAAGGAAACAATTCCAAATAATAAAGTTTCGATCTTTAATTAAAAATAAAATTTCAACCCCTAGCTCGCACACCTGAACCTGAAAAAATTCACAAATTCCGAACACCCATTCCGATACGAGTCCAACCATACCAATTTCATCCAGTTCCGACCTCAAATCGGCCTTCAAATCATCAATTTATGTTATAAAAAAGTTTTTACTAAAATTCCCAATCTCTTCTATTTGATTCACCAAACAATCTCTAAATTCAAGATTGGAATCATGAAATATAAACAAGTGAGAGTAAAAAAAATACTTGCCCCAATCCAAATCGTGAAAATCCCCTCCAAAACCGCCTAAATCCGAGCTCTCTAACTCAAAATGTGATAAATGAAATTAAACCCCTTGTTAAAGATATTTCTTCTTAGCCTTTTCGCTTCTGCGGACTACCAACTGTACCTGCGATACCGCATATATGGAAAATCCATCGCGGATGTGAAAGTCACTTACTTCTCGACCAACCGTTTTTGCGGAAACTCTTGCGCGCCTTAGTCTGCACCTGCGGACATTCTCTGCCAGCCCCCTCCTTCGCACCTGCACTCAAATGGATGCACATGTGACTCCGCATCTGCGGCCAAACACCCGCAGATGTGAAAACACCAGTAGCCCAAAATCATCAGCAATTTAAAAAAGTGATCAGCTATCAATCCGAAGCATACCCGATTTCCTCGGGACCCCATCCGAACATACCAACAAGTTGTAAAACACAACACGAACCTACTCGAGGCCTCAAATCACATAGAATAACATCAAAACCATTAATCGCTCCTCAATTCAAGCATAAGGAACTAATGAATTTCCAACTTCCAAAACTCATGACGAACCATATCAAATCAACTCGGAATGACCTTAAATTTTGCATACAAGTCCCAAATGACACATCAGACCTTTTTCCAACTCCCAGAATCATAATCCGATCCCCATATCAAAAATGTCAACTCCCGATTAAACCTATGAACTTTCCAAACACTTCATTTTCCAACTTTCTCCAAAACCACCAAACCAAGCGACGGCCTCCGAATACAAATTTGGACAAATGCCTAAGTCCAAAATCACCATACGAAGCTATTGGAAGCCTGAAAACACTGTTCCTGAGTCATCAACACAAAATTCAAACTCCGGTCAACTCGTACAACTTAATCCTACAACCTAACCAACCGACCTTGCGCGTCACGTAACCACAAATACACATATGTAACACATCCAATAGTAAAAATGGGGCTTAAATACTTAAAATGACCGGATGGGTCATTACATTCTCCCCTTATTAAACAAATGTTCGTCCTCGAACGAGTATAGAGACATACTTAAAGTGCCAAAAAGATGAGGATATCGGCTCCGCATATCATGCTCAGTCTCCCAAGTCGCCTCCTCGACCGGTTGTACTCTCCATTGGACCTTCACTGATGCAATGTTTTTTGAACTCAACTTCCAGACATGCATGTCAAAAATAGCTACCGGCTTCTCAACGTATCCACTGAGCTGAAATCTAACATATGTGATGGTTTACCATAATACTTCCGGAGCATGGAAATATAAAACACCGGGTGAACTCCGGATAAGCTGGGTGGCAATGCAAGTATATAGGCCACCTCACTCACTCTCTCAAGAATCTCAAAAAGACCAATATACTGAGGGCTCAACTTGACCTTCTTTCCGAAACTCATCACACCCTTCATGGGCGAAACTCTGAGTAAAACCCTCTCACCCACCATGAATGCCACATCGTGAGCCGTCCTATCAGCATAACTCTTCTGCCTAGACTGTGTTATACGAAGCCGATCCTGAATCAACTTCACCTTCTCTAAAGCATCACTGACCAAATCAGTGCGCAACAACAACCCTCCCCAGGCTCAAACCAACCAACCGGAAAACGACATCGCCTCCCATATAAGGCCTCGTAAGGAGTCATCTGGATGCTTGATTGATAGTTATTGTTGTAGGCGAACTCTGATAGAGTTAGAAAATAATCCCATAAACCCCCAAAATCAATAACACATGCACGTAACATGTCCTCAAAGATTTGAATAGTCTGCTCAGACTGACCGTCAATTTATGGATGAAATGCCATACTCAGCTCGACCTGTGTGCCCAACTCACACTACATGACTCCCAAAAAATGTGATGTGAACTATGTGCCTCCATCCAAGATAATAGACACCGGCACAACATGAAGGATAACAATCTCCCAAATATAAATCCGAGCCAGTTGCTCTGAAGAGTAGGTAGTCATGAATGGATTAAGGTGCGCAGACTTGGTCAGTATGTCCCCAATGACCCACACTGTGTCAAATCTCCTCAAGTTCCGTGAAAGCCCGACTACAAAATCCATAGTGATACACTCCCATTTACACTCCGGAATATCAAGCGTCTAAAGTAAACCACACTGTCTCTGATGCTCGTACTTAACCTGCTGACAGTTCAATCACCGAGCAATATACTATACAATATCTTCTTCATTCTTCTCCACCAATGGTGCTGGTTCAAATCATGGTACATCTTCGTGGTGCTTGGATGAATGGAATACCATGAATTAGGGGCCTCCTCAATAATCAGCTCACGCAACCCATCAACATGCGGAACACAAATCCGACCCTACATTCTTAACACCCTATCATCACCAATAGTAACCTCCACGGCATCACCGTGCTACACTATTTACTTAAGGAAAAGCAAGTGGGGATCATCATATTGACGCCCCTTGATGCGCTCAAACAAAGAAGACTGTGAAGCTATGCAAGCAAGAACCTAGCTAGGCTTTGAAACATCCAATCTCATGAACCTGTTTTCCAAAGCCTGAACATCCAAAGCAAAGGGTCTCTCCCCAACTAGAATAAAAGCAAGACTACCCATGCTCTCAGCCTTCCTACTCAAAGCATCGGCCGCCACATTAGCCTTTCTGGGATGATAAAGAATGGTGATATCAAAGTCGATAGTAGCTCTAACCACCTTCGTTGCCTCAGATTCATATCTTTTTGCTTGAATAAGTCTTCTAGACTTATGTGATCCGTGAAATCCTCACAAGACACACCGTAGAGATAGTGCATCCAAATCTTTCACACGTGAACAATGGCTGCCAACTCCAAATCGTGCACTGGTAGTTCTTCTCACGGGGCTTCAACTGACGTGAAGCATAAACAATCATTCTAACCTCCTACGTCAACAAAGACCCAATGTCAATCTATGAAGCATCACAATACACTGTATAAGAACCCAATGTTTAAGGCAAAACTAGAACTGGAGCTGTGGCCAATGCAGTCTTGAGCTTCTAAAAGCTCTCCTCTGACTCGTTAAACCACATGAATGGGGCACCCATCTAGGTCAATCTTGTCAAAGGAGTTGCGATGGATTAAACATCCTCCACGAAATGGCGATAATACCTAGCCAACACAAGGAAACTCCGGATCTCAGTAGCAGTAGAAGGTCTGGGGCAACTCTGATATGCCTCAATCCTCTTCGGATACACCATAATCCTCAATTGGATGCCATGTGGCCCAAGAATGAAACCGAATCCAGCCAAAACTCGCACTTGGAGAATTTAGCATATAGCTTATTCTCCCTCAAAGTCTGGAGCACTATCCTCAAGTGCTACTCATGATTCTCTCAGCTACACGAATATACCAATATATCATCAATGAACACAATGACAGACGAATTAAGATATGGATGAAATACATTGTTCATCAAGTGCATAAAGGCTGTTGGGGGCATTGGTTAACCCAAAAGACGTTACCAGAAACTCATAGTGGCCACAACGTGTTCTGAAAGCTGGCTTTAGAATATCTGAAGCTCTGATCTTCAACTGATGGTACCTCAATGTCAAGTCAATCTTCGAGAATATCTTAGCACCTCGAGGGCTGGTCAAACAAATTATCAATACGTGGTAGCATGTACTTGTTCATAACTGTGACCTTGTTCAGCTGCCTATCTCATAGAGCCGTTTTTCTTCTTCACAAATAGAACTGGAGCACCCGAAGGTGAAACACTTGGTTTGATGAAACCCTTATCAAAAAACTCCTACAGTTGTTTCTTTAATTCCTTCAACTCTGCAGGTTCCATGCAATATGATGGAATAGAAACAGGATGAGTGCCCGGAACAAAGTCAATACCAAAATCAATATCCCTATCAAGTGGCATGACTAGTAAGTCTACTAAAAACATATCTGGAAACTCTCCCACTATCGGAACTGACTCAATGGTAAGAGTATTAGCAGTAACATCCCTCATAAAGGCTAAGTACACTAAGCACCCCTTCTCAGCGATCCATTGTGCCTTTAGGAAAGACACCATCCTACAATGAACATAACCCAATGGACCTCTCCACTCTAACAGTGGAAACCTCGCCTTAGCCAACATCACACTCTTGGCGTGACAATCAAGAATACCTTGATATAGTGACAACCAATCCATGCCCAAAATCACATCAAAATTCAGTATATTGAGTATTAGGAGATCAACCCTATTTACATAACCCCCAATAGTGACCAAAAAATAATGATAGACCCGGTCTACCATGATAAAATCCCTAACAGGTGTAGACGCACAGGTACGCAAAGAATCACGAGACATATCCAAATATAAAGCAAAATAGGATGACACATACGAATAAGTGGAACCCGAATCAAATAAAATTGATGTATCCCTATGACAAATCAGAACAATACCTGCAATGACAACATCCGATGCATGGCCTCAATCCTTCCCGGAAAAGCATAACAATGGGCTTGGCCTCCTCCACTAGGACGACCTTTACCCGCTTGTGCTCCTCCCCTAACTAGTCGTGCATGTGGAGTGGCAACTGGAGCACAAACCATAGCCTGAGTACCATGCGAAGGTCCAACCCTTCTAAGTCTGGAACAATTTCTCACCATATGCGTATATCACCACACTCAAAATAACCTCTATGCGGGAGTGGATGCCGGTACTGAGTCTGACCCGGTCGGCTAGAATAACCGCTGTAGGTAAACCGTACAGGAGGTGCACTGGAAGATGGATGCCCAAAATCAGTACTTCGAGGTCCCTAAACAGCTAGGACACTACTAGTAACCTGAAGTGCATACTAAACTGGTCGACTGATGAAACCTCTGTCATGACGAGCTGATACAACTGAGTGGGTACTACTAAATTCTCCAGTATCTCGAGGCCTCTTGGCGTCTCAATCCTCTCTCTCTTGGCGACTCATACTCTCCAACCTCAGAGCGATCTCTACAACCTACTAAAATGGAGTATCAGTCTCCAACTCCTGCGTGATCCCGAATCTGAGACCATAACTGAGACCCTCGATAAATCTACAAACTCTCTCTCTAACGGTGGAAACCAAAGCAGATGCATGACAAGATAACTCACTGAATCTCATAGCATACTCGGGCACAATCATAATCCCCTAACACAACTGCTTGAACTTGGTGCGCAATGCATCCTTGAGGATCTGGGTAACAAACTACCTCAAAAATAGATCAGAGAACTAAGTCCAAATGAGCGGCACTGCATCAACTGGCCTATTCTCCTCATAAGCCTACCACCATCTACATGCCGACCCCATCAACTGAAAGGTAGTAAAGTCAACCCTGTTGAACTCCACTATGCCCATAGTGCAAAGAAAGCGGTGGCACTAGTCTAGAAAACCATGTGCATCCTCTGAAACTACGCCATTGAAAGTAGGAGGAGAATATCTCTTGAACCTCTATAACCTTTTGTGATCTTCTTTTGATGCCATTAGCTTGACTTTAGGTTGAACTGCAGTCACGGGCTGTACCAGCATAGCACCCAAAGCTTGATCGTGTCTTCATTATCTGTGAGATAATAGAATGACAACAAAGCAACCTCCAAAATCATAAAATCCACACGATAAGGAATGAAAGAAGTGAAATTTCCTAATAGTTCCCTAGCCTCTCAAAGATAAGTATAGACATCTCTATACCGATCCGCAAGACTCTACTAAACTTGCTTATGACTCGTAGTATAGAGACATATTTGAAGTGCCAAAAAGGTGAGGATATCAGCTCTGCATATCATGATCGGTCTCCCAAGTCGCCTCCTCGACTGGTTGTACTCTCCATTGGACCTTTGCTGATGTAATGTTTTTCGACCTCAACTTCCAGACATGCTTATCCAAAATAGCCACCGGCTTCTCAACATTGGTCAAATGCTTGTCCAATTGCACTGAGCTGAAATCTAACAAATGTGACGGATCACTATAATACTTCCAGAGCATGAAAATATAAAACACCGAGTGGACTCCGAATAAGGTGGGTGGCAATGCAAGTCTGTAGGCCACCTCACCCACTCTCTCATGAATCTCAAAAGGACCAATATAGTGAGGGCTCAACTTGTGCTTCTTTCCGAAACTCATCACACCCTTCATGGGCAAAACTTTGAGTAAAACCCTCTCACCCACCATGAATGCCACATCACGAGCCCTCCTATCAGCATAACTCTTCTGCATCGACTCTGTTGTACGAAGACGATCCTGAATCAATTTCACCATCTCTAAAGCATCACTGACCAAATCAGTGCCCAATAACCTACCCTCCCCATGCTCAAACCAACCAATCGGAGAACGACATTTCCTCACATATAAGGCCTAATAAGGAGCTACTGGATGCTTGATTGATAGATATTTTTGTAGGTGAACTCTGCTAGAGATAGAAACTGATCCCATAAACCCCCAAAATCAAAAACACATGCACGTAATGTGTCCTCAAAGATTTGAATAGTGCGCTCAGACTGACCGTCCATTTATTGATTTAATGTCGTACTCAGCTCGACCTGTGTTCCCAACTCACACTGCATGACAACTAAAAAATGTGATGTGGACTGTGTGCCTCCATCCAAGATTATAGACACTGGCACACCATGAAGTCTCCCAAAAATAAATCTGAGCCAGCTGCACAAATCCGACCCTGCATTCTCAATACCCCATCATCACCAATAGTAACCTCCTTGGCATCACCGTGCTGAGTTATTTCCTTAAGGAAAAGCAAGTGGGGATCATCAGATTGACGCGCATTGATGTGCTCAAACAAAGTAGACCGTGAAGCTACGCAAGCAAGAACCTTGCTAGGCTCTGAAACATCCAACCTCATGAACCTGTTGTCCAAATCCTGAACATCCAAAGTGAACGGTCTCTCCCCAACAGGAATAAAAGCAAGACTACCCATGTCATGCCCCAAACTCGGGGAGCACGACCGGGGCTCAACCGAGAGAACCCGGCCGAGCAAGCCTGTTAGATTTCTTTCTACCCAAACTCATCCATGAATAAAGAGGATATGTACTCCATTAATCAATCACTGAAAAGCATTTATTAACAACTTCCTTTTCATTCCCATTAGCAGCTTCATTCATAATTTCCAAAACATTACGAGTTTATAGAATTAATGAAAAATATGATTTCCAGGTACCAACATTTCAAGTTCAATTCCCAACATCAACCACAACCCACAACCTGTCTACGGAGCCTCTAAGTACAATAGAAGAGTAATATGAAAATGACCGTAATAAGGCCCCGGCTATACCTCAAAACACGGTACATGAGAAACAAATACATGACCCCGAAATGAAGTGGGGCTCACCAAATCAGCTGAAAAGAGTGTACTGCTATCACTGATCAATGTCGCCTACTGAAGAACCGCCTGCATCCATTAAAGATGCAGTACCCCCGGCAAAAGGGACGTTAGTACTGTTGAATATCACTAGTATGTATAGCTAAAAATCCTCTTTCAAAATAGATTTCCCATATAAGAAAAGGCATCACATAGAAACAGCAAGTCACAATCAACAATATCCAAATGTCCAGTTAAAACATAATAATTTCCAAAATACGAACTTCATATATAATCTTTGGTTGGGAGATCATTAGCACCGATACACCACCGTCTTTGTTAGCACGTAGTCCGATCACGCCCGATCGGCTAGGCTATCTCCCCACGGACAATGTGGTTTGACAGGTGATGCGAAAGAAAGTTGTTACCAAGAGTAGTACCACCATGTGCGCAACATGGTTCTGATCTCCACCCGATCAGCTATGCCGCCTTCCCACATATGCCGTATGGGTTGACTTTTCCAATCCACAAAGGTTCCAGTTTCATCCGAATTAAGGGGAATAATATCACAATTTCTCAAAGGTTCCAATTTCATCCCAAATAAGGGAAATAATCACAATCCACCCCTACACCGATACGTGTATTCAGGTGTGGGCCTTATGACCCACCCTTCCTCGGTTTTGCTAATGGTGCTCCCAAAAATATTTTTTTTATTTGATTTGCAAACAGAAATATCATAAATACAGTTGTACTCACCTCAATATCTTTCACATTGTATAAATTCTCATTAGTATTTTCAGTCATTCACAACGACAATATTTCCTTGGCTCATTAGGCCATTCACAAGATTCTTTATTCCTGGCACGATAGCCGTATTTCATATTCCACACTTTCACCTCTTTCAATTTCAAAGATCACCATCAAATATCAACATATAGAATATTTCAGAAATCATAAACTTCAAATCCATTTGAAATGGGAACTTCAAACACAAATGGTTTCTTCCCAAAGAATGAGGCATACCAACCAACAATATAAACACACATGAAAAATCATAAACAATCAATACTCCATTTATTCTTGCAATACTCTTCCCCAGAAATGACAATGTACAATTTTAACACATGAGTATATAGAACTCGAATCACACTGGATATATTTATAAAGCAAAGCATTAGTTAAAGAAGCCATTGTTGGGCATGAATTGAGTATAAAAGCTCTTAGGCAAATTCTATTTTTCCAAATCACTTTTAAAATGGTGGAGTCCAGGCTCATTTCATATTCTTTATCGCATCCTCTAAAATCATATGCACTACTAGCCACAACATAACATAAATTCTTGGCACGTTGGCCACACTCTATTTCTTCAATCTGCTTATTTTATTTTCAAGCATCTTTAAAGATTATCAATAACAAGACACTTCCAATCAAGTCTTTAGGTACACATATGAGCAATTATGAGTCTTAAGCATATCGAGTTTTTCTCACCCAATTGGTATACTAGTTCTCATTTAAAACACGACTCAAAGACACAATATTTTAATACGCAAACCATACTTTGAACATCTATCTTTCAACATAAGGCTCATTCAGAATAAACAAGCTTATAGGGAATAACCCGGAATATAGAAGTTAGAAATCTTGAGCCAATCATACTTGATCTTACGGAAATATTATGGATATCTATTCTAAGAGAGAAAGTTTAGCCAACATACCTCGCTTTGAGCTTTCCTTAAATTACTACAACGTTCCGGAAATTCTAGCAATTCCAATCTATTTTGAGACATAACAAAATTGAACCATAATTAGGAAGATATTCATGGTCTCAGCTCATTTGAGCATTTTATCAAACACTAGGTGTGCAAATTTAACTACACGGTTCTTCTACAAGATTTCATTCACTTCACAAACCAATCTTTACTTATTTGTGCTCAAGAATCTTCCCACAAACCTTATTAGTACAAGCATGTACAAATAATACTTTTATACCCAAGAATCATACTCCAATTCAACCTTCTTTTACCCAAATTTGAAATTGAAAACTCGGGTATGGAACCTTACCTCTTAGATGAAGATCTTGTTGGTTTTCCTTCTTAATCTTCCAAGATCTGAGCAAGACTTGATGAATAATTAGCCTAGGGTTTCCTCTCTCTCTAAAACACTCTCCCTTCTCTCTAAAACATCAGATTTTTGCTCAAAAATGGCCCAAAGCATGTATTTAACAAAGTAGGGTCGGGTTTTAAAAACCCAAAAATGGATCTCCGGAACAGGTTCTACGGTCGCATATGTGACCGCATATCGGTCGCATAATTGGTGTTTAAAATGACCAAAAAATCTATTTGAGTCTGCAATCACTATGCGGTCAGCATAAATGTTATGCGGTCGCATAATGCACCGTAGAACAGTTATTCGGTCGCATAGTTGACCGCATAATTGCTCCCAGATTAACCCTCTCCTACCTCATTTTTGCGCCCATTATGCGGCCCACAAAGTGATTATGCGGTTCCATAATGGACCGCATTAACGCGCTTTTTTGCCAAATATTTTCCTTTACTTTCCGGTGCATTGTTCAACCCAAAAAGTCAGAGCTCTCAACCTTCCTACCCAAAGCATCGGCCGCCACATTGGCCTTTATGGGATGATAAAGAATGGTGATATCAAAGTCCTTTAGTAGCTCTAACCATCCTCGTTGCCTCAGATTTGGATCCTTTTGCTTTAATAAGTGTTGTAGACTTATGTGATCCATGAAATCCTCAGAAGACACACCGTAGAGATAGTGCCTCCAAATCTTCCACACGTGAACAACGGCTGCCAAATCCAAATCGTACACTGGTAGTTCTTCTAATGGGGCTTCAACTGACGTGAAGCATAACCAATCACTCTAACCTCCTACATCAACAAAGACCCAATGCCAATCTGTGAAGCATCACAATAGACTGTATAGGAACCCGATGTTGAAGGCAAAACTAGAACTGGAGCTATGGTCAAGGTAGTCTTGAGCTTCTAAAAGCTCTCATCTAACTCGTCAAGCCACCTGAATGGGGCACTCATCTAGGTCAATCTAGTCAAAGGAGCTACGATGGATTAAAAATCCTCCACGGAATGACGTTAATAACTAGCTAACATAAAGAAACTCTGGATCAGTAGTAGTAGAAGGTCTAGGGAAACTCTAATCTACCTCAATCCTCTTTGGATACACCGTAATCCCCCATTGGACGCCATGTGGACCAAGAATGCCACTGAATCCAACAAAAACTCGCACTTGGAGAATTTAGCATATAGCTTCTTCTCCCTCAAAGTCTAGAGCACGATCCTCAAGTGCTGCTCATGTTCCTCCCGGCTACAAGAATACACCAATATATCATCAATGAAAAGGATGATGGATGAATTAAGATATGGACGAAACACATTGTTCATCAAGGGCATAAAGGCTATTGGGGCATTGATCAACCCAAAAGACATTACCAGAAACTCATAGTGACCACAACGGGTTCTGAAAGCTAGCTTTAGAATATCTGAAGCCCTTATCTTCAACTGATGGTACCTCAATCTCAAGTCAATCTTTGAGAATATCTTAGTACCTTGAGGCTGGTCAAACAAATTATCAATATGTGGTGGCAGGTACTTTTTCATGATTGTGACCTTGTTCAGCTGCCTATAGTCAATACACATCCTCATATAGCCGTTTTTCTTCTTCACAAATAGAACCAGAGTACCCCCAAGGTAAAACACTTGGTTTGATAAAACCCTTATCAAGATACTCCTGAAGTTGTTCCTTTAGTTCCCTTAACTCCACAGGTTCCATGCAATATGATGGAATAGAAACAGGATGAGTGCCCAGAACCAAGTCAATACCAAAATCAATATCCCTATCAAGTGGCATGACTAGTAAGTCTACTAAAAACATATCTGGAAACTCTCCCACTATCGGAACTGACTCAATGGTAAGAGTATTAGCAGTAACATCCCTCATAAAGGCTAAGTACACCAAGCACCCCTTCTGAGCGATCCATTGTGCCTTTAGGAAAGACACCATCCTACAATGAACATAACCCAATGGACCTCTCCACTCTAACTGTAGAAACCTCGGCATAGCACACATCACGCTCTTGGCGTGACAATCAAGAATATTGTGATATGGTGACAACCAATCCATGCCCGAAATCACATAAAAATTCACCATACTGAGTAATAGGAGAGCAGCCCTAGTCTCATAACCCCCAATAGTGAGAAAAACATAGTGATAGACCCGATTTACCATAATAAAATCCCCAACAGGTGTAGATGCATAAACAAGGGTACTCAAAGAATCACGAGACATATCCAAATATGAAGCAAAATAGGATGACACATACGAATAAGTGGATCCCGAATCAAATAAAATTGATGCATCCCTATGACAGATCAGAACAATACTTGCAATGACAACATCCAATGCATGGCCTCAATCCTTCCCGAAAAAGCATAACAACGGGCCTGGCCTCCCCCGTAGGATGACCTTTACCTACTTGTCCTCCTCCCCTAGATGGTTGTACATGTGGAGTAGCAACAGGAGTAGAAACCATAGCTTGAGTACCATGCAAAGGTCCAACCCTTCTAAGTCTAGAACAATTTCTTACCATATGCAAAGTATGACCACACTCAAAATAGCATCTATGCGGGAGTGGCTGCTGGTACTAAGTCTGACCCGGTCGGCTAGAATAACCGATGTAGGTACCCCATATAGGAGGTGCACTAGAAGATGGCTGCCTAAAATGAGTACTCTGAGGTCCCTGAACAACTAGAATACTGTGAGTAAACTGAAGTGCATACTAAACTGGTCGACTGATTAAACCTCTGCCATGACGAGCTGATACAACTGAGTGGGTACCACTAAATTCTCCAATATCTCGAGGCCTCTTGGCCTCCTAATACTCTCTTTCCTGGCGACTCATGCTCTCCAACCTCCGAGCGATCTCTACAACCTGCTGAAATGGAGTATCAGTCCCCAACTCCTATGCGATCCCGAATCTAAGACCATAACTAAGACCATCGATAAATCTACGGACTCTCTCTCTAACAGTGGAAACCAAAGCAGATGCATACTCGGACACAATCATAATCCCCTAACACAACTGTTTGAACTCGGTGCGCAATGCATCCTTGAGATTTGGGTAACGAACTCCCTCAAAAATAGATCAGAGAACTGATTCCAAATGAGCGGCACTGCATCAATTGGCCTACTCTCCTCATAAGCCTACCACCATCTATATGTCGACCCCATCAGCTAAAAGGTAATAAAGTCGACCCCGCTGAACTCCATTATGCCCATAGTGCGAAGAAAGTAGTAGCACTAGTCTAGAAAACCTTGTGCATCCTATGAAACTGCGCCATTTATAGTAGGAGGAGAATATCTCTTGAACCTCTCTAACCTTTTGTGCTCTTCTTCTGATGCCACTGTCCTGACTTCAGGCTGAACTGTAGTCACGGGCTGTACCAGCATAGCACCCGGAGCTTGATCGTGTCTTGACCATTTGTAAGATAATAGAATGACAATAACGCAAACTCCAAAATCATAAAATCCACACAATAAGGAATGAAAGAAGTGAAATTTTCTAATAGTTTCGTAGCCTCTCAAAGATAAGTATAGACGTCTCTATACCGATCTGAAAGACTACTAAACATGCTTATGACTCGTAGAACCTATGAACCTAGAGCTTTCATACCAACTTGTCACGGACCCAAAATCCCACCTTTAGGATCGTGATGACACATAGTACCTAGTACTAGGTAAGCCTATCACATAACAAGATCAGCATAACCAAATACTAACTTAAGTAATAATAAAAACTGAAAAGTGCTTTAACATAACCAAAGGCGATACAAAAGTCACATGCATCCCCAAATCAGTGCTACGGAGTCATAAACTATACATATAGTACATGAAAAATCGCAAAATACAACATTGTTTGGAAATACAATAAAAAGTAGTAAGAAAATCGGCAAAAGGTGACTCCAAGGCCTACAAGAAGAATTACGAGTATAACTTGAAGTCTCCACATCAATCTCAAATCAGCTCACTAACGTCCCACATGCTCTGCGGTACCTATATTTTCACAAAAATATGTAGAAGCATAGTATAAGCACACCACAAACGGTACCCAGTATGTATTAAGGCTAACCTCGGTGGAGTAGTCACAAGGTTCAAGTCAAGACACTCACTATACATAAAGCATGTGCAGAATATCAATATAAAGCTGACAACTGAAAGCAAAATACATAAATGGCAACAAATAGTAATCATGTAATACCGCAACGAATTAGCCCAAACATAGTTAAAATTCAAATGAATCAACTAAGGAAAACAATGGCAGTTCAAATCCTCAAACCATTCCAACATAAGATTGACATTAAAAATCACCCCGAGGTACCACACCTCATAATCACAAATCACAAGTCACCCTTATGACGGCACGTGAGCTTCACATATTAAAACATTTTCCCAATATAGTTTCATGCGCTTAAGTCCCCCTATCTCGCCACGTGATATTTACAAAGTATTTTCCCTTTCTAGCAACACGTGCATACAACCCCCTTATCTCGCCGCATGCGCATCAATATACACACCACCCTTTTTTCACCACATGCGCATCGCAATTTCAGCACAACAATAGCAATCACCCGCACCTCACATACACATGTGCCACAACATCACCATAATAACAATACCAATACCACAACAATATATAGCCCACGGCTCAACAACAATGTGTACAAGAATCATAACAATATTATAAGGGTGCAGGGCATGAACAACAAATAAAAGCATGTTTCATATAATAAACAACTCCAAATCAAGGCATATTAATAGTCTAAGGTCTAATCCGGCCAGAACCCACACGTACGCCCGTGTAAACACTCATCACCTTATATACATCATTTCACATAGCATAAATATTACTCCCCAGTTGCAATTTAGATGAGGTAGTTTGACTCGGCACAGAGTTTAAGAAAAAAAAGAAGACTTTTGAAACTTGTGGTTTTAAAAGCTTGAGGGGTAAAAGCTTTGTGGGGTCATGATATTTGTGTGGTTATGAAAGCTTCTCATTAAGGGTAAAATAGGTAAAATAAAGAGTTTAAAGTTGAATTATTTTTAATTATTGAAATGTGTCATACTTTTTGGAACGAACTAATAAGAAAAGTTTGCCATCTAAATTGAAAGAGAGGGAGTAAAAATTAGACAACACCTAAGGGGAATTTCTCCCACAAAAATTTAGGCAAGATACTTACCTCAATCGAGCTAAATACATCCTCTAACAAGCCCTTCTCGCGTGGATCAACCTTTGGACAGCTCGAATCTAGCTAAAATAACGTAACATCAGAAATAAAAGCCATAGGAAACAATTCCGAATAATAATGCTTCTATCTTTAACTAAAATTAAAAAGTCAACCAAAAAGATCAACCCCGGGCCCCCACTCCCGAACCCGACAAAACTCACAAATTCCGAACTCTAATTCTGATACATGTCAAACCATAACAATTTCATCCAATTCCTACCTCGAATCGGCCATCAAAAAATCAATTTATGTTATAAAAAAGTATTTACTAGAATTCCCAATTTCATCAATTTGATTCATCAAACAACCGCTAAAATCAATGTTAGAATCATGAAATATAAGCAAATCTGATTCAAAAATACTTACCTCTATCCAAAACATGAAACTCCCCTCCAAAATCACCCAAATCCCAGCTCTTTAACTCAAATATGATAAATGAAATTAAACCCCCTGTTCAAGATATTTCTGCCCAGTCTTTCCGCTTCTATGGACCATGAGCCGCACCTGCAATACCGCATCTACGGAAAATCCATCGCCGATGCGGAAGTCACTTATTTCCCGACCATCCGCTTCTGTGGACCCTAAGCCGCTTCTGCAAAAACTCGTGCTCATCTACGCTTGCGCACCTACGCTCCTTAGTCCGTATCTGCAGACTTCTTCTGCCATTACCCTCCTTCACATCTTCACATAAATAGCTGCACTTGCGGCTCCGCATCTGCAGCCAAACACCTGTAAATATGAAAACACTAGAAGCCCAAAATCTTCAGCAATGCATTCAAGTCCAAAAATGATTCGATATCAATCCGAAGCACACCCAAGGAACCAGGGAGCCCATCCGAACATACCAACAAGACCTAAAATTCAAAATGAACCTACTTGAGGTCTCAAATCACACAAAATAACATCAAAACCTCAAATCACACCACAATTCAAGCCTAAGGAACTAATGAACTTCCAACTTCCAAAACTTGTGCCGAACCATATCAAATCAACTTGGAATAATCTCAAATTTTTCATACAATTCCCAAATGACATAACGGACCTATTCCAACTCCCAAAACCATAATTCGATCATGATCAAACCTATGAACTTTCCAAACCTTTAACTTTTTAACTTTCTCCAAAATCACCAAACCAAGCTACAACCCTCCCAATCCAATTCTTGGCATATGCCTAAGTGTAAAATCACCATATAAAGCTATTAAAACCCTCAAAACAACATTCTGGAGTCGTCTGCACAAAATTCAAACTCCGATCAACTCTTACAACTTAAGCCCCAAACAAGGGACTAAGTATCCCAAATCAATCCAAAACTCTCCCGAAACAAAACCAACCAACTCCGCGAGTCACATAATCACAAATACACATATATATTGCATAAAATAGAGGAAACAAGGCTAAAATACTCAAAACAACTGGTCGGGTCGTTACAATCGGGGAGGTAATAGTTAAGGAAATTGAGAGAAAAATCACAATCATGCAAATCTGAGTTCGGGTTTCCAAAGGCCTTCAATATACCAACAACCAAGTAACCCACCTCCCTATCCTTCTCGCGGTTCATGTTATTCAAGAAACACAATTGGTTTTATAGGAAATATGTTCAAGCAAATGATGGAAAAGAATGTTGATTCAGATGCCCAATTTTCCTCACATACCACATCTATTAAAAATCTTTCAAGCTCTTAATATTCGTCCTAAGTGTGCATTACCAAGTGACATGGTAGTAAACCCAAAGGGCGGTAATAGTATGGGACATGCCATGGCAGTTATCACAAGAAGTGGAAGAGGCAGGGATGCACCCACCTCAAATGAAAAGAAAATTGTAGATGTTGACCAAATGTTCCAAGAGGAGGAAGTACCAAAAAGATATTTAAGTACATGATGATGTTCGGATTGAAATTGATGATAGTGTGGAAGAGACCCAAGAGGAGGTGAACCCTTCTAGGGAACATATCATTTACATGCCGGATCCGATGATGCAAAAGGCTAAGTCACCCTTGCCAAATCCTCCACCTCCTTACGCTCAAAGGCTCGCTAAGCAGAATGGTTAGAGTCAATTCAATAAGTTTATTCAAATGATGAAAGGTCTCTCTATTAATATGCCTTTGGTGGAAGCTTTGGAACATATGACTTGTTATGATAAGTTTATGGAAGATCTTGTGACCATAAAGAGATCAATGAACTTTGAAATAATCAAGGTCACTCATCAAGTTATTTCTATTGTTCATTCCATGGCTCCTAAGTTGGAGGATCCCGATGCTTTTACAATCTTGTACTATTGGAAGTGTCAATTTCGCCCAGCTGATTGTTCTCGCCTAGTCACACCTAGCTGTGATTTCCCTACCACTCACACTGAGGAGCCCAACCTTGCATACAGCACTGCTACTGTGGTACATGATATGTTCATATCTCAGACATCTTCCATGGATAATGATACTATCCCTTTAGCTTAGCCGGCTCGGACTGACCCACCTGGTGATACCCCGATGACTGAGGATGCATAGGGAGTTTCTTTACCCATGTCTGCTATTTGGTTTTGTTTTGCTAAGCTTTGGGGACAATGCTTACTTTTATTTGGGGTGTGGATAATTTAATTTGATTTGATGAATTTGATGATATTGGGATATAATAATTGGATGATACACCTTTTTTAGTCTTTAGTAGATTGATATGTTCATTAGTAATCAATAGTTTTATTTTGGTAGTGTAATTAACTATGATTTTATTTCTTGTTATTGCTAATAAGCCTTTGATTTTCTTAATACCATGTTTCTTTTCAAAGGTGGTATCTTGTATGAACCGGGTGACTTTTCCCGAGGATGGATAGTATGATAACTTTCTTAAGGGAATTAGTCTATTGCATGTTTAGGTAGTTGTAGTAGTAAGTAGTGATGAATAAGAGCCCTAATAAAGCTCTTCTATAAAAACAAGTTATTTATGGTTCATGTGGCACCAACATACTTAACTACATGCTTATGATTTGAGACAAGGTTGTTGTGAATCATTTTTGAGGATGTAACTCTGGTAAAGTGACTTTGAGACTCTTGAGTTGTCTTTGATAATTAGGTGGTTGAGTAGACTATAGAGATATTTTAACTCGATGGTGATCATTGTGGATTTTAGACTCTATCTTCTTTTACGGTCTATTGCATGAGAGGTGAGGTGAAATTTTGTTTGTAGTCCAAGTGCTTGAATATATAGTCTAGAACTTGCCCCGAATATACTTCAAGGCGAAATTCGAGTTTGCTTGTTTTTAAAGATTATTGTAGGATTTCTTTGAACTGTTTGAGCTTTCAATTGACACCCTATCGTCATTATCTCTAGTCAACCCCTTAGAGCCTTTAGCCTTATTCTTTTGGCAACCTTACTCTAAGCCTTTCACCTTGTGATCATAATATCCTTTTGGCACCAGAACCTTCCTAAGCACTCATTTTTAGTACTTGGCTCAAAGCCTAAGTTTTGGGGAAGATTTGAGAAATCTAAAAGAGATACCAAGGCATTAAAAAGAGAGAAAATAAATGATCTTCGTGAAAGAAAAAGAAAGAAAAACAAGTAATGCGAACAAAAAGCATCCCAAAAGGGGGAAAGGGGGAGATTGGTTAAATAGAGTGAGCCAAGTATATCAAGCATAAAAATCAAGGAACAAAATGAATGAAAGTGTCAACAAAGAGAGATGTCAAGTCTCTCTAGCCTCCAAGAAGAAGAAATACCTCCAAGGGTTCTACCTATGATGTTCTATGACAACTGCGAGCCAAGAAATGACAAGTCAAGTGCATAAGGAATGGTGTAACCACATGTATCCCATATATTATCCTACCCCGAACCAAAATCATTCATTACAACTGGAAATAAGTCCTATTTGATTTCAAATCAAGTATGCTTACATTAGTAGAGATGTACATGAGGGGCAAGCCTATAGTACTTGAAGCTTAATTTGTGACTATTCATTGTGAGAGAAGAGTGAAATGTTTGATGCACTAGACATTGAGTGTTAAATTTTGAAGTGAGCAATACAGATTTAAGGTAGAAGACGAAGAGTTTGGAGTCCACCATGATTAGCCTAAAAGAACAGGAATCCTTGATGAATGAAGTTAACTCTTGAGGCTCAAATGTCACATTAGAGTCACATGAGATGAGGAAGTTACACCTTTTTCAAATCTTTGACACCTTTTTCAGAATGCATGAGTATTTTGGGTAATTGTTGGTCCCAACTGAGTATAAATGACTTGTGGGTGACTACTTGAAGTGACATATAATACGGGAATGAGGGTGCTAATATAGTTGCTTGAGGACAAGCAAAGACTTAAGTATGGGGGAGTTGATGAGTGTGAAATTTAATATAGTTGCTATAGTTTTTGTTCGAAAGTACTGATTTTGTCCCCAAATATAATCATAATGGTTGAATTATAGGTGTGCTGAAAAGTATAAGTTCAATGAAGAGAAATGACTCAAAAAGGAGATGTTCAAGCCAAATTCAGTGAAGAGGAGAAGTTTTGAGAAAAGTGTGGTCTGAAGAATTACAATGGCATCCGCAAAAGCAATTGTGGTCCACAAAAGAAGAAATGCAGCTGAAAAAAAACTGAAGCTTCAGGAACTTTAGGCTAAAATGCGGTTGCACTCGATCCGCAGAATAGGGTCGCACTGACAAGCTTGAAGGATCAGTGATTCAATAGTTGGACAAGTCTGAAGCCTCCTTAAATGCGGTCCGTAAAACTTAAAGTCCAACCATAAAAGCTGATGTACGGCAGCAAAAGCCGAAGTGCGACCATAGAACTCTCCCTACTGAAAGCATAGGTAATGTCAATCCAACAAAGTGCGGACAACAAAAGCTGATGTGCGGCCGCAGAACCCTTCGGAGGGCATTATTGCCAGATAATTCGGGAGCCCTATAAATATAAAGTTATGACTTTTTAGGGCATCCTTTCAATGTAGCAGCTAGGAGTTAGTTACATTTAGCTATTTTGCGTAAGTGTGAGCTACAATTAGGAAAGATCTTCCACTCTTTCATTTATTTTTGGTTTTATGTCTTAAATTTCTTCTTATTTTCATATTTCCATGTCTATTAGTATGAGTAGCTAGAATTTTATCTAGGGTTGTACTCCAATCCTAGTGTGTAAATCATAGGGTTATTAATATTATGCTTGTTATTGATTGAATTAGTGTTATTTAGCCTTGTTTATGCTATAAAGTTAGAATTTATTGTTACAAACGTTGATTCATACCATTTTGACCTTGTTCTTATTTGAGAAATAGGAACTTAGTCTAGGAGAACTTGTTTAACAAAAAATTGAACTAGTTGAGTTATTGATTAGTTTAATTAATGGATTTGAACTAGAGACAGGGATCTAACTTGGGTTCATATTCAATTGTACTTATAGCTTCACATTTGGACTTGAGAAAGCTAAATTGGGCATTATCACTTTATAATCGAGAGGTATTGAGTGAGTACTTGAGTATTGAGAGTCATAACAAATCTACAAGCAAGCATAAATTGACTTTACCCATTAGGTTTACACCTAGGTAAAGATAACAACCCTAGGCTTTTGTCCATTTGATAAACCTTCAAAAATATTTTACTTATTACTTGTTTGCTAGCTTAGTTCACAAATCACACTACTTTAATTAGTGAACTAGATAAACCACTTTAGTTTGAAAGATAAATTTAGTTATATAAAGTTGCTCACTTAAGTGTTATAAAACCCATATTAAACTCCTTGGGATTCGACCTCGACTCGTGTTGGGTAATTATTATTGTAACGATCGTTTCATATTCCATTATTTGGGGTGGGACTTAGACGTGATCAAAAGATGATAATGTTGTTGTCGTGGTTGATTCAAAAGAGGAAGCTCAACCCGATATTGAGAGTTTGAGGCTCGTTCAAAATCCCGAATATAGTACTAAGCTTCCAGCAGGTGGACCACTTGATGAGGGTATGTCACTTATCCAAGTTTTGACAACTAAAAGAAGGAGTGTCGGAACATCCTAGGATCAGGGGGTGCCACCTCAAATGACTTTCGTGGTTCATAAACAAGAGGATCTTCTAGCAGCACCAATGTTTCTTAAGTACAGTAAGTATCAGTCGGTCCTTCAGTCGATCCTGGTAAACGTACCATCTCGTTCTTGATAACCAACAATGTCACTGCAACAACTCGTCAGGTCGTTTTGAGTATTTTAACCTTGATCCCCTATGTATTGCCTCCTCTATGTTGTATTGTGGTTATGTGGCTTACTGGGGGTGTTTGGTTTTGGTTTCGAGTGAGTTTCAGAGTGAAATGAGACACATAGTCCCTAAGTTGGAGCCTTAAGTTAATTAAGTTGGTCGTAGTTTGACTCTTGTGTAGACGACTCCAAAATGGGGTTTTGACAGTCCCAATAGCTCCGCAAGGTGATTTTAAACTTAGAAACTTGTCTGGATGTTGATTTGGAGGTCTGTAGGTCATTTCGACTTGAATTAGCGAATGTTAGAAAGTTGAAGGTTTGGAAGGTTGGAAAGTTTGACCGGGAGTTGACTTTATTGATATCGGGGTTGGTTTCTGATTCTGGAAGTTGGAATAGATCTGTCATGTAATTTATGACTTGTGTGCAAAATTTGAAGTCAATCGGAGTTGCTTTGGTATGAATCGAAAATAGTTTTGAAATTCGAAAGTTCAAGTTGATTATGCTTGAATCGATGCGCGATTCATGGTTTTAGTATTGTTTAATGTGATTTGACGCTTAGAGCGTGTTCGTATGATGTTTTAGGACTTGTTGGTATATTTGGTTGAGGTCCTGGGGCCCTCTGGTGTAATTCGGATCATGTTCGACGCATTTTGGAGCTTTGAAGAACTACTGATTTTCGTTGATTGTTTCCTTAAATGCGATCGCGAGTGGGATATCGTGATCGCAAAGAGTTATTTGGCACTGGTGGGTTTTTGTTCTATGCGATCGCGTGGTTAAGGCTGCAATCGCAAAGACTTGAGGGAGTTGTATTATTCGATCGCGTGGCAGGGGCGCGTTCGTGAAGAAGGAATAGGAGGCATGGGTTCCACATGTTATTCATTGCGATCGCGTGAGGCTGTCCGCAATCACGTTGGTCAGGGATATTTGGTCATCGCATTTGAAAATAAGTATGTACGTTTGCATAAGAGGTTTTTCGGCTACTGAAGATTTTGTTCTCCGTGATCGCAAAGGAAATTCCGCGATCGCGATGTGTAATCCCTGGGCAGCTACAAAATGGGGGTTCCATCTCATTTTTCATATATTTGACCTATAGAGCTCGATGTGTGGAACTCTTTCGAGAGGTTTTCAAGGAAATCATTGGGGTAAGTGATTCTAACAGGGATTGGACTATATTTTATGAATCTATTGTTATTTGCATCATCTAATTAGTGATTTGAGTTGGAAATTTGGGAAACAATTGTGAAAACTTGCTAGACTAAATTTTGGGGTTTTGAAAGGTGATTTGAGGTCTGATTTGAGTAATTTTGTATGGTTGGACTCATTATCGAATGTGTGTTCGGATATTGTAATTTTGGTTGGGTTCCGAGACGCAATACCGTGTTGACTTTTTGAGTTGACTTTTTATTTCTTTGCAAAGATCGTAACTTTATTGTTCGAAATAATTTCCTATAGTTTATATTTATGGTAAGAGGTTGTTTTGGCTAGATTCGAGCCGTTCGGAGTTGGATAATAGAGGAAAGGGCTTACTAGTAGATTGAGTTAGCGCGTTTTGAGGTAAGTGTCTTGCCTAACTTTGTATCGGAAAATCACCCCTTAGGATTGGTATTGTTTTGTGATAATTGTGATATGTGGAAGCCGTGTACGCAAGGTGACGAGTGTGTACACGGGCTACATGTGGAAATTTACCGGTTTTAGCTATGTAAATTTCTTTCATGCCTTAATTGAGTTATCTTAACATGCTATATTCATGATCATTAGTTTATTTTTACATGTACTACTTGTCTTATCTCTTACTTGTTAATTGTTCTACATGTTTAGTTGAAGTTCTTTTTTCCTTTATTCCATATTCATTATCTAATCGTTGAATTCTCTACTTGAATTTATTATTCTTGAAATATCTTCTTGCTAAAATTGGTATTGAGTTATAAAGGTTATGATCCACATTGAAGCAATGTTTTAAGTTGTGAAATACTATTCTTATTGAGTTATCACTTCCGGTTGCTATTGTTGAGACTCTTGTATACATTTTGGTTGAGCCATGGGCTATTTATTGTGAAAATATCGTTATTGTTGATTTCTTTGGCAAGTTGTGATATTGGGCACTTGAGGTGCGATTTCTGATACGGTGTGATATTGATACGCTTGCGGTGGTATAAGTTTTTGTGGTTGAAACGCATGCGGTGAGATAAGATGGGTTTTATATGCATGTTGCTAGTAGGGGAACTACTTGAAGCCACGCGGTGTGATAAGGTGAGCTAAAATGCGGGATGATATTTCGAGAAAAATGATTTTCAAAACAAAATGCAAGGCTCCCGCAGTGATATAAGGAAATATTGTGAATTGTTTTAGTGATTTGAGACTATGAGGAGGTACCTCAGTAGTGACTCTTGATGCCACTTTTCTATTACTTCACTTGTGTTTGGTTGTTTCGTTTCCTTGGCATAACATTTCTTGTTTTCTTCCGTGATGCATTATTTGCCTTAGTTTAGTGATGTTAACTTTGGTAAATTTCTTACTTGTTTCATTTCCATTGTTATCATTATTACACTGTTAATTACTCGTTCGGTTTCTTATTTATTCCAGTAGGGCCTTGACCTGACCTCGTCACTATTCTACTGAGGTTAGGCTTGGCAGTTACTAGGTACCATTGTGGTATACTCATGCTATACTTCTGTACATCGTTTTGTGCAGATCCAGGTAACCCCTACCAGCCCAGGCATTAGTGAGACGAGCTCAACGTTGGAGACATCAAGGTATACTTGCCGGCGTCTGCAGGCCTCGGAGCCCCCCTCTATCTAGTCTACATCATTTTATTCCTTTTATAGACACATTGTTGTATAGGGATGATCAATACTTATTGGTAGAGCTTGTGACTTGTTATCACCGGGTTTTGGGAAGATGTATATGCTGAGTTGCGGAGTTTATTTTATATTAGTTGTTGTGTTTTGAGACTTTAATTACCTTTCCGTTAATATTGCATGTATGTTTGGCTTACCTAGTATTAAAGACTAGGTGCGATCACGACATCCTATGGAGGGAAAATTGGGGTCATTACAAGTTGGTATCAAAGTTGTAGGTTCATATGTGTCATGAGTCACAATAAGATTTAGCAGAGTCTCGCGGATCGGTACGGAGACGTCTTTACTTATCTTCGGGAGGATATGGAACTGTTAGAAAAAGTGTCACTTCTTTGATTCCTTGTCGTGTGAATTTGTTCACTTCGAAATTCTAAATCTTTGTCTTTCTATTCTCTCAAAGATGGTGAGGACACGCTGTTGGCTACAAGAGGCCGGGGCCGGGGCAGGGTCCGAGGACATTCACGTGGTGCAACCAAAGCACCTGCTCGAGCTGCTACAGAGGAGCTGCCGGTAGCTCCAGTTGGAGGGTAGACACCTGAGATGCTTATTACAACCCCTGCACTTCAGGAGACTCTCGCCCAGGTTTTGAGCATGTTTGGCACTCTAGCTCAGAAAGGGTTGATTCCACTTACTCCTGCCACATCTCAGGATGGGGGAGCAGCACAGACTCCCATAGCTCATTCCCCAAATCAGCGGGTCCATGTTGACCAGGTCCCAGAGGTCATACTAGTGCAGCCGATTATCCCAGTTCAGCCCGAGGTTAGGGCAGCAGCTTGTGAGGAGGAGTAGATCAGGCTGGAGAGGTACAAGAACAACCATCCTCCTACATTTAGTGGCCTAGCTATAGAGGACGCACATGGTTTTCTTGAGGAGTGCCACTGTATCCTCCGTACTATGGGTATTGTAGAGTCGAGTGGGGTTGCTTTCACTATGTTCCAGCTTAAGGGAGCAGCTTATCAGTGGTGGCGAGTGTATGAGTTGGATAGCTTTGTTGAAGAAGATTCACTCACCTGGGCTCAGTTCTCAAAGATGTTCATGCGAGAGTTTGTTTCCTAGAGTCTTAGGGATGCATGGCGAGCAAAGTTTGAGCAGTTATGCCAGGGTGCTATGACCATATTAGAGTATGATGTCAGGTTCAACGAGTTGTCGTAACATGCCCCCAACTTTAATCTTCACAGTCAGAGAGCGAGTCTGTAGATTAATCGAGGGGCTCAATCACAGTACTAGATTCAGCATGGCTTGAGAGTTGGAGACTGATACCCTATACCAGTAGGTTGTGGAGATCACTCAGAGATTGGAGGGTATGTAGCGCTGGGAAAGAGAAGAGAGGAAGGCCAAGAGGCATGAGATTGTAGCACATATAGTGGAGCCCGTGCCCCAGTTGCAGCCCGTCATGGTAGAGGCTATGTGAGTAGTCTTGTTCATTCAGCACATCCAACTTCCAGCGATATTTCGGCCACTCCCAGGTTTCAAGTTTCCCATTATGTGTGAGCACCTAATTTTGAACCATGTTTGAATTTTTAACCACTTTTTAGTATGTAAATATATTTTAAGTTTAATCTACAAATTTTAGCTCCTATTTCACCTTTTATAGGTGTTACTTAAGAAAATTATATCCCACTCATCTCACCAATACCTCACTTTACCCCTTCCCCCAACTCCCTCACGACACTTTACACTAGCACTCACTTTACCCCTTTTCCCCCAACTTCTTCACATCACTTTACACTAGCACCTGCAGCTAGATAGCGTCAAGGTTCAGATTAGAGTCTGCGTGAAGAACCAGTCAAGACTCGAGATCAAATTTTAGAAGGCTTATAGATAGGAATCTTGTAACTGATAGTTGATAGGCTTGTTTAGTTTCTTTTGATCTTGATGTAATAACAGGAACACGGACCGGAGCCTCGATGAAACCTCACTCAACTCTACAACTCATCATTCGACCATTCACCTTAAACTACACGCGACCTAATTCCCCTATAACCCGGGATATGTAGGCTACCCAAAAATCAAGACTCGGTTGCACCCTATCTTTTATTTCTTTTCCTCTTGAATAATAGTTTGGTAAAAAATTAGTCATATGACTCAACCTGTCTTTGCGTGAAAACTTTTCATGTTTCCAACCAAAGAGGGGCATGTTGTGAGCACCTAACTTTCGACCGTGCTTGAATTTTTTCCCACTCATCTCACCAATGACACAATCAGTAGAAGCGATCGTGTTAGAACCACGGGACTCGAGGGGTGACTTACACCTTTCCCTCGGTCAACAGAATACCTTACTCAGTCTCCTATTTTCGTAGATCATAAATTAGGAGTCAAACCTTCCATTTGATGAAGGATTCAAATAAAAGGTGACTTGGAACACCAAAACTCAATTCCAAGTGGCGACTCTGAATAAAAAATAATCCCTTTTCAAAATTTCACTTCAATTGGAAAAACTCTTCTAACTCAACCTCGTAATAGGGTTGTGTGGAAAAAAGAGGTGTGACATTATGCACTGCCATTGTCTAGTGCACTTCCTGCATGGGGTGCTTTCAGTGGTCAGTCCAGCCGACCAGGCGTGAGCCAGTCTCTACAGCCACATGTGCCAAGAGCTTATTTTGAGTGTGGTGACACTCGTCATATGGTGTGGGATTGCCCCAGACTCGAGGGATGCACCTCCGTGGACTACTCAGGCTCCATGTATCCCACAGGGGCCCCAGACTTCTCAGGCCGTGGTTACCATACCAGTTGCCACTCCACCTGCACAGCCAACTAGAGGTGGAGGTCGGGCGGGTAGAGGTCGCCCTAGAGGGGAAGGGTAGGCCAGATGTTATGCTCTTCCAACTAAGACGGAGGCGGTTGCATCCGACTCAGTCATCATATTTACTGTTCCAATTTTTCATAGAGATGCCTCAGTCTTATTTGATCCAGGCTCCACTTATTCCTATGTATCATCTTACTTTGCTCCATATTTAGATTTATCCCGTGATTCCTTGAGTTCTACTGTATATGTGTCCATTCCAGTGGGAGATTCCATTGTTGTTGACTGTGTGTAGTGTTTAGTTTTTCTTGGTGGTTTTGAGACCATAGCTGACCTATTGTTGCTCACTATGGTAGATTTTGATGTTATTTTAGGTATGGACTAGTTGTCGCCTTATCATTTTATTCTTGATTGTCACGCCAAGGTGATGACATTGGCTATGATAGGTTTGTCGCAGTTGGAGTGGAGGGGTACCTTGGATTATGTTCCTAGAAGGGTGGTGTCTTTCCTTAAGGCACAACAGATGGTTGGGAAGGGGTGTGAGGCATATCTAGCCTTTGTGAGAGATTTTAGTGGTGATACTCCCACCTTTGAGTCTGTTCTGGTAGTGAGGGACTATCTAGATGTATTTCCAGTGGATCTTTCGGGCATGCCGCCCGATAGGGATATCAAATTTGCTATTGATTTATTGTGGGCACTCAGCCCATTTTTATTCCACCATATCGCATGGCCCCAACGGAGTTGAAGGATTTAAAGGAGTAGTTGTAAGAGTTTCTTGATAAGGATTTTATTCAGCTAGTGTATCACCTTGGGGTGTTTCAGTCTTGTTTGTAAAGAAAAAGGATGGTTTTATGCGCATGTGTATTGATTATCGACAGTTGAACAAGGTTACTTTGAAGAACAAGTATCCATTGTCACACATTGATGACCTATTTGATCAGCTACAGGGTGCCAGAGTGTTCTCAAAGATTCATTTGTGGTCGGGCTATCATCAGTTGAAGATTCGGGAGCCGGATATTCCAAAGACTGCCTTCAAGACTCTATATGGTGATTACGAGTTCCTTGTGATGTCATTTGGGCTGACCAATGCCCCAGCAGACTTCATGCACTTGATGAATAGTATATTCCAGTCCTATCTTGACTCATTCATCATTGTGTTTATTGATGACATCTTGGTGTACTCCCGGAGCCGGGAGGACCATGAGCAGCACCTGAGGACTGTGCTACAGATCTTGAGGGAAAAGAAGTTGTATGCAAAATTTTCAAACTACGAATTCTTGCTTGATTCGGTGGCATTTTTGGGGCGTGTAGTGTCGAGTGAGGGGATCAAGGTAGATCCGAAGAAGATTGAAGCGGTTCAGAGTTGGCCCAGACCATCATCAGCTATTGAGATCCAGAGTTTTCTTGGTTTGTCATGGTATTACCGTCGTTTCGTAGAGCATTTTTCATCTGTTGCTGCTCCTATGACCATATTGACCCAATAGGGTGGTCAGTTCAGGTGGACCGAGGAGTGTGAGGAGAGCTTTCAAAAGCTCAAGATTGCTTTGACTACAACCCCAGTGTTAGTGTTGCCTATAAGATTGGGGTCTTACACTGTGTAATGCGATACGTCACGTGTTGGCCTCGGTGCAGTGTTGATGCATGATGGTAGGGTGATTCCCTACGTATCTAGACAGTTGAAGGTACACGAGAAGAATTATCCTATCCATGACCTTACGTTAGCAGCTATTGTTCATGCCTTGATGATTTGGTGGCGCTATTGTATGCTGTCCCCTGTGAGGTCTATACTGACCATCAGAGTCTACACCATCTGTTCAAATAGAAGGATCTTAACCTGCGGCAGTGGAGATGGTTAGAGTTGCTTAAAGACTATGATATCACCATTCTATATCATCCCGAGAAAGCCAATATAGTGGCCAATTCCTTGAGTCAAAAGGCGGAGTGCTTGGGCAGTTTAGCATGTCTACCGGCAGCGGAGAGGCCATCAGCATTGGATGTTTGGGTTTTGGCTAACCAGTTCATTATATTGAATATTTTGGAGACGAGTCGAGTTTTGGCTTGTGTGGTTTCCCGGTCTTCTCTTTATGATCGTATTAGAGAGCGTCAGTATGACGACCCCCATTTGCTTGTCCTCAAGGCCACGGTTCATTATGGCAATTCCAAGGAGGTCACTATTGGGGATGACATTGTAATACAGATGCAGGGCAGGCTTTGTGTTCCCAATGTCGATGGTCTGCGTACATTGCTTCTTCAGGAGGCCCATAGTTCGCGGTACTCCATTCATTCGGGTGCCGCTAAAATGTATCAGGACTTGAGGCAGCACTATTAGTGGAGAAGGATGAAGAAAAATATAGTGGAGTATGTATCTCGGTACCTAAATTGTCAGCAGGTGAAGTATGAGCATCAGTGGCCAGGTGGATTGCTTCAGAGGCTAGAGATTCCAAAGTGGAAATGGGAGCGGGTGACTATGGATTTTGTTGTTGGGCTCCCATAGACGTAGAAGAGGTATGATGCAGTATGGGTGATTGTGGATAGGTTGACTAATTCAGCTAATTTCATTCTAGTGGTGACTACTTATTTTTCAGAGCAGCAGGCTTAGGTTTTTATTCACGAGATTGTCAGACTTCATGGCGTGCCAGTATCCATCATCTTTGACCGGGGTACGCAGTTTACATCGCAATTCTGGAGGTCCGTACAGTGTGAGTTGGGCACACAGTTTGAGTTGAGTACAACATTCCACCCTCAGACGGACGGACCGTCCGAGCGCACTATTCAGATATTGGAGGATGTGCTTTGTGCATGTGTGATGGAGTTTCGGAGTTTGACCTACAACAACAACTATCAATCGAGCATTCAGATGGCTACGTATGAGGCCTTGTATGGGAGGCAGTGTCGGTCTCCGGTGGATTAGTTTAGGCCGGGGGAGGCTAGGCTATTGGGTACTGACCTGGTTCAGGATGCTTTGGACAAGGTTAGATTGACTCAAAATCGTCTTCGCACAGCCCAATCTAGACAGAAGAGTTATTGTCACAGCCCAAAATCCAATTAGCCGTGATGGCACATAACCCAACCTGCTATGTAAGCAATTCTAACAATAATCCAACTCAAAGGAGATCTACTGAGAAATATAATAATAGTATAACTGAACTTTATACAAAGAATCCCCCAAAGACTGGTAGTACAAATCATGACCTTCTAAGATTTAGAGTTTACAAAGCTGGCATGAAATAAATACGTCATCTCTTCAAAATATACATAAACACATTCAAAATTCTAAAGCTACCAAGAATAAGAGGCAGGTATAACCGGAACGCAGGTACGTCTTCAATGCCATCTCCCACCAGACACAGCAACATCAGCTCCAAAACCTGCGTGGAAGGTGCAGAAGAGTAGTATGAGTAAAACCAACCCCATGTAATCAATAAATAACAAATCTAACCTTAGGTAGAAGGCTGTGACGAGCTTGGACAACGGTTAGAGTACAACACCAATAGCCTAGAACAACTCATAACAGTATAATGAAAACAGTACAAGTAATACTCAAAGATATGATACTTAGCTCATTCATAGATACGGAAAAAAGACATGCTTTCTAGGTATAACAGTAAAACTCAAATATTTCGCCGAAATCGCCAAAATATGAATAAATCTGAAAATTGTGATTTTTCCCAAAATCTTTCAACGGATACGATGTTCCGTTATCAGATGGCGTGAGGAATGTGCATTTTATGCCTACATGTCAATGTACATGTGAAGTCATAAATGTCACAAGGTCGCACCGCATGAGGAAATGCATCTCAATGCCTACATGCCAAGTATGCATGCCAACTATAATGCAACACAGTGATAAAACCATATGGATACTCTCAGAGTATCAATCCGCTCAGTCCTCCCAGTCACTCATTCCTCACAGTCACTCAAACCTCACAGTCACTCAATCTTCACAATCACTCAGTGTCCTCATAATCGCTTGGCACTCGTACTCACACTCAGTAGGTACCTGCGCTCACTGCTAGTAAGTCAGACTCTGGAGGGGCGGATCCTACCCATACGCTAATATAGGCCAATCATGGCATGAATCAATAAAGCTTGTTGCGGTGTGCAGCTCGATCCCATATACATCCTCACAATCAGGCCCCTGGCCTCACTCAGTCATCAATTTCTCCAGTCTCTCGGCCTCACAAATCTCATGCCATTCAGCCCAAACAATGATAATATGACGTGAGACAAATGATAATAGAGACTGAGATATGATATGCAATGAATGAGTATGTAATTGCAATTTACGCAAATAGCTCAATAGAAGAAATGACCTCTGTGGGTCGCAGTATGATAAACATATAGCCTAAACATGATTTCTAATATGGATCACAACTCAATTACTCTAGCACGTAGAAATTTCATGGATAGAAACAAGATTAGGTCCCTACATAGTACTACAGAATCAATAAAGTCATAATTCATACGATGCACGCCCACACGCCCGTCACCTAGCATTTGCGCCACCTCAAAACCAAACACATAACATATATATTCATGGATTCATACCCTCAGCACCAAGTTTAGAAGTGTTACTTGCCTCGAATGAGCCAAATCCAACACCAATGTTCAGGGATTGATACCCTCAATGTTCAAAATAAAATTATTCACTTTAAAAACATTTTGACAAAACCCCAATTTCTCTTGTTATATCCCATGTTTTGATGTTAAATCTTGTGATGGATTCATGTAAATCTCATGGATATATATTAGAATCACTTACCCCGAGCTTGTAGATGAAGGTCTAGGTGAAACCCTTCAAACCCGAGCTCCTAAGTCTCTAAATTGGTGAAGAATGAAATAAAAGTCCAAAAACCTCATTTATATACTACAACATCTCATCTCCCACAGTGCTGACTGCACTTTTCCTAGTGTGGTCCGCAGTTCCAAGTTCTGCGGCCGCAATTTATATTGTGTAGCCGCAATCTATATTGTGCGGTCGCACTTCAGCAGCAACTGCACTACCAGTCTTCCGCGAATTGACCATAACTTTCTATACAAATGTTCAAATGATTTTCCGAAAACTAGACTTAAAGGGCTACAACTTTTATTTTTGGATTATACCTGGGAGTAGACTTTATTGATATCGGGGTCGGTTTCCTATTCCGGAAGTTGGAATAGCTCCGTCATGTCATTTCTTACTTGTGTGAAAAATTAAAAGACAATCGGAGTTATTTTGGTATGAATCGACATTAGTTTTGAAATTCGAAAGATTGTAAGTTCATTTGGCTTGAATCGATTCGCAATTCGCCATTTTAGTGTTGTCTGATGTGATTTGACACTTTGAGCGTGTTCGTATGATTTTTTAGGACTTGTTGGTATATTTTGTTGAGGTCCCGAGGGCCTCGGGTGCAACTCGGATCATGTTAGGCGCATTTTGGAGCTTTGAAGAACTGCTGATTTTTTTGTTGGTTTCCTAATACGCGATCGCGAGTGGATATCGCGATTGCGAAGAGATGTTTAGAACTCGTGGATTTTTTTCCATGAGATCTTTTGTTTAAAGATGCGATTAAGAAGCCTTGAGGGAGTTGTATTATGCGATCGCGTGGCAGAGGGCGCGTTTGCAAAGAAGAAATAGGAGGCCTGGGTTCCACACATTATTCATTATGATCACGTGAGGTTGTCCGCAATCGCGTTGGTCGGGGATATTTGGTCACCGCATTCGCGACCAGGTCTGTGCATTCACGTAGAAGGTTTTTGGGCTACTGAAGATTTTGTTCTTCGCGATCGCGAAGGAAATTCCACGATCGTGATGTGTAATCCCTGGGCAGCAGTATTAGAATTTCAATATGGTGGTTCCATCTCATTTTTAATATTTTGGACCTAGAGAGTTTGGTGTGTGGCGATTGTTTTAGAGTTTTTCAAAAAAATCATTGGGGTAAGTGATTCTAACCTGGATCGGACTATATTTCATAAATCTATTGTTATTTCCGTCATCTAAATAGTAATTTGAGTTGGAAATTTGGGGTAAAATGGTGAAAAACTTCCTAGACTAAATTTTTGTGTTTTGAAAGGCGATTTGAGGTTGGATTTGAGTAATTCTCGTATGGTTGGACTAGTTATCGAATGGGTATTCGAATTTTTAAATTTTTGGTCGCGTTCCGAGACGTGAGCCCGGGTTGACCTTTTGAGTTGACTTTTTATTTCTTTGCAAAGATCTTAACTTTTTTGTTCGAAGTAGTTTAATATAGTTTTTATTTATGGTATAAAGTGGTATTGGCTAGATTCAAGCCATTCGGAGTTGGATAATCGAGGAAAGGGCTTACTAGTGGATTGAATTTGCGTGTTTTGCGATAAGTGTCTTGCCTAACTTTATGTGGGGGAATCACCCCTTAGGTTTAGTATTGTTTTTTGATAATTGTAATGTGTGGAAGCCGTGTACTCAAGGTGACGAGTGTGTACACGGGCAAAATGTGGAAATTTACCGTTACTTATATAGATTCCTTTCCTGCCTTAATTGAGTTATCTTAGCATGCTATATTCATCATTATTTGTCTATATTCACATGTTCTACCTGTCTTATCTCTTACTTGTTAATTGTTCTACATTTTTAGTTGAAGTTCTTTTTTCCTTTATTCCATATTCATTATTTAACCGTTAAATTCTCTACTTGAAGTTGTTATTCTTGGAATATCTTATTGTGAAAATTGGTATTGAGTTATAAAGGTCGTGATCCCCATTGAGGCAATGTGTTAAGTTGTGAAATACTATCTTGTTGAGTTATTCACTTCTGGTTGCTATTTTTGATACTCTTGTGTACATTGTGTGAAATACTATCTTGTTGAAAATACCATTATTGTTGTTTTCTTTGGCAAGTTGTGATATTGGGAACTTGAGGTGTGATTTGTGATACACTATGATATTGATATGCATGTGGTGGTATAAGGTTTTGGGTTTGAAACGCATGCGTTGAGATAAGGTGGGCTTCATATGCATGATGCTAGTAGGGGAACTACTTGAAGCCATGCGGTGTGATAAAATAGGCTAAAACACGGGATTCTATTTCCGGAAAAATGATTTTCAAAACTAAATGCAAGGCTCCCGCGATAATATAAGGAAAGATTGTGAATTGTTTTTGTGATTTGACACTACAAGGCGGTACCTCGGTAGTGACTCTTGTTGCCACTTCTCTATTACTTCGCTTGTGTTTGGTTGTTTCGTTTCCTTGGCATAACATTTCTTATTTTCTTCCGTGATGCATTATTTCCCTTGTTTCGTTTCCTTGGTAAATTTCTTACTTGTTTCATTTCCATGGTTATTATTATTACACTGTTAATTACTCGTTCTATTTCTTATTTATTCCAGTAGATCCTTGACCTGACCATGTCACTACTCTACCGAGGTTAGGCTTGGCACTTACTGGGTACTGTTGTGGTGTACTCATGCTACGCTTCTGTGCATCTTTTTGTGCAGATCCAGGTACCTCCTACAAGTCCAGGTTTAGTGAAACGAGCTCAGCCTGTCGTGATGGCGCCTATCGTGATACAAGGAAAGCCCACATCTCATACATACCACTCCTTTCAAATTTAAAACATACTAAAAACATATTTAAATGAGTGAAAATATCATAAAACTGGATAAAACCATCACAACTCGATATAGAAGTTTCTCAAAATAAGGGTGACACTGAGTACATGAGCATCTATAAAAATACAAAGTCTGATACACTGTGTAAGAAAGCAGAAATTGGATAAGTAAAACGGAGGGATAGGGGAGAAAAGTCAAGGTCTACGGACGCCAGGGCAGCTACCTCGATAATCTCCGAATGACTGAAAAACTCTGAGAATCCGCAACCACCGTATCCAAAAACACCTAGATCTACGCATGAAGTGCAGGGTGTAGCGTTAGTACAACCAACTCAGTAAGTAACAAGCCTAACTATTGGACTGAAAGTAGTGACGAGCTTCACAGGTACAGTTCAATTACAGAAATACAGTATAGAAAGGTACACATGCTTCCAAATTAAACAGATAAACCCCAAACATGTAGGATATGTAAAGTACAACTGAGATAAGAAATGATACATCTCGATATCTACATGTCAGTTACGTATGCCAACTGAAGTACAAAACAATGATGAAAACATATGCATACTCTCAGAGTAACAATCACTCCATCCTCCTATTCACTCCATCCTCACAATCACTCATTCCTCACAGTCACTCATTCCTCACAGTCACTCAATCCTCCCAATCGCTCGGCACTCGCACTCGCACTCAGTAGGTACCTACGCTCACTGTGGGTGTGCAGGCTCCGAAGGGGAAAATCTAGCCCAAGCACTATAATAAGCCAATCATGGCATGAATCAATAAAAACATGCTGCGGCGTCCAGCTTGATCCCATAAATATCCTCACACTCAGGCCCTCCGCCTCACTCAGTCATCAATCTCTTCAGTCTCTCGGGCTCACAAGAATCATGATAATCAGCCCAAACTATGATGTTATGATGTACCAATAAAGGACAACAGAGACTGAGATATGATATGCAATTAATAGTTGTGACTGAGTACAAAATTACAAATTATGCAAATAATTCAACATGTAACACGGCCTCAGTGGGTCCCAACAGTACCAACATGTAGCCTGAGCATGAATTCTAACATGACTAGCAGCTCAATTTCTCTAACACATAGAGAATATACGGATAACGACAAAATTATTCAACTATGCAGTTCCATGGGATTGACCAAGTCACAATTCTTACGGTGCACGCCCACACGCTCGTCACCTAGCATGTGCGTCACCTCAACACCAATCACTTAACATGTAATTCAGGGTTTCATACCCTCAGAGCCAAGCGAAGAAGTGTTACTTACCAAACCGTCTAAATCCTTACTCCAACAAGCCCTTGCCTCGCGAATCGGCCTCTGAATGCCTCTAATCTAGCCACAAACAATTCGACACAATCAACACGAGCTAAAGGAATCAATTCCTCATGAAAACACGAAGTTCTTAATCAAAAGTCAACAAGTCAACTGAAAAGTCGACCCCCGGCCCACGTCTCGGAATCTAATAAATGTTACAAAATCCGGAAGCCCGTTCAACCACGAGTCCAACCATACCAAATTTACCAAATTCTGATACAAAATCACTACTCAAATCCCCAAATTAAACTCTCGAAATCCCTAGCCTCAAACTCCTAAAATTCCACCTCAAAAACAAACAAACTAGGTGGGAAATCAATGGGGAAGCAATATTATTGAATAAAAATGATCACAAGTGACTTACCTCAAGAAACCCCTCGAAATCCCTCTAAATATTCACCTTAATTCGAGTTTCCAAAGTCAAGAAATGATAAAAACCTCGGAACCCAACGTTTATATTTTGTCCAGGGCTTTTCCCACCTGCGACTAACTTACCCGCATCTGCTATGTCGCAGAAGCGGCATATCCTCCGCTTCTGCGGTTCTCCTAGCGACTCCTGCTCTCGCACCTATGCGACCTTCTCCGCATCTGCACTCTCGCAGGTGCAGAAATACCATCGCATCTACACAAGTCTCCGAGCTGAACCAAATCCACTTCTGCTCCCAACACGAAGCATCTGCAGCAACGCAGGTGCGAAAAATAACCTCGCACCTGCGACCACTGCCCACTTCCTTCCAGGCCGCTTCTGTGATGCCCTCTACGCACCTGGAGCCTCGCACCTGCAACAATGACCTTAGCAGGTGCGATTACATCAGTCTAGTAATCTTCAGTATTGTTTCATGTCCAAAATTTGATCTGTTAGTCATTCGAAACCAAACCGAAGCACCCCGGGACCTCAACCAAATACACCATCAAGTCCTAAAACATGATATGAACTTAGTCGAGCCCTCAAATCACATCAAACAACATCAAAAACATGAATCACACCTCAATTTAAGCCTAATGAAAACTAAAAAATTTCAACTTTTACAATCGATACTGAAACCTAACAAATCAAGTCCGATTGACCTCAAATTTCGCACACAAGTCATAAATGACACAACGGACCTACTCTAACTCCCGAAACAAAATTCCGAGCCCGGTAACCACAAAGTCAACTCTCGGTCAAACTTCTCAATTTTCGAAACTTCTAATTTTCTAACTTTCGCCATTTCAAGCCTAAATCAACTACGGACCTTCAAATCACTATCCGGACACACTCATAAGTTCAAAATCACCCAACGGAGCTATCAGAACTGTCAAGACTCCATTCCAGAGTCGTTTACACATAAGTCAACATCCGGTCAACCTTTTCAACTTAAGCTTCCAACCTTGAGACTAAGTGTCTCATCTAATACCGAAACATCCCCGGAACCGAATCAACTATCCCGGCAAGTCAAATAACAAATATTAAGCATAAAATGAGCATTAAATGGGGGAACGAGGCTATAACACTCAAAAAGACCGGCCGGGTCGATACATCCTCCCCCTCTTAAACAAACATTTGTCCTCGAATGGTCTAAAAATATATCTGGAGTCTCAAATAGGTGTGGATACCTACTCCACATCACCCGCTCGTTCTCCCAACTAGCCTCTTCAACTGGCTGACCTCTCCATTGCACCTTCACTGTAGCTATGTCCTTTGACCTCAACTTTCGATCCAAAATGGCCACCGGATCCACATCATAAGTCAAATCACCATCCAATTGAACCGTGCTGAAATCCAAAACATGAGACGGATCGCCGACATACTTCCAAAGCATAGAAACATGAAATACTGGATGAACACTCGACAGATTACCGAGTGCACCTCAAACGACCCAATATACCGAGTGCTCAACTTGCCCTTCTTCCCGAACCTCATAACACCCTTCATGGGTGAAACCTTGAGCAGTACCGTCTTCCCCACCATGAAAGCAACATCACGAACCTTCCGATCATTGTAACTCTTCTACTTAGACTGCGTCATGCGAAGCCGATCTTGAATTAATTTAACCTTGTCCAAAGCATCTTGATCCAAGTCAGTACCCAATAGCCTAGCTTCGCCTGGCTCAAACCACCCTATTGGAGGCCAACACCTTATCCCATACAAAGCCTCATATAGAGCCATCTGATTGCTCAATTGGTAGTTGTTGTTGTAGGAAAACTCTACGAGCAGCAGATATGGATCCCACGAACCCCCAAAATCAATGACACAAGTGTGTAGCATATCCTTCAATATCTGAATAGAGCGCTCGAACTGTCCATCCATCTCAGGGTGAAATGTTGTACTCAACTCAACATGTCTGCTCAACTCTCACTGCACTGCTCTCCAAACCTACGATGTAAACTGCGTGCCCCGATCTGAAATGATAGACACCGGTACACCGTGAAGGCGAAACATCTCGCGGATGTAAATCTCAGCCAACTGCTCCGAATAAGTAGTCCTAACTAGAATGAAATGCACGGACTTGGCCACCACATTGGCCTTCCCGAGATGATACAGAATGGTAAAATCATAGTCCTTTAGTAGCTCCAACCATCTCCGCTGCCTCAGATTTAGATCCTTTTATTTGAACAAGTGATGGAGAATTCAATGATCCGTAAATACCTCGCAAGACACACCATAGAGATAATGCCTCCAAATCTTCAATGCATGAATGATGGCTGCCAACTCCAAATCATGAACATGGTAGTTCTTCTCATGGGGCTTCAATTGACGCGAAACATAAGTAATCACTCTACGCTTATGCATCAATATACACCCAACACCAATCCGAGAAGCATCACAATGCACTTTATAAGAGCCCGATGCTGGAGGCAAAACTAGTACTGGAGCTGTGGTCAAGGCAGTCTAGAGCTTCCGAAAGCTCTCCTCACACTCATCCGGCCACTTGAAGGGAGCACCCTTCTGGGTCAATTTGGTCAAAGGCACCGCAATAGACAAGAAACCCTCCACGAAGCAACTATAATAATCGGTCAAGCCGAGAAAGCTCCGTATCTCAGTAGCTGAGGCCAGTCTGGGCCAACTCTGAACCACCTCTATCTTCTTTGGATCCACCTTAATTCTTTTACTGGACACCATATGCCCTAAGGACGCCACCGAACTAAGCCAAAACTCACTTGGAGAACTTGGTATAAAGCTTCTCCTCCCTCAACCGCTGCAATACAATCCTCAAATGATGGGTATGCTCCTCCTGCTACGTGAGTACACCGGGATATCATCAATGAATATTATGACAAACGAGTCGAGATATGGATACAATATACTGTTCATCAGATGGATGAATGTTATTGGGGCCTTGGTCAACCCAAAAGACATCACAAGGAACTCATAGTGACTATAACGGGTCCTGAATGCCCTCTTTAGAATATCCGAGTCTGGAATATTCAACCGGTGATAACTAGACCTCAAATCGATCTTGGAGAACACCTTTACTCCCTGAAGCTGGTCAAATAGATCATCAATGCGCGGCAAAGGATACTTGTTCTTGATTGTAAATTTGTTCAACTTCCTATAGTCAATGCACATTTGCATAGTACCATCCTTCTTCTTCACAAATAGTGCACCCCAAGGCGACACACTAGGCCTAATAAACCTCTTATCAAGAAGTTTCTGAAGTTGTTCTTTCAATTCCTTTAACTCAGTTGGTGCCATACGATACAGTGGAATAGAAATGGGCTGAGTGCCCGGCACCAAGTCAATACCAAAATCAATATCCCTGTCGGGTGGCATGCAAGTCAAGTTTGCAGGAAACAAATCTGGAAAATCTCGCACTACCAGAATAGAATCAATAGTAGGAGTATCAGCACCAACATCCCTCACAAAGGGCAAATAAGACAAACACCCCTTCCCAACCATCCGGTGAGCCTTCAAATAAGAAATCACCCTGCTAAGAACATAATTTAAAGAACCTCTTCACTCGATCCATAGAAACCCCGGCATCGCCAACGTTACGATCTTAGCATGACAATCCAGAATAGCATGACATGGAGACAACCAATCCATACCCGGTTGGTCGCCCTGATGGGCGTGACGTACCAGCTCTACCGCCCTGTTCAGAACTCTTTTTTGGGGAAGCGCTGGAGGAGCCGCGGGCATCACCTCTAGCGGTCACCTCCGGCCTTTAAAAATAGGTTAAGGCAGCCTTTTTTTTCTAAATTTGGGAATAAAATCCACCAAGAACACTTGGAAGAGAAAATTTCTAGGATTTGCTACTAGAGGTAAGATCCAAACTCATGTATGATTCTTATGGTTTATTTAGTTATACTTGTGTAAAAAATAAATTTTAGGATTTATGGGTTAGTGATTGAAGTCATAAGTGCCTAACCTAGGTTGTCTTGATGTTAGAAAAAAATGTTGAAGGGTTTATTTATGTAATTAAATGGGTGGAGGTTGTTTGTTGATGATGAGAGTATTAATGAAGTTTGGTGATGACCCTAGAGTATTAATGAATCATTGAATAGTTAAGGGCTGTATGTTTGGAAAAGAATCACTATTAATGGAATTGGAGGCATTAATGCACACTACGTATTTGATAAAATTTTTACTGACCTAAATCATGGGTTCTCTCATTGGTTCTGTCCCAAATAATTTATATCGTTGTGGATTGATGTTATAGAGTCGATCGGGCCTTGTAGTACCATTAAGAAATTATAATAAGTTACGTTTGCTAAACTCTCTTTCATAGGTTTATTTCCTCTAAAATTCCATGTCTCATTTCGAACATTATGGCCTCAAGTGCCACATTGATTGTGACAATGATGTTATACATGTTTCATGCTCCTACATGTCTAGAGTGTTGATGTATTTCTTTCCTTGAACTTGCATAAGTCTTTCCATGAGTTCTTATAAACATTACGGTCATATCTGCTATATCTCACATGATAAAATGTTATACATGTTTCCAAGCTATTAAATGGAAATGTTGATGAAATAAGACATGATTGTTATGTGGCTAATGAGGCAAACTTTAAAGCTAATGATTTTAGGCTGAAGATGTCAAACTTAAAGAATATTTTTGGGAGTCTTGTTATGCAATTGAGAAGGTACGGGTCAAAGGTGCCTAATACTCTAAGCTGCACGTGTTGGTGTAGTAACATGATCGTACCATTAGGTTGGGCGAATAGATAGTTTCCCTTGGTTGGGAATAACAAATTGTTAGCAAATTAGTATCAATCCATACGGTATTATGGCGAGATTGGCGTAGCACATCAAGTCGATATCAGACTTTATGCCATAGACATGAGGATTTAATGAAATAGTCAGTAACTAATGAACTCCCACTAAGATGATTAGTTCTGTTATTTCAATTTTAAGTAATTTCTCGTAGATTATTCTTCTTACATCATTATTGATATTTCTTAGTATATATAGTATAAGTATTTTATAATTAAGATCATCATCTATTAAATACGTGTTCATTTTATCATATGATTTGCTAAACATATTCCCTTTAATCTCTATGTCTATTATAATTATTCATCATATTATAATAAGTTATTTTAATCATCTTTTCTGGTCACTACCATGACTTTTTGCTTCAATCAGTTACCCTAACAGTGCTTCAACTTCGTTTACTCCCCTAAACGGCTTCTCTGCCTACCGGTTTCAACCTTACCATTTTTACGGTCCCTTCATTTTTACTTGATTTCATTTATTATTTAGTCAAATGTTAAAGGCTTTTTCATAAAATTCTTTTTGTAATGGAATTATTCTAATTATTTCTGATATACATTCTAATATATATTCTATATATTCTATATCTTGGGTTCTTTGATATTCTTCTATATTATTTTTTACTAGGTTTGTTAGTAAATCTATATTATCTGTAATTTATTGTCAATATTGTAGATATATATGATTCATCATGTGTTATCAAATTGATATATTGATATGGAAGAAGATTTAGAAATAGTAAAAGAAAGATTAAGTACATCAAGTATACCAAACCAATTAAATTATGAAACACCAACATCATCAAGAATAAGTACATCAAGAAGAGAATATATAATCCCAAAAAATTTAATAAAAAACACAAAAGAAAAAATAAATACATACCACTACTATATAACTGGAATCATGGAACAAAGAAAATATCAAATATTAATAAATACAGGACAAGAAGAAAACTATATTGCAAGAGAATTAGTAACAGAAACTGAAATAATAACTACTGAACAATTATGCCCTGAATTATATTTGAAGTACCTACGATAAAAAATTGGTTTAAAAGACAAAAAGAAGAATATTATGTGGTTAGCCAAAAAGAACATATAATTGACTGTAAATATACAAAAAAAAAAGCTAAAATACCAATAATAAACAAAAAAATAATAAACAAAGAAATACAAGATATAAAAGCAAAAAATCTAATTAAATATGTACACCTAGGAGGAACTGAAATACTAATAAAAGAAATAAAAAACACAAAAATTATAGCACTAGAAAAAGAATTAAACATGTTAAAAGCATTATATGAAAATAAACAAAGAGAGAAAAGCAAAGAAATAGAATTAACAGATGAAATAAATAAATTTAAATAAATATTACAAACAGAAGAAACTCTCAGAATTGAAGAAATAGATAATAATATAGATGACCAAAAGTCAGAATCAAGCGAAATAAGTGAAACATATACAGAACTTTTAGAAAGTATAGAAAAAATAAAAAATGTAGAAGTAAATACAGGAGATGTAAAAATGGAAGAAAAACCTAGTACATCAGGTGTAAAAAATCTAAAAGGATTATACCCAAATTATTATACAGCTAACTATGAACAACATGATAGATATAATACACTATGGGATAGTAGATTAAATAAAAAATGGACACCAAAACCAATATCAGAACAATATAACTTTTTAGATTTAGATTGCGTAGCAGATATAAATAAAACAATCCAACTATGGATAGGATATTTATCTAAACAATTGATAGACAATAAAATAGGAATGACAGAAACACCAGGATATATAGAAAGAACACTCATAGGAACAGTAAAATTATGGTTACACAACCTAACTAAGGAAAGTATAGATACATTAAGAAGTAATAAAAAATTTAATGGTGAAATAGCAACAACAAATATAGAAATATTATACAAATATGAAATAGCCATAAGAAACGAATTTAGTAGTATGACTACAGAAATTGAAGAACAAAATAAAGAGAAACAAACAAATAGAAATTTAATAACAAAACTAGCAATATGTAATATGTGCTATATAGACGAATATACTTGTGCATTTAGAGAATATTATTATAAAGGAACATATAATACAGAAGAGAGCAAAGAAATAAGAAAACTATATTTCACAAAATTATCAGAACCTTTTAATTCTAAAATAATAAAAGACTGGAATGAAGCAGGATTAACAGATACTTTAGGAGCTAGAATAAAATTTCTACAACAATGGTTTGTACAAATATGTGAAAAATATAAAGAAGAAGCAAAAATAGAAAAAACATTAATAAAAAACCTAAGATGTTGTAAAAACAAAGCAGCACCACAATTTGGATGTACAGATAATATATATAATAAAAAATGGAAAACAAAGAAATATAAAAAATATAAATCAAAATATAAAAATAAAAGACCAAGAAAAAGATATTATGTAAAAAATTACCAGAATAAGAGATCATTTAGACCAAAAAAGAAACTAACAGAATGTACTTGCTATAACTGTGGAAAATTAGGACACATAGCTAAAGATTGTAAAGCACCAAGAAACCCAAAGAAAAAGCAAATAACCGAAATCATAATTGATGATGAAGAATATATGCAGATGGAATATATAGATTATGAACTAGATAGTGAAGATAGTATATATGAAATATCAGATATAGAAGATGAAATGGAAAATGAAATAACTAAGGAAGATGATGAAGTCTAATGACTGAAAAAGAAATAAAAATAATAACACGAGAAGAATATAAAAATGAAGAATCCTCAGAACAAAAGATTATATTTGATAATAGTATATTTGAACAAATAAAAGGAAAAGAATTAGACCTTAGTGTTGAAAAAATATTTGAAGTACCTACGATAAAAAATTGATTTAAAAGACAAAAAGAAGAATATTATGTGGTTAGCCAAAAAGAACATATAATTGACTGTAAATATACAAAAGGAAAAGCTAAAATACCAATAATAAACAAAAGAATAATAAACAAAGAAATACAAGATATAAAAGCAAAAAACCCAATTAAATATGTACACCTAGGAGGAACTGAAATACTAATAAAAGCATATTTTAGGGAAGGAATAGATACCCCTATAGAAATATATATAGCAGATGATAGAATAATTCAACCTATAGAAAAAAGCATAATAAGTGCAATAAAAGGAAATCTCATATATCAAAAATTCAAATTCATAATAAGTGCCAATTATTCAATAGCAATAAACGATAGGAATATAGATAAATCATTAGTATTATACTGGAAAATGTCAGGAATAGAATTAACACCTGGAAGTAAGATATTTACAGCTAGATGTAAAAATCTATACGTCTTAACAACAAAACATAAAATAGCAGCAAAAAATAAAATTAATAAAATTAAAATAGAAAACCCGTTTGAAAGAATAGTTACAGTTATTGACAATAATAAATATAGTTATAAAGAAATTGATATGGAAGAAGATTTAGAAATAGTAAAAGAAAGATTAAGTACATCAAGTATACCAAACCAATTAACTTATGAAACACCAACATCATCAAGAATAAGTACATCAAGAAGAGAATATATAATCCCAAAAAATTTAATAAAAAACACAAAAGAAAAAATAAATACATACCACTACTATATAACTGGAATCATGGAACAAAGAAAATATCAAATATTAATAAATACAGGACAAGAAGAAAACTATATTGCAAGAGAATTAGTAACAGAAACTGAAATAATAACTACTGAACAATTATGCCCTGAATTACCTAAAGAATTAATAATAAATGAAGAAATAACAGAAAAAGAAATAATTATTGGAGGAATACCTTTAACGATACAATTTAAAATATGTCAAGAAAATGAAAACGAAAATATTACACTAGGAATAAAATGGTTAGAAAAGGTAAAACCATATAGTCTAGGAGATAAGCAATTAACCATAACATACAAAGATAAGAAAATAATAATAAAAAGAACAGAAGAATGAAAATATATATACTCGCAAAAATCATAGTAGAAGGATATTATAATAGATATTATACACCAATGATAGATACAGGAGCAGAAGCTAATATATGTAAATATAATTGTTTACCAACAGATAAATGGAAAAAATTAAAAATACCTATGGTAGTAATAGGATTTAATAATGAAGGTAGTATGATTAACTACAAAGCCAAGAATGTAAAATTACAAATATGGGATAAAATATTAACTATAGAAGAAATATATAACTTTGAATTCACTACAAAAGATATGTTACTAGGAATACCATTTTTAGATAAACTATACCCACATATAATAACAAAAATACACTGGTGGTTTACCACACCATGTAAAAATAAAGTAGGAGCAAAAAGAGTAAATAATAAACAACGAAAAACTACAGAATGGATACCAGAAAATGAAAAAATCACACAAAAATTAGAAAATATAAGTAAAAATACAACTACCCAATTAGAAATTATTATATTTACAATAGACAAAGTAAAAATAATCCAGAAGGAATTAGAAAAATTATATAATGATAATCCTCTAAAAGGTTGGGATAAACATAAGACAAAAATAAAAATAGAACTAATAGAAGAAAATAGCATAATAACACAAAAACCCTTAAAATATAACTTTGATGATTTAGCAGAATTTAAAATGCATATAAAAGAATTATTAGATAACAAGTATATACAAGAAAGTAATAGCAAACACACAAGTCCAGCATTTATAGTAAATAAACATAATGAACAAAAAAGAGGAAAAAGTAGGATGGTTATAGATTACCGAAATTTAAATGCAAAAATTAAAACATATAATTATCCAATACCTAACAAGATATTAAAAATAAGACAAATCCAAGGATATAATTACTTTAGTAAATTCGACTGTAAATCAGAATTTTACCATCTAAAATTAGAAGATGAATCTAAAAAACTAACAGCATTTACAGTACCACAAGGATTTTATGAATGGAATGTTTTACCATTTGGATATAAGAATGCACCAGGAAGGTACCAACATTTTATGGATAATTATTTTAACCAACTAGAAAATTGCATAGTATATATAGATGATATATTACTATATTCAAGAACACAAGATGAACATATAAAATTATTAGAAAAATTTATACATATTATAGAAAACTCAGGTATAAGCTTAAGTAAAACCAAAGCAGAAATTATGAAAAATCAGATAGAATTTTTAGGAATACAAATAGATAAAAATGGAATAAAAATGCAAACACACATAGTACAAAAAATAATCAATCTTGATGAAAACATAGATACAAAAAAGAAATTACAATCATTTTTAGGATTAGTAAACCAAGTAAGAGAATATATACCAAAATTAGCAGAAAACCTAAAACCTCTACAGAAAAAACTAAAAAAGGATGTAGAATATGGGTTCGATGAAAAAGATAAGGAACAAATAAGGAAAATTAAGATATTGTGTAAAAAACTACCAAAGTTATACTTCCCAGATGAAAATAAGAAATTTACTTATATTGTAGAAACAGATTCGAGTAATCATAGTTATGGAGGAGTTCTTAAATATAAATATGATAAAGAAAAAATAGAACACCATTGCAGATATTATTCAGGATCTTATACAGAACCACAAGAAAAGTGGAAAATAAATAGAAAAGAACTATTTGCATTATATAAATGTTTGTTAGCATTTGAACCATATATAGTTTACAACAGATTTATTGTAAGAACAGATAATACCCAAGTAAAATGGTGGATAACCAGAAAAGTACAAGATTCAGTTACAACAAAAGAAATACGCAGGCTGGTATTAAATATATTAAACTTTACATTTACAATTGAAATTATCACTACTAACAAGAATGTTGTTGCAGATTACTTATCAAGACAAAGCTACCCAAACTGAACCAGATAATACAATGGAAAATCTACTCTTAGCCATGACTACACTTTGTAAGAAAGTGGAAAGTATGGACGAAGAGATACAGCTAATAAAGAAAACAGCTAGTAGTCAGCAGCATGACTCAAAAAATACGGAGATAAGACGATCGGAAGTCTCTAAAATTCCAGAGCTAGAAGGTGACGTTGAGAAACACCTAAAAACTCATAACAGTTTGTTAAATACAGTTGCAGGGAGCAGCACAGCTAGCAGTTCATCTGCAAAGAAGAAGGAAGAAATTAAACCTAGACACATAAATATAAATATGAACAATTTATTTTCAATACCGTTCATACAGAAAAATATCCAAAATACCCAGAACGAAATATTCCTACCACCACAGATAAATACCTACAAAGAAAGTTTGAACCAAACCAAAAAGACATACAACCATATAACCCGTACATACATAGACAACATATATAAAATATAAAACTTTCTAAACAAAAACCCAAGATCCCAAACTACCCAGAATCCAAATGAAGATTATATTACCCATTATCTAACAGGATACAATAAACTAATAGCACTACCAAATACAAATGCAAAACTAGTAGCCACTTTCTACAATTACGGATTACTAGATACCGTATATACACAAACAGGACAGGAGATAGCTACCATACCAGAGTTACACAGAGCATTTATGCAGTACAAAAGAATAACTAAAGGAACATTATTCTATATACGATTTTATTCAGCTACAGCAGAGATATTATATGAAGAGATAAAGCCTATCATACAAGTTATCAAGATCGGACTTACAAGGGAAATGCTCGTACCAGAAAAAATAGAAGAACAAGAAGAGATAGAAAAAATAAATATTCCAGACTTTTATGCAAATAAAAGAATTATTGGAATATCTACTATACTAAATGAACTAGCAAACAACTACCTAAATCAGAATGCTATTTGGAGTTATTATTCAAGAGAACAAACAATGATATATTCAAATTGCAGAGAAATACGAGAAGCAGATATGGAAGAACTAAGACAGTGGGTCTTAAGTTTTTTAAAGCCAGAACAACCTACAACCACAAGAGCTATAAGGACGAATTTCATTTCTCCAGAATTATTAACAAGATATTGCAAGCTAATCAGTCACAAATATCCAGACCACATATGCTCAAAATGCAAAGGAGAAGATAATATCGTTCCAGACGTACAACTGGAATAAACAAAGAAGAAGATTACTGAAGAAGAAGACGACAAACTAGGCGACAAAAAGCTATGGCAGACAAGATAAAGTGAAAGAATTACTAGATTCTTTTCTTTTTCTTTTCTTTAATGTAAAAGTCGTAAAGTAAATAGTCTTTTACTTTACAAATAGTAAGAGTCAGTCTCATGAACAGTAAAAGTCGTTCATGAATAGTAAGAGTCAAGAGTCAGTCTCATGAACAGTAAAGGTCGTTCATGAATAGTAAGAGTCAAGAGTCAGTTTCATGAACAGCAAAGGTCGTTCATGAACAGTCACTTTTGTAATATTTAAATAAGCCTTTCAATTATCAATAAAAAAAACAGGCTGCAACTTAGCAACCAAATCTCTCTCTTCTCTCCTCTCTCTAATATACTCAAAGATAAAAATACAGGAAAGCTAAGAATCAAGAAGCTATGGATAAACAAGAAGATATGAAAGCTATGGATCAACAGGGAGTTACCGAGAATCTACAAAAACAGGTATGTCATATTATAACTATGAGTAGCTAAACTAGTATATTCCTGATAATCTCTTACATGTAGATTATAATCATACATCATATAATAGTACTGTTATAGAAATCATCTTGAGAAAGTTTGCCATGAAAATATGCTAAGAGTAGGTAAACCCAGACTATGCATCCTAAGGTTGAAACCGGTAGGCAAAGAAGCTGTTTAGGGGAGTAAACGAAGTTGAAGCACTGTTAGGGTAACTGATTGAAGCAAAAAGTCATGGTAGTGACCAGAAAAGATGATTAAAATAACTTATTATAATATGATGAATAATTATAATAGACATAGAGATTAAAGGGAATATGTTTAGCAAATCATATGATAAAATGAACACTTATTTAATAGATGATGATCTTAATTATAAAATACTTATACTATATATACTAAGAAATATCAATAATGATGTAAGAAGAATAATCTACGAGAAATTACTTAAAATTGAAATAACAGAACTAATGAACCAAAATTGGACAGAATTAATTATACCGGAAATAGATTTATATGAATTAGACATATATTTTGATAACACATGATGAATCATATATATCTACAATATTGGCAACAAATTACAGATAATATAGATTTACTAACAAATCTAGTAAAAAATAATATAGAAGAATATCAAAGAACCCAAGATATAGAATATATAGAATATGTATTAGAATGTATATCAGAAATAATTAGAATAATTCCATTACAAAAAGAATTTTATGAAAAAGCCTTTAACATTTGACTAAATAATAAATGAAATCAAGTAAAAATGAAGGGACCGTAAAAATGATAATTTTACTGTTCCTATGAGTGTTCTTTCTATATATCCTGGTGTTTCTGTCATTCCTATTTTATTGTCTATCAATTGTTTAGATAAATATCCTATCCATAGTTGGATTGTTTTATTTATATCTGCTACGCAATCTAAATCTAAAAAGTTATATTGTTCTGATATTGGTTTTGGTGTCCATTTTTTATTTAATCTACTATCCCATAGTGTATTATATCTATCATGTTGTTCATAGTTAGCTGTATAATAATTTGGGTATAATCCTTTTGGATTTTTTTACACCTGATGTACTAGGTTTTTCTTCCATTTTTACATCTCCTGTATTTACTTCTACGTTTTTTGTTTTTTCTATACTTTCTAAAAGTTCTGTATATGTTTCACTTATTTCGCTTGATTTTGACTTTTGGTCATCTATATTATTATCTATTTCTTCAATTCTGAGAGTTTCTTCTGTTTGTAATATTTGTTTAAATTTATTTATTTCATCTGTTAATTCTATTTCTTTGCTTTTCTCTCTTTGTTTATTTTCATATAATGCTTTTAACATATTTAATTCTTTTTCTAGTGCTATAATTTTTGTGTTTTTTATTTCTTCTAATTGTTGTATTTCCTTGTTTGCTTGATTTTTAATAGTTTCAATTTCTTTTTTCTTATCGATTTCTTCATTTTCTTTACTTATTCTTGTCATAGGAACAAATAAGGAAAATTAAGATATTGTGTAAAAAACTACCAAAGTTATACTTCCCAGATGAAAATAAGAAATTTACTTATATTGTAGAAACAGATTCGAGTAATCATAGTTATGGAGGAGTTCTTAAATATAAATATGATAAAGAAAAAATAGAACACCATTGCAGATATTATTCAGGATCTTATACAGAACCACAAGAAAAGTGGAAAATAAATAGAAAAGAACTATTTGCATTATATAAATGTTTGTTAGCATTTGAACCATATATAGTTTACAACAGATTTATTGTAAGAACAGATAATACCCAAGTAAAATGGTGGATAACCAGAAAAGTACAAGATTCAGTTACAACAAAAGAAATACGCAGGCTGGTATTAAATATATTAAACTTTACATTTACAATTGAAATTATCACTACTAACAAGAATGTTGTTGCAGATTACTTATCAAGACAAAGCTACATAGGAGACCAATTATACCTAATGATAGAAAAAGAAACAGCAAGATTAGAAGATAGCCTGACAGCTATGACAAGAATAAGTAAAGAAAATGAAGAAATCGATAAGAAAAAAGAAATTGAAACTATTAAAAATCAAGCAAACAAGGAAATACAACAATTAGAAGAAATAAAAAACACAAAAATTATAGCACTAGAAAAAGAATTAAACATGTTAAAAGCATTATATGAAAATAAACAAAGAGAGAAAAGCAAAGAAACAAACTTTCTTATGGTTTTATTAAATTAAATGAAGTGCTCGATGTTTTGAAATTTTATATTGTCTATGTTGTTTCCTTCTTAAGTCCTTGTTATTTTTACATGAGGGTGCTTATGATGCATACACGTACTCTTCTATATGCACTTACGCCCCTTTTGTCGGGGTGTTGTATATATCTCTTTCGTGGATGTAGGTGGTGGTATTGTGGACGGCGTGTACCCTCACTAGGTACTTCCTCATTTCCTTCAATCATTGGTGTGCCCCTTCATGTTTGGAGAATTCTTTTATTGTTACAAACTTTGATGATTTATTTGGGTATAGTCGTGGCCTTGTCACTATCACTTCTTCTTATTCGTATTATCATAGATGCTCCACAAACACATGTGGGTTATAGTATGTTTTTCTCATTTCATATTAAGGTTTCATATGGTATGTATGAGTAACTATTTTTCGTATTTAATATTTTAAAGTTAATGAAGGATAAACGCTTTAGGAAAATGTTTTATGTACTTAAAGCATGCATGGGTGATGAATAACGAGTCATGAAATATTAGTTCACTTGATCTAGTAAGGTATTGGGTGCCTTGCCCGCCCTCCAAGGTTGGGGTGTGACAAACTTTTGGACTGGGGCTGATATTTTCCGTCGAGCTTTCCAAAGCTAACGAGAAAATTCTAGCCCTTCAAGATGAACTTGCTAAGAAAGAAGAAATTGAAATCCAATTAATTTGGGATCATATCGCTTTCGGCTATAAGCTATGGAGAAAGAATTAGAAGCTGCTCTCGAGCATTCGGATGAACTTGCTCAGGCTAGTAGTGACGGCAGAGCTATCTTGCAAGAAGCTTACGATAGGTTGGCCTAGAGACTTGAAGAGGTGGAGGAGAAGAATGAGCTAGATGAGACTCATTTGAACACTCTTCATGAAGTCTATGCGGGAAGCCAAACATAGAGAAGGAGCATTTGGATCTTGAAGCCCAAACAAAAGACATCCGAGCACTCCTATGCCTTCCATTCCCCCACAGAAGAGAATATAGCCTCGAGGTTGATGAAGATGGCTCAAAATACTTGGGCGAAAGTAACAAATAAGAAGGGATTTTGGCACCTCCTACATTTTTGCTCTTTTCGGCTACTCAACTCCTGTATATTCCTTCATCTTTTGGTCCTCTATTTTCCTTTTCTTGATCCCGACCCTAAAGCGAATAGACCTGATATAGTCTTTCTTGAATATTGTATTTTATATATCCCAATTTTTGAACTATCATCGAAATTTAGTGAACAGCATTTTGAATCTCGTGTGCATTTTTAAATATTTCATACTTAGAAATATTGTTTTGGACTTTTTCGGGCATTCTTGGAGCCTTAGTCGTAATATTTAGTTGTATGCAAGATTTATTTCCGTTTTGGAATAATAGCTTTCAAACCGATACCTTGAGTATTCAGTTTTTATTGTTAGTTTCCTAGTGAAATTGGCATGAGGAAACTATATCAGGATTTAATCTTGATGCTTGTGGAAATGACGTCTCATTTGGCATGTTGGGATATTACATCCTTAGTAATAATTAAACAAAAATGGAATAAGTTATCTGGTAACAAATTTCAAGACTTTTCATAAAGTTCAAGATTTTCTATTCAAGAAATCAAGATAACTGATCCTTACAACTTCTGCTAAGTTTCTTTCAAGATAACTTAGTTTCATTTCGAATAGAAAGGAATGCATATACTAAATGTAAACAATGAAATTAACTCGAGCCTCATAGACGGGCTTTTTGTTTCAATACGTTAATCTAAATTAGGGAGCAAGAACAATTGTGTGTTTCTTGTTACGCGCAGCAGAAATCGTTGTAATTGCTACCAAAAAAATTGCTCCCAAATGTACTTTAAATCACTAGGAAATAAAGTTAATCTTTCACCAATTAAATTCCCTAACTTGTGTGTTTTTCGTGTGGAGAGGATTAGTCAGAGAGAAAATTTCTATGTTTAAAAAAGTTGTGTTTTCTCTTTAACATAAATAGGCAGAGTAATAGCGGTTACGGAAGATAACCCACCACTCCCTTTTTTGCACGTTCACTTTAGTGGGAGTTTGTGATTTAGTGGTAACTTCTCTTAATCCCTCTCACTTATCTCTCCTAACCGGGTCGAATCAGCCCACATGAAGCGACCCATGACCCATAATCCAACAGCTCCCACTTAGCTCATAGTGGGCTAGACCGATGTCTTTAACACGCAATTCATACCGGCAAATAGTTGGTACGACCTGCGAGCACAAAGAGCTATAACATTCCAAAACCAATTAAAGGTTATACTAAAGCTCTATGTAGAAATCCAATCACATACGGAAAGGATTCACTACTAGCATGAGGATCTTATTAATCGCAATACCTGAGACATCATTCGCTACTCCTATAGCTTGTTATCTAATCCCTCATCCTCGAAAAGAGGTAAACTCGAGTTCATGAATAACTTTGTATTCATAATTATATTTGATATCCTCATGGTAAGTGTAATGTTCGACCTATGAATATAAGTTAAATAACAAAAAAAATTCTTTTTAGTTGTCTTTCCTTTCTACTTGAATCTTTCCATTCCAAATCAACTGTTTTCCTAGACATGCACTGCATTGCCGAATCACTCATGGCTATTAGTGACATGCTAAAGTAGCAACATTGATTGGCACTTCAAGAGACAGTAAAAGGTCAAAGGATATTTCAATAAAAGTTAATATAACTTCTTTGGGATCTCACACAATGAAGAAGCATGGATTCATTCTTCCTTTATCCCATGGTTGATAGCACACGTAGTATGAAACACATGTTACGGTGTTCTTACCTTATATTGGCGCGTGTGTATTATTCTTTTAATCATTCAACACCGTACAGATCTTGGTCTAGACACCTCCAAATGTCTAACCCAAGTTTCTCACTGTAATAATCCTCAAATCCAACTTTTTGGAGAAACTCGTATCTGGCTTACAAAATAATTCATATTCAAATATTAAAATTTGTAAGCCTGACTACCTGTCAAGACCGACCTTAATAAGAAAATATAACATCGGATTATCCAAAGTTCTATAAGGTCTCATCTCTTCACGATTCTTAATGTAAGAGGCGATTGCTTGTGTGAGAGAGCCAATCTCGCGACTTGTTCGTCACACTCTTTATCAACAAAATATCATCACATGCATACGAGATACAACCATAAATTCAAGAGTCAAATATCGACGAGCATATTAGAATAATCAAGTCATTTTACAATACATAAATATATATTCATATTTTTCAAAAACCTAGAGCCATTACATGTTTTTCAAGCAGGTCTCTAGATATCACCTTTGTAAAAGGATCGACTATCATGCTTCGCGTAGGAATGTACTGTAAATTTATCTCTCTACTTGCTACCATGTCTCTCACAAAGTTATACTTGATGTCAATGTATTTGGTCTTGCTGTGATACTTAGGATCTTTTGTGTATGCAATAGCCGCTTGACTATCATAATATAGAGTCATGGGACCCTGAGAGTTCTTTGTAATATCCAAATGCTCAAAGAATCTCTTCAACCAAGAAGCTTCTTGTACTGTAGACGCACAAGTCAGGAACTCAGCTTCCATCGTTGAAAGAGTTGTACAGGTTTGTTTCTTTTTTTCCATGACATAGCACCACAATTAAGTAAGAAGGCATAACTGGATATTGATTTTCTATCATTCCGGTCACCAGCCCAATCAGCATCTGTATATCCTCTCAAGTTTTAATCATTTTCACTATAACATTGTCACGCCCTAAACTCGGGAAGCGCGACCGGCGCTCAACCGAATGAACCCGGCCGAGCAAGCATATTAGATTTTCTTCTACCCAAACTCATCCATGAATAAAGAGGATATGCACTCCATTAATCAAACACTGAAAATAGTTTATTAACAACTCCCATTTCATTACATTATCAATTTCATTCATAATTTCCAAAGTATTATGAGTTTATAGATATAATAAAAAAACATGTTTGCCAAATTGCAACATTTCTAGTTCAATTCCCAATATCATACACCACCCATAACCTGTCTACGGAGCCGCTAAGTATGACAGAAGAATAGTATGGAACTGCCGGCAACAAGGCCCTGGCAATACCTCAAGACACAAAGTGTAACATCAAGTGACATCAAGCCCGAAATAGAGTAAGGCTCACCAAAACCTGCTGAATAGGGGGTAACTGCTAACGAGGACAAAAGCTGCCCGTTGCTGAATCACCTGCATCCGTTGAAGATGCAGCACCCCCGGTAAAATGAACGTTAGTACATATGGAATAGTACTAGTATATAAAACTAACTGTCCTCTTTCAAAATAGAATGCCAATGTAAGAAAGGGAAAACCGTGTAAACAACAATCAACAATCAATAATATTCAAATGCCAAGTTAAAGCATAATAATTTCCAAAATATGAAGATAACACTGTGAAGTGATAATCAAAATATGATAATAATATTATTTTTGGTTGGGAGATCTTTAGCACCGATATATCACTGTTCACAATATCACCCTTTACAATATTCACAATACCAATGTCACCGTACTTTTATCACGGAGTTCGATCACGACCCGATCGGCTAGGCCACCTCACTAGAGACATCAACCACAATCACTCTCAATACCAATACCACCGTACTTTTCGCACGGAGTCCGATCATGACCCGATCGGCTAGGCCATCTCATTAGAGACATAAACCACAATCACAATTTCAATTACAATTTCCAGCACAATCACCACCATATGTGCGGCATGGTGTCCGATCACGACCCGATCGGCTAGGCCATCTCACTACAATGCCGTGTGGATCGACATCATCCTTTTCTATTAATTAATCTCATCCCAATTAAGGGAAATAATTTTATCACATAAATCCCATCCCAAATGAGGGGAATAATTTTATCACATCAATCTCAGCCCAAATAAGGGGAAATAATTCACAAAACTAACATAGGTACAAATATATTTACCTCATCATCTTTCACATTGTATAAATCTCCACTAGTATTTTAAACCAATAACAACAACAATATTTCCTTGACTCTTTTGGCCATTCACAAGATTCTTTATTCAAGGCACGGTGGCCGTATTTGATATTTCACACTTTCATTTCTTCCCTATCATGTATCACCATCATAAATATCAACGTATATAATATTCCGAAAATTACAACTTTAAGTTCATTAGAAATGAACCATTTAAGCACAATAGATTTCTTTCCGAGAAATGGAGTAAAATAATTGGCCACTGATGTGCAAGTTAAAAATAATCAACAGGTAACACACCATTTATTCTTAAAATACTTTTTTTCCAAAAAGGGCAATACACAATTTCTACTCACGAATATGTAAGAATGCAAAACACATTGAAAATACTCACAAAGCATAGTATTTGTTAAAACAGCTACATATGTGCATGACTTGAGTTCATAAGCTTTTAGGCAATTCTATTTTCGAAGTCAATTCGGAATAGTTGAATCAAGGCTCATTTCATAACCTTTCTGACATCATTTCATTTCATTGGCACCATTGGCCACAAATATAACTTTCACTCTTGGCACGTTGGCCACACTTTATATCCCCAATTGACTTATTTCACTTTCAACCATCTTTATAGATTATCAACAATAAGACATTTCCAATCAAGACTTTAGGTACACATATGAGCAATTAAGAGTCTTAAGCATATTGGGACTTTCTCACACAATTTGGCATCATATCCTTCATTTGAAACACGACTCAAAGACATAGAATTTTAATGTACATATCATTCTTGGACACATTCCCAAAGGATAACATAATGTGATAGGAACATTCGTAACACGTTTTGAAAACATAATTCCCAACACTTTGCTTATTCGGGACAATCGAATTTATTGGGAACATCTCAGAAACGAGCAAAATATGCAACTTCCATAAATGACTCTATTCATAGAAATACTAGGGGTGTCTATATTCTTGATTCCCCGTGTGAATTATTATTATATCTTCTGTTTATGGGTCACAGAAAAATACTTATTGATAAAGTTTATTTGACAGGCATATTATTTTTATAACATTCCGAGAAATCTTATTAACGTATTTCTTATGCATTTATACATGTACATTGACCCATGACCAGATGGTGTTATATACGCGTATTTATGTATATTATATGTATATGGGATATGGGAAAAGGTTATGGCGTTATATACGTACCACCACCTAATCAGCTGGTATACGTTGATTATTTTGCCCACAGTGGCCGAGATGATATGATGGGATGCCCTCAGAGGCCTGATGATGTTATGAAACATGTACCTATGCACGACATGACATTCATACGCATATGCATGACACTATAATTATTTCATGATTTACAGAGTTATCCAGACTTACAAATTGAGTCATTTACTCTATATTTCTTCCATGTCTATTATGTACTTATTTATGTGCCTTACATACTCGGTACATTATTTGTACTGACGTCCCTTTTGCCTGGGGACGCTGCGTTTCATGCCCGCAGGTCCTGATAGACATGTCGAGAGTCCTCCAAGTAGGCTATCAGCTCAGCGGAAGGTGTTGGTGCGCTCCATTGCTCCAGAGTTGCTTATGTGGTCAGTATGATTAGGACATGTACTAATTAGTATGGCGGGGCGCTGTCCCGACCTTTATGATATTTATGTACTCTTAGAGGCTTGTAGACATATGTCGTGTACATGAAAGATTGTACGACCTTGTCGGCCTATGTTTTGAGTTTATAAATGATCATGTTGGCCTATTAGGCCCGAATGTCACATGTATATGATGATGTAATAAGAAAGATACGTTACGTTAGTACTTGGTTGAGTAAGGTATCGGGTACCCGTCGCGGTCCATTGGTTTGGGTCGTGACACCTACCCCCTTATTTGCTTGAAATTGCTATATCCTGGACCTCCCTTCCCTATCTCCTTTATTTTCTCCATCTAATTATATTTCTCGAATTATTTTTGTGAAATATGCTAACTTCTTCCCTTTGTTTTTCTTTTCTTGTCTTTCTCTTATTCATTTTATCACATTATTTATTACTCTTATGTGATTTCACCATGCAAAGTATTTGGCTACCTGTTATTATTTTCGCATAAGCATGCTTTCAATATCATACTCCACTCGTGCTTATTATCAATATAGAGGTGCTTGATGAGTGTCCGTGCTTTCCTAAAATACCCTTTAAAACTAGAAAGGCTTATTAGCGGTAGACTAGTCGATCAGTGGTGCAGTCAACGGTCCCATGCCTTTCCCTCTCAAGTCATCCGCTTGAGAGTGTTTAGACCCTTCTAGAAACCTCACTATGATTCAAAATGTGAATGCATCATGTTAAAACCTAGTATGAATTAAGTGTTAATGACATATTATTCCGCTTAGATAAACATTGTCCAAAGTCTAAAGGGATTTCCACAATCCCAAAGGACACAATCATGTTATGTGCATTACTTGAAGAAAATGTGCCAACATGTTGACCGTTATTGCGTAAAAAATCGAATCTGGAGGGGGAAAGGGATAACCTTTTTATTTAATTACAGAAAATGAGGTACGAAATTCTCAGGTTTGGCATGGTCCAGAATATCCCTCCTCTGCTGATTGACTGGTGGAACGACCTTGCGCCATGTGATAGAAACCACATAAGAAGGGTATTGGGTAATTTGCCGTCTTTGTTGAATGTTCGGCCAAACAGAGAAATAATTGAGGCAGCCAATATGTTCTAGGATGAAAAAAGAGTTGTCTTCCGATTCAGCAATATAGAAATGACTATTCTTTTAGAAGAAATTGGGGGTTTCGCCAAACTTCCATGGGATAGTCCGGGTCTGTTGGTGCCAGAAAATCATACTCCACACGGTTTTCTAAAAATGCTAGGGTTTATGAAGAAAAACGAGTTGGGTTGCTTGAAGAAATCCTACATTCCTTTTAAGTTTCTCTATGAACGGTATGGACACAACAAATCATATTGTTTGCATCATGAGGAGTTGTCTATCACTTCTTTGGGATGGGTTCATCATCGAGTTTATGTCTTTATAGTATGCTTTCTGGATTTGCTAATTTTTTTGATCCAAGGAGGGAAAATTCACACTCGTTTGGCCATGGTCGCCAGGATCACGATGGAAGGGATCGAGGGGCAGAAATACACCATCATTCCTATGATATTAGATGAGATGTACCAAGCCTTGGATCGGTGCAAACACGAGTTTGAATATTATGAGGGTTGCAATCTTCTATTACAGGTTTGGCTACCAGAGAATTTTTAGAGGGGAAACTACCGTTAGGAGCTCTTGCGTAGACCACTGAATGACTATATCGCCAGTTATCATCCAAAGAAGATAACATTTGCCCCGGATAAGTTTGCGAAGCCTGGGAATACTGAAAGGTAGGTACGTTTCTTCAGTAATCTGACTGAAGAATATGTGCATTGGATGTTTGAGTGGTTTCCTAGTAAAGAGTTCATAATTAGGTCCAAAGGGACCACTCATTTGGTGTTGATTAGGTTACGAGGCATTTACCCTTATGCTTCTATAAGGGTAATGAGGCAAGCTGGGAGGAAGCAAGTCATACCTCGGGTTTCTAATATGATTAAGTATAAGAAAGACTTCAAAGGGACGTTATTCCATTTAAGTTTGAGGCCCAGCATATGTGGAGCCAAAAGATCATTGTTTAGAGAGACTATCGGTCCAGACAGGTACCACGCCAGACATATATATTACTGCCTTTCATGGCTAGAGGATGATATAACCAGGGACGTCAAATCGGGAGTCAATATGAAAGATAGGATCATAGATGAGGTGGCCGAGGCAAAGGTAAAATACAAGAGGCTGCGTAAAAGAGTGTTTGAATATGAGGCCAAGCATCTGGAATAACATAAGATAGATATGGAGGCAATAAAAGAATAGAAGGAGATTGCGAACAAGTCGACAGAAAGGTTGGAGCACTTAGAGAAAGGGTTTATGGAATTGGAAGGAAATATAAGAAAGAGGCTTTGGGATTGCCAAGGTATGGGCTACGATGAAGGAGGAAAGCTGGCGATGGCATACTTGCTGCTCGACATGTGTGACCTTGGGAGTGCGATTAATGGAGGCAAAAGGGCAAAGCATGGAGAAGGTCCTTCTGGGACCAAATAAATTAGGAGGAAATTTTCTTTACTGCTTTCTAGTTAGATTTCGTTAGATTCAATGTAATAAGGCTTCATGCCATTAGTGACTTTATATTATTATTTTGGTTTAGTAGAGATTGGTTTGAATTATTTTTCGCATTAATGGAATGAGGCAACGTTGGTGTAATTTTCTCCAAGTCTACTTGTCGCTTAGTCCTCCCTCAGGCACAACAAGGTCCCCAAATTAGGACGCGAGCTATTGCATGATTTACGTGCTACTTGCTTAAATAATGCAAACACTCTTTTATTTCGTCTTACTGACTTGGCTACCTTTTATTTTTCTTTCTTTTGATTATTCCCATTCCCAAAGGTTGATTCGTGCATTCTGGCATCGTCAACATATCACACCAGATTCAGAGGTCCTCCACCTCCTCCTCCACCCAACAACATCAAAGCAAAGGCAAAGGAAAGATGGACGATCTGAGTGGTAACCGAAAATACAATGCTACTATAGCAGAGAATATAGAGACTTCTGATGGAAGAAGTACGCCAGATCAAAATGAGTTGATTCTACGGTTAGAGCAGAAGATTTGGGAGTTACAAGGCGAACTTGAGTAGGATCGAAATCTCGCCAACCTCTCCCTTACTTTGAATGTCCCCGACATCAACCATCAGAATAACACCGCCCAAAACCAAACGCCATCCCAAAACACAAAACCCCAAAATCCACCACCCCTAGCTCCACAAAATCCTCCCGCAACGCATCAATAGCACAACCCCGCACCCCCTCAAAACCTTAACCCTCCACCATTAAAAACTCCTGAGCAACACCACCATAATACAAACCAGTATCCACAAACCACTACCTATCATACCCATCCGAATGTGCAACAACCTACCCCCGATACACCTCAAACCTCAATCAATGATCACCCATACACTCAAGTCCCAGGAATATACCAAGGAAACCAGATATACGTGGAGACCCTACCACATACCCTGCAACAAACACTATACATACCCTAACAATCTGAGAAAGATGTGCTCATCCAGAACATGGCTGAAGAATTAAAGAAGTTAATCGGAAGAGTCTAGAGTGTTGAGGGTGGAAAGGGTGTTGAAGGGTTGAATTATGAAGATTTGTGTATCCATCCAGACGTGGAGCTACGAGAGTGTTACAAACCTCCCAAGTTTGAAATGTTCGATGGCACCAATGATCCCAAGTTGCATTTGGGGACTTACGATGATAAACTCGTAAGAGTGGGCAAGAACAATCAAATCCGCATGAAGCTATTCATGCGAAGTCTCACTCGGGATGCTTTATCCTGGTACATCAGTCAGAATCCAAAGAAGTGGTCTAACTAGGTAAGTATGGCATCTGATTTCATGGACATATTCAGGTTCAACACAGAAAACACGCAAGATGTTTTCTATCTCCAGAACCTCAAGAAGAAGCCAATGGAGACTTTCCGTGAGTAAGCTACCCGCTGGAGATCAAGGGTCACCAAGGTGAGGCCACCGCTTGAAGAGGAACAAATGAATAAGTTTTTCGTCAGAGCTCAAGATCCACAGTACTTTGAGAAATTGATGGTTATAGAGAATCATAAGTTCCCTAACATCATCAAGTTGGGAGAAAGAATAGTGGAGGGCATCAAGAGTGGTATGGTTACTAACTTTGAAACGCTGCAAGCTACCAACAAAGCCTTACAGTCCGGGGGCATTTCAAAAAAGAAGGAAGTGGGTGCCGTGATGGTAGCCCAAGGCCATAAGTCTCCCATTACCTACCAGACACCTCAACCAACATATCAACCCTCACCTCTAAAGTATCATTACCCTGCCACCACCTACCACACCTACAATACCCAACCAACATACTACTATTCATCTCCCTCTGCTCATCAAAACTACCCAACACCCCGACCAAACTTAGATCGCAGAACTCCCAGACAATACACCTCTATCGCCGAGCCCATAGCCCAATTATACGAGAGAATAAAGGCCGCCGATTATGTAACTCCCATTCCTACAGCTGCCTTTGAAAACCCTTCTCAGTAGGTCAACCCCAACAAGACTTGTGCCTATCACTTAGGCATGAAAGGACACATTATCGAGGAATGTCGCATGTTAAAAGATAAAATCCTGACATTGATTGACACCAAGATTATACAGGCAAAGGAGTCTGCACTAAATATCCACAATACCCCTTCCTGATCATAGGGGTGAAGGAGTGAATGTGTTCGAGACTGATGAATAATGAAACCAGGAAGGATCCATTGGTCTTATCTGACAAGGAGACGCTCCCAAAACATCTCCTATCACCCTTTCATTGATTGTGGTGTAGACCAAGACAATGTTTGAGGTCAAGGTAGCTACACCCTTCACTATGATGGTAACTCCATCACCGTCCTACAAGTCTGATGCTGTTCCATGGGATTCTGTAGTGGAAGCAAGGAGAAAAGGAAAAGCCAAGATGGAAGAGACGGGTGCCACCCAGGGAAAAACCAGAACCGATAGGGTCTACACACCAAAATATCTTGGAGGAACGAGTACGAAAACCGCGCCAAAACTACTTGTTGTGGAGACCAGTGTTGATGATCTTTGGAGGAAGGTACATACGAGGGAGTACTATGTTGTTGATCACCTAAACAAGACTCCATCCCAAATATCCATCCTGTCACTGTTATAAAATTCAGATGCACACAAGAACACCTTGATGAAGTTGTTGAGTGAAGCTTACGTACCTGCTAGTATCACTAGTGGAGAGATGGCCAATATTATGGGACAGGTGCTGGAGAGTCATAAGATCACTTTCCATGAAGATGAGTTGCCTCTAGAAGGATTGAGTCATGACAAAGCATTGCACATCACTGTGTAATATGAAGATAAGTTCATTGCCCGAGTGTTGATTGATGGGGGTTCAAGCCTAAACATATGCCCTCTGACTACTCTGAAAAGATTGGGCATAGGTATACCGGAGATACAGATGGGAAGCATGAACGTGAAAGCATTCAGTGGGTCTCAAAGAGCTACAATCGAAGAGATTAACCTGGATCTGAAGACGGGCCCGACTTGGTTCGATGTCGAATTCCAAGTGCTGGATATATCTGCTACCTATAACTTGTTGTTGGGACGACCATGGATACACGCGGCTGGGGCAGTTGCTTCTACTATACATCAGGCCGTGAAGTTTGAGTGGAATCACCAGGAGGTAGTTATCCACGAGGATGGAAGTAATCCTATCTATACTAACCAGACTGAGAATAGAAAGAAGTTGGGAGGAGAAACATTCTACAACATTGATTGGGTGAATATAGTAGAGAAAGGACGATGGTGGAGCAACAAAGTTCTAAGCATGCTGTTGTGGTTAGGGTATGAACCAGGCAAAGGTCTTGGTCCTAAGCTTCAAGGGATCACAGAACCAATACGACCACAATATCATGGAACAACCTTTGGTCTCAGATATTAATATACTATGCAGGAATATAGTGATTAGATAGCACGGTGGCATGACTTCTACTATCCATTGGATCAACCCATACCACCGCTACACCAGACACTCTGCTAGACCGATGTGATTTGGGGATCTAAAGAGGATGAGGTCTTAGCCGGCATGAGGAACCTGTTTCTGGACGAGGAAGATATGGACTGTAGTGCAATATTGGAGGAGGAGGAAGACCTTACCGTCCAGACAATGAGAGATGGAGTTGTTCTCAGGAACTGGACTACTGCACCAGCCTAGGTAGCTTTGATAGAACTAGCATGATTTCCTTTAAGATTGTTTTACGGCATCTAAGACATTTTCAGTTTGTTTTGAAATAATTACTCGAGACATTGAGTCGTATTTGTTTAACAATTTTAAGTTTTAATTAATGCATCATTGCTTTTCATTTATTTATATTATTATCTTTCTATATTCTTTTCAGCATAATTATTACCTATCCTATTGAATCTACGACTGTAACATATAATGAGACAACGCAACATGAGGAGAGTGATTCAGAAGATTGGGAAAATGATGTAATATCTGAGGAAATTGTTAAAGAAGTAGAGGATTTTGAGAACAAACCAAAGTACAATCTAGGAGAAACTGAGGCGGTTTACTTAGGGGATTCCGAAATAGTCAAAGAAACTCGCATTAGCATTCATCTGTCACCATCAAAGAAGGAAGAGTACGTCAGATTTTTAAAGGAATATGAGAACATTTTTGCTTGGTCCTACAACGACATGATTGGGTTGAGCACATCTATAATGGCCCACAAGCTGCCTGCCAATCCTATGTGTCCTCCGGTGAAGCAGAAACTTAAAAAGTTCAAGCAAGACATGAGTTTGAAGATAATGTACGTGGATGATATCATCATCAAGTCTAAGAAGAGTTCGGATCACATAGCAGACCTAAGAAAGATTTTTGACCGACTATGAAAATACAATCTGAAGTTGTATCCAGCAAAATGTGCTTTCGGAGTCCCAGTCAAGAAGTTGCTTGGTTTCACCATCAGTCAACGCGACATAGAGTTAGACCAGTCAAAGATCAAAGACATTCAGGATCTGCCACTGCCGAAGAACAAGAAGGATGTAATGAGTTTCTTAGGTTGTATTAATTATATTAGCCACATTATATCATAGTCGACGATAATATGTGAGTCAATCTTCAAAATGCTGAGGAAGGATGCTGCGACGAGTTGGACTGAAGAGTGTCAAAAGGCTTTCGATAAAATCAAGGAGTATCTGTCCAAACCACCTGTGTTGGTCCCACCTGAACCCGGGAGACCTTTGCTACTATACCTGTCCGTGTTGGATGGAGCCTTTGGTTGCATTTTGGGACAACATGATAAAACCAGAAGGAAAGAACAAGCGATATACTATTTGAGTAAGACGTTCACGCCTTACTAATCTTGGTATTCTCTATTGGAGCGTACCGCCCTGACATTGATAGCCCAGAAATTGAGACATTACTTCTACGTATACACCACACGCCTCATATCAAGAATGGATCCGCTAAAGTACATCTTTCAGAAGCCTATGCCTACGGGCAAGAGAGAAAAATGGCAAATACTGCTGAGTGAGTTCGACATCGTCTATGTGACCTAGAAGGCAGTCAAGGTCCATGCATTGGCCGATCACCTGGCAGAGAACCCCGTGGATGGTGAATACGAACCATTAAAGATGTATTTTCCCGACGAGGAGGTTTCTTTTGTAGGGGAGGATATCGCCGAAGCATACAACAGTTGAAGGATATTTTTTTTCAATGGAGCCACAAACTTCAAAGGAGTGGGCATTAGTGTTGTCTTAGTATCATAAACCGTCCAACATTATCCGATATCCGCCAAGCTCAGGTTCCCATGAACCAATAATATGATAGAATATGAGGCTTGCATTTTGGGACTCCGATTGGCCATCAACAAGAATATTCAGGAATTGCTGGTAATAGGAGATTCAGATTTGCTAATACATCAAGTACTCGGAGAATAGGCCACCAAGAACACCTAGATATTGCCATATCTACATTGCGTTCAAGATTTGATCAAGAGGTTTACAAAGATAGAGTTCAAACATGTTCCTAGAATTCAGAAAGTGTTCACGGATGCACTGACTACCTTGTCTTCTATGATATAACATACAGACAAGAACTATATTGATCCCATCCCAATAGAAATTTGTAAGCAGCTAGCTTACTGTGCTCATGTTGAAGAAGAGTTCGATGAGAATCCATGGTTTCACGATATCAAGGAGTATTTGGAAAAAGGAGAATATCAAAAAATGCTACACACATCCAAAATGCACATTTCAGAGATTAGACAACCATTTCTTTCCAAGCGGAGGAATTCTGTATAGAAGGACTCCCGACTTGGGTGTGCTACGATGTGTCGATGCCAAGGAGGCATCTAGGTTGCTCGAAGAGATACATGCCGGAACACGTGGGACTCACATGAATGGGTTTGTTCTGGCCAAGAAGATATTAAGGCCAGGATATTTCTGGATGACTATGGAGACTGATTGCATCAAATATGTACAGAAGTGTCACCAGTGACAGGTATGTGCTGACGTGATACGAGTACCACCCAATGAACTCAATGAGACAAGTTCACCCTGGCTTTTCTGCGTCTGGGGCATGGATGTCATCGGACCAATTAAACCCGCTGCTTCCAACGGACACAGATTAATCTTGGTAGCCATAGATTACTTCACAAAATGGGTCGAGGCCACTTCCTATAAATCAAAGACTAAAAGGGTCATAGAAGATTTGTCCGGGATGGTATTGTCTACCGATTTCGGGGTTCCTGAATCAATCATTACTCACAATGCTACTAATCTCAACAGTGACATGATGAAAGCCATGTGTGAAACATTCAAAATCAAGCACCAAAACTCTACAACATATAGGCCATAAATGAATGGAGCTGTAGAAGCTGCCACCAAGAACATCAAGAAGATATTAAGGAAGATGGTGGATAATTACAAGCAGTGGCACGAGAAGCTACCATTTGCTCTTCTCGGATACCGCACCACGGTTCGTACGTCAACTAGGGAAACTCCCTATTTATTGGTCTATGGTACTGAAGCTGTTATACCCACCAATGTAGAAATCCCTTCACTGAGAATCATACAGAAAGCCGAGCTCAGTGATGTGGAATGAGCCTTTTGCTCTCATTGATGGTAAAACGGATGAATGCAGTGTGTCACGGTCAACTCTACCAAAATAGAATGGCAAAGGCTTTCAACATGAAGGTTAGACTGAGGCAATTCATACCGGGCCAGCTGGCACTGAAGTAGATCTTTCAATGGTTCACTAAACTGGCAAGGTTATTATATGTTTCACCGAGTACTAACGGGAGGAGCACTTATACTTGCAGAAATGGACGGGGAGATATAGCCGAAACCTATCAATTCGGATTCCGTTAAGAGATATTATGTTTGAGATTGTATTTGCACTTTCTTGTAATGTAACATGAACTACGCTTGACCTGATTCCCATTTAAGAGGGGATACATAGGCAACCTTGTGGGTTCGGTCACATTATAATAAAATTTTCATTCCCCTCTACTGTCATAAATCATGGAAAGATTTCGAGTTTCGTCAATCTCATTACGTCAAGGATCACCAAAAGTGTATCACCGGAAGTATACATCACATTGGGATAGAATTTTGAGGGAGTCCTCAAAATTCAAGGATAAGGACGTCGTAATGTCTCAAGAGTGTCACAGTCTATGATTTGACATAAATTATTTGTTTTATGCATCATCACATATTTTAAACAACTGCATTTCTTACAAATAATTAACTATAAAATGCATGTTTTCAAAACTCCATCTTATAATAGCCAAATGCTACCTAGGACACCTCAAGCACAAAGTGTCAAGCCAAAAGCTAGGACAAATGAGGAATCGAAAGTACGACCAACCTCCCCCCTCCCCCCCCCCCCAACTTACAATTTTTTCTTTGGATGCAGGCATAGCTTAAACAAGCATACTTGCAAAGCCTATATAATAGGACCACTATCTCCACGCAGATGGAGTCTGCCAAGCCCAAACATGTGGAGCCAAGAATCACTTTTCTTCCTCATCGCTTTCTTTGCATAGGGCTAAGCACTGCCCTCATTACATTGCATGAGACTAAACACTATCTCCATTATATTGCATGAGTCTAAAAATTGTCTCTATTACATTTCATGAGGCTAAGCACTGCCTCTATCATTGCATAAGGCTAAACACTGCCTTTCTTTGCATATGGCTAAGCACTGCCCTCATTACATTGCATGAGACTAAACACTGTCTCCATTACATTGCATAAGGCTAAGCACTGCCTCAATCATTGTATAAGGCTAAACACTGCCTTTCTTTGCATAGGGCTAAGCACTACCCTCATTACATTGCATGAGACTAAGCACTATCTCCATTACATTGCATGAGGCTAAGCACTACCTCCATTATTGCATAAGGCTAAGCACTGCCTTTCCCTGCATAGGGCTAAGCACTACGCTCATCTCATACAAGGCTAAGCGCTAGCTTGTCTCGTTATCACATATGACTAAGCATCACCTACTCCCTCTATTAAGCAATCAATATCGCTGCATCCTTGCATTTTCATGGGCTGAACAATCGCCACATAGTCCAAAGGCATCATAGTTCGAAGGCATTATCCTCATAGACCGAAGACATCATGCCATGGCCCGAGGATCTCTCAAAATTGCATATCATTATTCAAAGGCATCATAGTCCAGAGATACCATCCTCATGGCCCGAGGACACCATTTCATGGCCTGTGTATCCTTTATCACACGCTTCATGGCCCAGGACGTCATCCTCACCGTCCGAAAGATAACTCTCATGGTCCGAAGGGAATTTGTATCATGTTTAAATTTTTGCAATAACTATATATATTCGTGTGCATCGTGTTTTAAGTTTTGCAGGTAACTCAGGAGGTAACTTTTCTACAAACAGGATCAGTTCTCGCTCCGATTTCCGTTTACAATGTTCAAATCCTTTGATTATCTTAAAATGTAACCGATGACCAATAATTGATTATTCTTTATTCCGTAACTGCCTGAACAATTGTCTTGAACATCCATAACGCTCAATTTCGCATCCATAGCCCCACTTGAAATCATCCGCTACTCATGACACTACCCTACCTAGAGAAGATCCTTCTTCGAAACACACGGCCCTTCTTGTAACAACTCCATAAGTTTCGTTCGCCATTGGATCAAGAACTACACATGAACTGATTCCCGCAATACCAGGGATACGTAGGCAACTCAAGAACTAAGGTTCGACCCTCATTTTTTAAAATACCTCATCCTCGTTCATTCTGACAAAATTGGTCATCATTTTCTTTACCTGACAATTCTTTCATCATTTTCGGGTAACCGTTGATACCCAATTTTGCCTTCATATTTTATAAAGTGCCTCATATACTTACAAAATATTATTTTGCACTATTACCCAATTTATAGGGGTCATATAAGTAATTTCTACAAATTTTCAAAGCTTTTAAATTGATTTCTTGTATTTTTTAATTATTCAATATTTACTAATTATTCCCCAAATCATTTTGAGTAATTTAAATTGATTATTTATACCCACAAGCATATTTTATAATGTTTTACTTTATTTTTATATAATTATATTTACATTTTATACTATTTACATATTTTTGCAATAATAGCCTATACTTTACAATTAATTGTATTTATTATTTTATTTAGAGTAAAAATAACCTTTTTATATTTTTACAATCTTCAACTATTATTTTAAAATAATTAGTTTCTTAATAACATTTTTATACTTATTTAGATATTTTATTAATTTATTATTTTCTTAATTTCTTTTATTTAAAATCTGGCCCGATTTAGGCTAATTTCCAGACCAAATTAATGGCCCAAACACCCCAAAACCCTTGTCCCAATCCCCTGGTCCAAATCAAAAGACCCCTCTATTTCTTACCCGGTCGGGACCCGACTAACCCGCCCCATCTCTCCCTTTAAAATCATAGCCGCTGATCTCTCAAGATCAACTACTTACAATACTCCTTCCTTTTTCCTTATATCTCCATAACCCAAAACCTAACCCCATTGTTACCCGCTCAGCAGCCCTTATACACCCTCATCCCCTTCTCCTCCCTTGAGAAACCCTAATTGGCTCCTCCTCAATCTTCTCCGAATCCGATCAAATCATGGATTCTTTCCATGATTTACTTTCCTTCTATGTGTTACTTCATTGTTACTTACATGACTTTGGTGTTACTAAGTACTTTTCCGATTTTGGCAAGAACCAATCCTCTGAATCAAGAGAAATCAGCATCACTCTTCAAGATCTAGATGATATTCTGTCTGTATACACTCACAACAAGGCTGTATGGTCCGATTCACCAAGATCTTCGGCTAATTTTTGATTTATGTCAAACTAGGGTTTGTATGGTTTTCTCCTAATCCGATTCAAAATCGGTTTTGCATGTGACTCTTTCCATATTTCTGTGATTCGATTTATGTTTTCCTTTTTTGATTTTGGTTAATTCAACACTATATAAACTCCTCCCTCAATTCCCCTAAAATGGACCTTAATCACTATTACTCCCTCACTCACTCACTCACTCACTCTATATTATTCCAAGACTTTGTGTCTTGGCTGACTGCAAGCTAAGGCCACTGAAACTCGATTAACTAACCTTCTCAATGCGAGCACTGCTCAGGGTTCATCTGAAACCCTTGGGAACTCTAACGCACTGAGTTTTGGGTTCTGTTGCTCTCTTTGATATCAACGATTGAAATATTGTTGGAGTTATTCTTCCTATTTACTCGTTTGTTAATTTGCAACTAGTAAGTATATTTTGCTCTGTCAATTTCATTTCTCCTTGTTTTGTTCATATTTTGAATACCTATGTCACTTAAGCTTTGTGAATCAATATGCTACTGTGTTGCCCCTATTGTCTTGTGACTCTGAACTTTTCCAACTTCTGACTTTGACATGTGCCTACTATATGTGCTCATCATGAATGATTCTCGCTACTTTAAGCATTCCCAACTTAGTGTGTTTTTGTATGTTTCAAGGTTTATACCTGCTACCCGTCCTGAGTTTATCTCCCTACTTTATTCTACATCCTTGTGATAAATCAATTCATGTGTTATAATGTGCCTAATACTTAACTAGGACCAATTCATAACTTTGTTGTTAGCCAAATGTGTTATCTTGCCAATTTTGAGCTTTAATGTGTGTTTCATGCCTAGTTCAACCCTGTGTTGTTTAGTACTACCTATAGCTTATAAGGTAAAAATACAATATCTAGCCTTTTCACTTATGTGTGGTCTGATAATCCAGATTTGATGTGTCCCTGCCTACTATGAATTCTGGCTCTCCTAAATCTGTTTAGTCTAATGTTATGCTGATGCCTGTGGTTAATCCTAAGTCTGCCCCTCTGCCCTGTTCTGAATTGTTATGATACCCAAACTCATGCTTAGGAAGTATTCTAATCCTTGCTAAGGCATTCATGCCTAACCCGCAATCCTACTGAGGTTCTGTTGTTCATTATGACCTGCCGTCATGCAATTTGTGATTCTATTTTGTGTGTGTGTTGACTTGAACAGTTATGTATTCTTCAGCACTAGTTAAAACCTATAGAATAGACTTTATAACCAGCCTTTCTCCTATAGGTGGCTAGCTAATACTAGATTTAATGCCTGCTTGTCTTGCTTCCTGAAATTGAAATGTCCCTAATGTTCAGCATGCTAAAGTTTTTCCCCTGCTATGTATTTGCTTGATCAAGAACCTGTATTGTTATAGCTTCCATGTTAAGACTGTGCTCTACTGATTCTCCTAGCTTTCATGATCAAAACTCTTGTATGAAATGCTTTAGGCCCTTCCTGGATGATATCTTGTTTTGAACCTTTACTTGAAGTAGTCTGCTATCCCATAATGACTATTCATGTTACTTTCACTTAGTTTCCTGAGACTATGAGCATGTGTGTGCCTTGTGAATGCTTCATGTGATCTTATCTATACACCCGGGTGAGAATTCTTGTTACTTACAACTTTAAGAGTTGAAGTGTATGTAGAGTTTAGGTTTGCTTAATTAAGTCCCTGGGTAGTCCGTTTTGTTTGTTAGTTTGTCATCCAAATGGGTAAGTAAGTTCTTCATTTGTGTGTGGATTTGTTTGACCTAGGTATGGAATTTATGGGATGTTCTGATACTTTGGTGGGCCTGAGGTTTGAGTTTACAGTTTGTGCGAAGAATGAGGCTGTTGAAGGCCCAAAATGTCACTGGGTTGTCTATGTGGGCCTGCAATTGTATATTGGGCCTGTATCTATTTCATCTTGTACTTTGGGCATATTTTGAGCATGTTCTATTTCATTTGGGCCTATAATAATTTGTAACAACCTACAACTGGGGTTTAGTGAAAGCTGGGGGGCTGAGATACTCTATCTTCGCATGAATGGGTAGAAAGAATGTCTATAGGGACTCTAATTATTTATTTTCTTGCCACATCCCATCTTTGGGAATTATCTGCACAACGTGTCGATTAACTTGTGTATTTATTTAGAAAGCATGACCTAGGGTCAATATAATTCCTTAACTTGCAAACTTTAGAAAGTATGTCTATAGGGTCTGAAATTTGACTTGTTGCGCTTAGATATCATGCCCAAAGGAATTCAATGTAATGACTGGAAATGCATGCTTTGTCGTATTTCTTCCAATCATGTGACACATCTAAATACCATGTCTATAGGTTCTCAAGTTAATTAACTAAAACTGCTATTGTTGTTGCTCTCTTCTTATTACATAGTTCGCCTAGAAATCATGCCTATAGGGACAAGAAGTGAGTAATTCTGCGCTTTCAATGGCCTCACTGCCCAAACACAAGTCGAGATTATGCCTATAAGGTGCTTTCACTCGCCTAGAAATCATGCATATAGGATCTTTAATAAAACCATGTATTAAAATCAACCGCTTCATCAAGATAATATGCCTATAAATACTTCCTATAGAACTTTATGTTAATTTTCAAATCGTTCAATCACATAGGAATAATGCCTATAGGTCTTGAACAATTCAATACATCCTTGACTCCAGGCCTGTCCACCTATTGCTGCTTGCCTAATAATATGGATGTCGCTCATAACTGTCCGCCTACTTGCCCGCGTGTATCTGTGTCTATATGCGGAGGCCAATTTGAGCCTTTAAGTGTTGATTATGTGTAGTCTTGACTGTTTTGACAGTGCGCCTAATTTTATCATTTTGAGCATCCTAAGGAAGTCTAGAAGCACCAGAATGGTGGGTTTAAATCCTCTTGGACCATAGGCATATGTTTTAAAATTGTATTAGAACGCTCTTAGGTAAACAACTTCAAGATAGTAATTGGGTAGCAAGAGATGATAATCTGTTTTCGCTGAATAATATGATCAACCTTTATACTTAAGGGAGTTGCAAAGTATTATTTCTATTGTACGGAGTGATCGTTTAGGCTAAGTAACTTAGGACCCACCATAATTACTATTTATACACCAATCTGTGCAAACATAGATCAAACTAGGACATATCTTATAATCTTCAAAGGTTGTAACCCATTTCTCTCTCTTTAATACTTGTTTCATCTTATAATGGGATGTTTTGGACTCTTTGTTACAATTTACAATAACCCTCACATAGTGTAAAATTTGACAGGGACCCAAAGTTATGCACCTCGAAGAGTGCCTAAACCCTTCTCTTTGAGGTGATTTGATCCCTTACCCAATCTTTGATGATGTTGACTAGTTGAATCAGAGTTATTTATAAATAGGTGCCCTAACGCACCTTAAAATTGTTAGGTGACGACTCTTCTCTTTTAAAACCCGTTTAAAAGAGTTGTCACATGTCGAAGTCCGCTTTCGCCCGAAAATGGGGCATAACACTTGTGTTGCAGGAGTGTTTGATGTGGTTTGTACATGTGTTACTACTCCTAGATATTACGGCAGTACCAGATTCTCTTCAATCATATTCAGACTCTCATTGTTTGATTGTCTAGTAGGAATAGAATATTTTTGGCTAAACGAACTCTTTATTTGGTTTGCCAAAGATGCCATAGATCCAGGTTTTATGTATGTCGCGCTTGTCTTCTTTTATTTTTGGATTTTTAAGGTCTTTCTTGACTCATGTTTATCTGAATTCGAAAAAGAATAAAAATAAATGAGAAAGAAAAATGAGCAAAAGCTAAATGATAGGATTTTTAATTTGGTCAACACTAATATCTCATCACAGAAGAATGGATATGAGTATCAAACTGATATAAATGTCAAAATGAGAAAGAGAAATGAGCAAAAGCTAACTACTTTACTAAAGAACAGTGAAATTAAATATATCAAGTGATTAGCAGTGGCTGTGATACGCATGTTTTGTTGTGATTGTTATTATCGTTTTCAAATTTAGAGATTAAATCAGTTTACTTTATCACAAAAGATTTCACACAATTAAAGTTAAATGAAATTAGTATCACTCTTGGTTAAAAATTTAACATGCATTATAATCGTAGCAAGCAAATTGTTTTATTACTATATATATATTTGTGAAACATACACACGAAACTAACTTCCATAGAAAGACAATGCTAGAGAATAAACTTTATGTAATCAAACACACAGGTTAGGCTCTGAAAGACATGACCCGACAGATTTCCTTTCAAAAGAGATGACATATTTATCTTTCAATTGTTGTTTTTATGACAAAAGATAAGAGTGAAAGATAAGGAGTCAGATTTGTTATGTCAGCAGATGAGATGAAAGGCTGATGAACCAACTAGCTAGTCCTTTTATCAAAATATCAATTCAAATAAGTTACACATGCATGGACAGACATACTTATAAGACTACAAAGTAGATACATAATTAAATGGAGTTCAAACGCCAAGGTCATATGCAAGAACTGCTTGGAAATAAATAGCTCCATATATCAGACTATTGTATCAAGTGCTTAGCATATTACAAAAGCTTGGAACTGAAACAGACTACAAATGCCAAGAACATTCAAGAACAAAAATTATTCGAAAGAAGGTAATAAAATTCAAAATACAAATAAAAATTAGAAGTTCCTTCTTCAATCATTAGCCTCCATCCAATCCCAATTAGTACCATCAAAATCGTCACCCTCTTCTGATATATCCATAATTATATCTTGTGAATGTTGTACATCAGCTGGCATATCAAAGAAATCAAGAGGTACATCTTCTTTAGACCATCTTACATTAATATCGGCTACTCTAGTTGATGGACCGATTCCATCATTAGGCTCCCTCCAAAATATCTCCCCAACATTAGGAATATTCTCTTCCTCCAAATCATACAAATCAACAGGGACTTTATTCCTTGCATAATAAATATCTTTTTCAATTGGATCCTCCACATAAAAAACTTGATTAACTTGAGATGCCAATATAAAAGGATCATCAGTACTACATAATCGGTTAAAGTATACCCAAGATAACCCATATTCATCTATTCATTATGAAACCAATCACATCTAAATAGTACAACACTAAAGTAACCCCAATAATCAATCTCAATGTTATCCTGAATAGCTCCATAGTAGAGAACCTCTCCATCGATGGGATTTTGGTCCCTAGCATTAGAAAATCTATCAGTTGTTGCTGTCAAAGTCACTCCACTATTTCGAGTCTTCAATGGGGGCATCCCACGTTATTTTATGAAATAAGTAGCCATTAATAAAATATTCAGTATATTGTTTGGCCAATGTATTCGTCCTTTTTGCTACCCATCGCAAATGATTGGGCACTTCAATGCTTTTCACTTTCTCTTTAAACCAATTGGCGAAGTTGCGACTATGATTCCTTGCTCTTACCCATGCATTTGATCTAGTACGATTATCAATTAAATTCTTATGTTCCCTGCAAACCATATGATTCAAATTTAATCATTAGTCCTATATGAATTAAGTTTAGAAATTATAAGATATAAAATAAATAAAGATTACAATACAAGTGATGGTAATATATTTTATCTTACATGATAAATGCCTCCACTTGTTCATCTCCAGTATTGAATAGAGAATATCTATGTGCCCCGTAGCACAACTACAAATCCTTGGAAAAAATCTTTCCTTTTCTCTTATTCTTACTTCCAATTGGATGGTTTATTTTAGGAAATATAGGTGACAAATTTTCTCCCTTAGTGTCCACATAATCCTCAGTTTGATACCTACTGAATCTTGTCTTCACCCCATCATGTAGATATATCGAATAAAAGGTCAAGCACTCTTCGGCCAGAAACCCCTCTGCAATTGACGCTTCTGGATGAGTTCAACTCCGAACAAACACCTTATAATTGTATAAGTTTCTTTCAATGCAATACATCCAGCGATAACGAGTTGGACCCCCAAGCTTAATTTCAATTATTAAATGGATATGCAAGTGAGGCATTATATCAAAATAGGTTAGAGTGAAAATCATTTCAAGCTCACATGTAATATAATTGATTTCAGTCTGCAATCTACCAAGATCCCCTAGCCTTATAACCTTAGCACATTTGGCTCTAAAGAAGTTTGCCAACCTAATCAAAGCCAAAGAAACATTCTTGGATAATGATTTTCTAACAACAATTTGGAGCAAGTAATGCATTATAAAATGAACATCATGACTCTTGTACCCAGATATTTTCATCTCTTTCTCATGTACACAACGTGTAACAAGCTGATCGACTGTTTTGAGCTCTAGCACGTCGTTCGATGGTTTGAGACCTTGAGTAACTTCACTTCATGTTTTATGACATGTACGCATAGTTGGAATTAAATTTCGGAATGTTCGGAGTTGATTAGAGAAAAAACATCTCAATTCGGAAGCTTTAAATTGGAAGACTTGACCAAGGTTTGAACTTTGAGTAATCGACCTTGAAATCGAGATTAGAAGTTTCCAATAGGTTCGTATGAAAATTTCAGACTTGGGCGTATGTTCGGGTTGAGTATCGGGTGGTCTTGGAGCATTTCAGCGCTTATTGTGAAAAGTTGGCATTTTGAAGGGATTAGAATTTCTAAATTTTATTTAAAGTGAAATTTGATGTTATTGATGTCCATTTGGGATTCCGATCCTTGAAATAGGTTCGTATTATAATTTGTGACTTGTACGTAAAGTTTGGCGTCATTCCGGAACGTTTAGATATGATTCAGACGTGTTTATCAAAGTTTGAATGTTTGAAAGTTGAATGAAGGATTTTGATCCTCGATTCATGATTTCGATGTTATTTGTGGTGTTTCGAGCCTTTGAATAAGATATTGGGACTTGTTGGTATGATTGGACGGGGTCCCGGGGGCCTAGGGTGTGATTCAGAGTCATTTCGGATAATTTTTCCTTGTTTTACAACTGCTGATGCTGGTGTTTAGTTTTGTTCTTCGCGAACACGAAGGGATTCATGCGTTAATGAAGAAGAATTTTGGATGCTGGGATTTTGTGCTTCGCATTCGCGGCTGTTGTCACGCATTTGCGAAGGTTCAGGTGGCAAGTACGAACGCGTTCGCGATGGGCAGGCTGGTAAAACGTCGCGTTCTTGAAGAGGAATTTTGGAGCTTGAGCAGGTTGCTTTTCGCGAACGCGAGGGTAAGGCTGTGTTCGAGAAGAAGGTCGGGTTGGGCGCTGTTGTTTTAAATCGGGGGTTTGGTTCATTTTCACTTCATTTCTTCCATTGGAGCCGACTCTGGGGTAATTTTGGAGTGCCAGTTTCATCATCAATCATGAGGTAAGTGATTTCTACATTTTGCGAGTTAAATACACAAATTTAGGTTTTTAAATTCAAGAATTTAATTGGAAAATGTGGGATTTTTGGTAGAAGACCTAGAATTTGTATTTTTGGATTTTGACAATGAAATTGGACAAGGAATTGGTAATAAATTATATATTTGAGTTCATGGTGTTATGGGTAATGTTTCTCTTCGAAAAATCTCGAAATCCGGGCACGTGGGCCCGGGGGTTGGCTTTGTTGACTTTTCGAGCGGAGTTGGAAATTGTTATAAATTGATTAATTATGAGCTTTGGAGTATATTATTACGGGTTTGTATGTTATTTGATTAGTTTCAGATTGATAGGCATCGATTTGAGGTGTTAGAGAGGCGATGGAGCCAGTTATGGAACTTCGGAGCGAGATAAGTCTCCTGTCTAACCTTATAAGGGGGAAAACTACCCCGTAGGTATTAAATTATTATATGCTACTAGTTGTGGGTGCTACATATGCATGAGGTGAAGAGAGTCCGTACGTAGCTAATAATATGTTTATGTCTGGATAGACTTGGACTTTATCATGTAATATTTGAATTATTTGAACTCAATTTGCTAGTTTAATTACTTGAATTTATAATTGAAATTGCTTCAGGAATATATTAGGCCGAGCTTATCACCTTGAGTTGTTTGGCGGGATATTTGATAAACGGTAAAAGTTATGTTTAATTTATACTCATGTACCTGTGTTGTAAGCATGTGACTCGTAATTCGATAAATTTCTTCCTTTCTTATGGATCGGGCCGAACGCCTCGACAGTATATTGAGATGTATCTCTGGTTCACTCCGATCGACCCTCGGCAGTGTACACACCATTCTGGATCGAGCCGTACAACCTCGGCACAATCGTGCGTGATACTGCTAGGAGTCAGAATATATATGAGATTCCCCTTTGATTGAGACCTGGGACTTATATGGCATTCCTTGTCCGTTTGAGATTGCACTTGATATTTCTAATTTGCTGAGACATCACATGAGATTTGAAAGATTTAAATCATGAACAGAAACGTTGGACAATTATATGAGTTATTGTTTTTACCTCATTGTTACTGTTGTGTTTCTTATCTGTTGTAATTTATTAAATTATTTTATTGGACCGCTAGTAAGTGCCGATGTCGACCCCTCGTCATTACTTCTCTGGGGTTAGGCTAAATATTTACTGGGTATACGTTGATTTACGTACTCATGCTACACTTCTGCACTAAATGTGCAGGATCTGACAGGTTCATTTGGTGGCCATCTTGGCACGTAGGCGCAACTGTTGAGGGGACTTTATGGTGAGCTGCATTTTATGCTACGCACCGCAGCCCATAGAGTCTCCATCTTATTTATTTACTTTATCCTGTCTATTTTATATTCTAGATAGATGTTGTGTTATTATTGCACTCTTTAGTAGACGCTCATGCGCTTGTGACACCGGATTTTGGGATATTTTAGTTGATATTTACGGATTTGCATATTATTATCACCTTTTATTTTTATGTCTTACTAATTATGCATGTACCTATGATTTTAAATGCTTAAATTTCTTTACTTAATAAAATTTATGATTTTGAAAGTAATAAAATGAATAATTAACGTGATAGTTCACCGTTGGCTTGCCTAACGGCGAGTTGAGCTCCATCATGGCCTATAGTGGGTTTTGAGTCGCGACACAATGTGATATATTCGAGGAACACCCTTTTGGTAATTTGGCATTTTCAAAGATGATGCAAAATCGCCTCTTTTCTTCTGGATTCATGTAGAAACAAGCTTTAGCTAAAGAAATTGTTCCACCTACAACTTCTTTTATTGGTTGAAGCTCTTTTTGTATTCCCATTTCTTCCAAATCATAGCGAGAATTTACATGATCTTTTGACTTTCCATCTATCTCCAATTATGTCCGAAGAATACTATCACATATATTCTTTTCAATGTGCATTGGATCAAGATTGTGCCTCAATTTGTTAGTTACCCGATATGCTAATTCAAAAAAGATTGCTGTTGTAACGATCCGATCAGTTGTTTTGCTTTCTAGATCCCCGTTCCCCTAATTAATACTCCATGTATGTACTTTTACTATTTTATGACTTACGGGAATGGTTAGTTCGGGTTGAAATCGGAACACTTAGTTCCTTAATAGTGGCTTAAAATGGTTAAGTTTGACTTAAGTCTACATTTTAAGTAAACGATCTCGGAACTGGGATTTGACAGTCCAATAGGTTCGTATGAGGATTTTGGACTTGGGCATATGTTCGGATGACCCAGGAAAGTTACGACGCTTAATGTTGTAAAGTTGGCGCATTGAAGGTTTTTAATTTCTTTAAGTATTGTTTGGAGTAGATTTTGGTGTTATCGAGGTCCGTTTGAGATTCCGAACTTGAGAATAGTTTCGTATGGTGATTTATGACTTGCACGCAAAATTTAGTATCATTCTGAGTAGTTTAAGTATGATTCGGCGCTTTCGGAGTAAGTTGGAAGAACTTTAAGTTCATAAGTTGATTCGATTTGGTTTTGGGGTGCGATTCCTAGTTTTGATGTTGTTTTATGCGTTTCGAGGGTCCGAGCAAGTCCGTTTTATGTTTACGAACTTGTTGGTATGCACAGACGGGGTTCCGGGGGCCTCAAGTGAGATTCAGATTGAAAACGGATTGGAACTTGGAACTTGGAATTGGGAAAATGTTGTTGCTGCTGAAGTCTAGTGTCTTTGCACTTGCGGAGGGTGTGACCGCAAGTGCGGTGGAGTCATCGCAAGTTCAAAGTATGTGGAGATGTCCTGGGAGCACAGGTGAAAGGAATATTCCGCACCTGCGAGGTCCCAAATGCAGAGGATAGGCCGCATATGCGGAAATGGCCAAGGTGGCCTGGGGGCAGAGAAGTGGACTTAGTCCGCAGGTGCGTGCACACAGGATTGGAGAAAAATCTGCACCTGCGATGATTTGTCCGCAGAAGCGGAGCCGCATGTGCGACTATTTTGTCGCAGGTGCAAAAATCGCTAGGGTAGTGAGGTGCATTTATATCGGAGTTAGGTGGGTTTTTATCTTATTTTCACTTGGAGTGGTCGATTGAGGAGCTCTTGGAGAGGGGTTTTTCGCCTATCATCGTGAGGTAAGTAATTACAACTTAATGTGAGTCTAATACGCTGATTTTGGGTAGATTTTTAACATATAAATTGTAGAAATTTTAGGTTTAGTTGAAAACCTAGATTTTTGATAAAAATGGGATTAGACCACGAAAATGATTATGGAATTGAGTAGAAATTATATATTTGGGTTCGTGAGGTTATGGGTAGCATTTATCTTCAAAAATATTCGAAATCTGGGCATGTGGGCCCGGGGTGAATTTTAGAAATCTTCCAATTTGGGTTGGGTAATTACTCTAGGAGCTAAATTATGAACTTTTGAGCATATATTGATTAATTTATATAATATTTGGCTAGTTTCGGATTTTTCGGCACCGACTTGAGGCTTTAGAGTGAATTTGTAGATCGAAAAGTGAGCTTTGGGATGAGGTAAGTCTCTTGCCTAACCTTGTAAGAGGAAATTTACCTCATAGGTGTAAAGTGTTTTAAATTACTATTTGCTTCTAATTGTGAGTGCTACGTACGCACGAAGTGACGAGAGCCCGTGCGTAGCTACAATTCATGCTTATGGCCGGGTAGCTTTAGGACCCAATTATGAAATACTTGTATTGTTTGCACCCTACTTGTTAATTTAAGTGCTTAAATTATATTGAAATTTGATAAAGGATTCGTAAAGACCGAAATTCACTTACTTTGAATTTTTGGCATGATACTTGACCGTTGTTAGAAATTGTGCCTCCTTGTGTATTAGTCTTGTGATAACCTTTAAATCGGATGTTCGTAGATTATTCTTTCTTCTTGTGGAGCGGGCCGAACACCTCAACAGTATAATAGATACATCTATGGTTCGTGCCGGTCGACCCTCGGGAGTGTACACATTATTCTGGATCGGGCCATAAGACCTCGGTATAAATTGTGCATGATAATGCTCGGAGTCCGATTACACTTGATTTTACTTTCATGACTTGAGAAAATATAGTTTACTTGATAGCCTGTTTCTGTTGAAGTTAGTATGTGCTAATTAGAGATCTTTAAATTGACTTCTAGTTAAAGAATCACTAATTTAATGTTTGCTATTATGTTATTATTATTGATGTATTCCATGCCTATTTAGAATTTCCGTACTTTATTTATCGGCCTATAGTAAATTTCAATGTCGAGCCCTCTACCACGACCCAAACCGATGGGCCGCGACGGGCACCAATACCTTACTTAACCGAGTACCAACATAACATATCTTTCTTATTACATCATCATATACACGTGACATACGGGCCTAATAGGCCAACATCATCATTTATAAACTCAAAACATAGGCCGACAAGGCCGTACAATGTTTCACGTACACGACATATGTCTACAAGCCTCTAAGAGTACATAAATGTCATAAAGGTCGAGAAAGGACCCCGCCATACTAATCAGTACATGTTCTAATCATACTGACCACATAAGCAGCTCCGGAACAAATGGAGTGCACTAACATCTTCCGCTGAGCTGATCGCCTACTTGGAGGACTCTCGACCTGTCTATCGAGACTTGAAGGTATGAAACGCAGCGTCCACAGGCAAAAGGAACGTCAGTACAAATAATGTACCGAGTATGTAAGGAATGAAATTCAGTAAATAATAGACATGAGAGAAACATGGAGTAAAAGACTCGACATGTACGTCTGCATAGCTTTGTGAATCATTTTATTTTTATAATGTCATGCATATGCGTATAAATGTCATACCATGCATTGGTATATGCGTTCATAACATTATCAAGCCTCTGAGGGCATACCATCATATCATTTCGGCCGCTGTGGGTAAATCATCAACGTATACCAGCTTATCAAGTGGTGGTGCGTATATAACGCCGTAACCTTTTCCCATATCCTATATACATATATATACATATATATGCGTATATAACGCCATCTGGTCATGGGTCAATGTACATGTATAAATACATGAAATGCATAAGAAATACGTTAATAAGATTTTCTCGGAATGCCATAAAAATAATATGCCTGTCGGATAAATTTTATCAAATACGTATTTTTCTGAGACCCAAGAATAGAAGATATAATTATAATTCACGTGGGCAATCAAGAATATAGACACCCCTAATATTTTTATGAATAGAGTCATTTATGGAAGTTGTGCATTTGCTCATTTCGTTCGTCTCGTATAGATCATGCCAAAAGAAAGAAAGGATAGCCTTAACATACCTGGAGTAGGGAAAAATCCATATAATATTCTTGAGAAGGCTTGCACCGTACTCCCTTAGAATTGTAAAATCCCGTTGCTATAACATTACGTAGTATAACTTCGTTGCAAATCTCTTAGAATTGCAATCCGTATTGAAGCTTTCATCCGTTGCCTTCTAATACATATATGAATTACTCACGTTACTATTACATAAGTTCTTATATGAACTTGCTGAAGCATCCTTCATCACCTTGTAGAGATACAAAGTGAGTTTAAAAAGGTTTTTAAGCCTTTAGGTGTGGGCCCCACATGGCTTGATGATTTGGCCACTAAATTCTCTTAAAAAGTGCCACCTTGTTATGTGATTCAAGAGTCATTTAAGAGACCAAATCTTGCTGCCATGTTTTGGCTTAGTCTTTTTCCAAAGACTTTAATTAATCATCCACTAATTATTAATTAACTTGTTAATTCTTCCATTATCCAATAATTACCCAATTATTCATATAATTAGGAATTATCTCAAATTACTTAAAATACTACTCACTTTCAACACACTTTGCACACCTTACTATCATGGTCATGTGGTACCTTGTATGGCACTAGTCTATAAATACCGGGTATTTAACTCGGACCATAATTTTATCCAAAAATATCAAACTTCGACGAAAATTTATTTTCTTCGATTCGCTTAGCCTCTCACCTTCACAAATTTGCTCATCACTTGTTTGAAGTAGCATAATGCTTATAATCTCCAAATAATCTCATTCCCGAACGTACGTCGATTAGCTTACAACGAAACTTTAATGTACGAAAATGTGGGATGTGACATCTCATTTCCGAGCTTATATCAATTTACTTATGGAGTACTTCTACGTATGAAAATATGGGTGTAACATCATTCCCCCCTTTGGAATATTCGTCCTCGAATGTCGACTGATGCATTTATCATTTCCATAACCTATGTCTTCTGAATACTTTAGTACTCTCCTTGCAATCTAAGCAACTGTTCTGTGAATAATCCCATAGGCCAGGGCATTCCCCCCTTTAGACCTCTTTCTCATATCACGGCTTGTGGTCGGATTGTTGCTACCTTCTATCATGCAGCTTGTACGATTCTGACCTTGTAAGTGGGCCTATACGACTTTTCTCTCCTTTTATCTCCGGCTTTTAGCCAATCTTTAGGCCTCACTTTGTAAACATATACAGAATTATGACAAGTTGTCCCTCTGGGCATCTATGGGTATACTGAAGTTCTTTGCTCGGTACTTTATTGAACTTACGAATATTGTTATACCTTATTTTATAGCTCTGTTTATCCATCCGTATGACTGTACTGCATCTAGGTAGGTCATACTATACCATAACTCTTACTTTGATTTATCGTTACTGAGGTCTGCTACCAAACTCCAGGTTACTTTCGTTGCTTATCCCATATGCATAAATCTAAGTCCTTTAATGCTTCTTCACTATTGTTCATCTTAAGAATGATGGCCTAATCTCATCTCATACTTTATAACTTTTATCCATCCATTGTTAATTCACCTCAATATTGATCTATAATCTACCACTGGTAACTTGACCTTCTATGTAGTACTGCTGCTAGGGCTCACGTCTATTGGGAAATATTTGAAATGATTAGACTGATCCACCTGGGGCAATACCATGCTTTCATAAACGTATTTCATAGCACCCCGATGTGATTCACCTTATGTGGGTATTTTAATCCTGTACAATTCATCAAATCAGATCATTACTCAATCGAAGGCTCAAACGTCATCCTTTATCTATCACAATTACACCCTCATTCTACTACCAGGGCAGCATTCCATCTCTTCTAGATGCTATTAGTCTTGACTCATTTGAGTTCATTCAGGATCTACTGAGCTTTCTATAACTTAGAGAAATCATCAGCTCTCTTATTTTTATGGGCTTAATCCTGTTCTCATCACCTTCTCCCTTGTCCTTTCTTATTCTTACTCCTGTCTTCCTGAAACCTTGTCGCTTTACCATACTTTAGCTTGCGACCTACACATATCTATTTTTACTACTCGCAACCTTCCTTCAACTTGCTTGCATCATAAGTTTCCTTATGTCATCCTGGAATATCAAGCGAGACATCACATCGTCTCTAACTCTTCTTTACTCTCTTACTAAGAATTCTCGATACTTAGACACCATAGGTTGGAAGATATGACACTGACGATGCCGCTACCATTGCTGGATACTGAATCCCAGCACTTCTAACCTTCTATCTGTAGTATGGATTATTCGCAACCTTCTGCATTTGAGTATCTCGTACGTTATTCACCTTTACCTTACTTACCTTAAAATCTCGTATCACGTCTTCTATCTCTTTCAGGACCTCGCTTTAACACAGGTATAATTCACATCCACAACTTGAAGCCCTATTATAATACTTGCACCTCTGGTGCATACACAATCCGGTGAGAGCTTCATACTGACTTCTTAGGAGGCTGGTACTCTTCTGACTGGCTTTATCGTAGAGCCATTATAGAATATGGCTATTGTACTATCTCTCTTGTACCTCTGATATTTAAGAGTGATCCTGCAATGTTCTCAATTGCGATGTCTATAATTTTCTAGGTACAATAATCAGACTCCTGATTTGCTTAGTTGGTGTAACTCTTTAGTTTCCTCTTCCCTCTATGTAGGCTTAAGCTATCTTCCGATCTGCGGCTCATGGTATGAGTTATTACTTTAGCCTTTCATAGACGCTATGGAATATCCGTGATACCTTCATCTAACAATTCAATCCCTTATCTATGACCTGTACTCAATTTTTTTTTTTAACTTATACCAGAGTCTTCTACAGCTGTATGATTGTCAACATACATGCTGCATGGATAATACTCCGAAATCGTGCGTGCGTTCATAACGTAACTAACTCTGGATCACTAATCGAATAATTCTTTTCGTTCCTTCTCAACTTTCTTTAAATGAAAGCTATTACTTTTCCAGGTCTTTCTACCCCCTTGTTGCGTGCATACTTAGCTTATCTTAGTTCCCATGCATGTCAGAATTTTGTGCAATTCAAATGGTCTCGAATATTACTTTTGGTTTCATTTCCCGCTCATTAGCCGCATTAGGTGTCACTTCCATATGGAGTGCATACAATGTTGTTGTGAGACTGTTGTTACAAAACCATTTTCTCTTTTGGTCACTGTTCTTAGGTTGAAGCCTTCTTCCTTATTTTCTCATCTAGTCTTTCGTTGTAGTATTTAGGGAGACCTTCTGGCTCTTGTAAAGTTACAAGCTTATCACATCGTATCCTTGACAGAATTTTTGATGTTCTTCCTTGCCTATAATTATCCGTAGTTACTTATTTCCACGACCTTGTGCTTGTAGGGTTGCTCCTGAAGTGAAGTTTTGACTGTCTTCCCTGTGAGACTATCTTTTATTTCCATAACATTCATACAATATCTTTAACTACCCCAACTCTTATCTGAATATTTCTCAAGTATTACAATGACATTACTGCAAGGCTGAATTCACTATATTGGGTTTTACTATGTTTATCTTGCACAATCTGTTGATTTGTCTGTGTCCTCTTGCTTAGCCATAACTAGGCTCTTCCTGGATCAACTACTACTACTCGTTAGCCCATTATTATATCAATATTCTGCATAATCGTTCTTGGGTTATTTCCTTTGTCTTAACTTACCTCTCGCACAGGCTCCTTACTCATCAATAACATCCCGAGCATGAACCCTTACTTCCTTTCCTTGACGTCGTGCTTGCATAATATTCTGGAATCGTAGCCTATCTGTAGGATTCGGATAAGTGCAATCTCATTCCTTTCTCATTTTTACTAGAACCACTTAATTCTTACTTAATGCCACATCACTCCTTATTCCCCCTTTAGGGGAGCACTAAGAATTGGAGCCACGATGATCTACGTATAGATTTATTTTCCTCTTCATCTTTGGCGTCTTTTCAAATCATCGATGATCCTTACTCACCTTGCGGCAATCCTTATGTATCAAGGATAATAGAATTCCTTATTCGTGAGGGTGACACTTAGTATAACTGGAACATACAGTCCCTTAAGCTTAACTTTGCTCACATTGCTTGCTTTAGGGAAGCGTCTTCCTGAATGACCATTCTATGAATTTCTCATGAATCTTCTTCTGTTGTCCACTCTATTATCGCCGCAACGAAATCTGAAATTCTCATGATACTGACTATTATCCAATCACCCAGTCCCTAAATCATGTTTAGTTTATCTTGTTCACCAGCCCATGCTGATTTCTTATTACTCTAGGGTCTAACTTTTCCTTTTGGTAGTCGCGTTGGAGTCACAAACTTATTTCTTGAAATGAGGATATGACTTTATGGCCTATACTCTTTTGTTGTCTCAAGGACTGTCACCTCTCGTATTTCCCTTCACTTGAGTATAGACTCAGTATTACTGTCATCTTTTTGATCTACCGTTATCATCCATGTATCACATCTTACTCATAATGCTTCATTAACTCTCTTCTTATTTCCCTCTAACATTTATGTCTATTACTTTATTCAGAAAACTTCAACAAGACATTCTTTTGCTTTTAGCTCCCCTTGCTCTATCCATTGTCACTTCAAATTGCCTAACATTCTTTCTCTACTAGGGACGGGAGCCACACTAAGGTAAAATTTATCCCTTCAAGGCTTCCAGTGCCTATCTTTGTAGTATTCATATCTAGCTGTACTATTTTAGAGTGCACCGTCTGGGTGTCTCACAAGGAGATCTATTACCACATTTGCAATATCCTTCGGAAATGTCAACTAACAAAAATATTCCATCCACCCTTTTTGGGTCACTCTAATCCCAGCCGAACCTTGATATCCGTCCTTCTCTTATACTACTTCTGTTAGCTTCCATATGGCATAAATGAGATGGGTGTGTCCAATTGTACATACCTCTTTCACCGTTGAAGGTAACTCAAAATGCTTATATCTCCCGTCATGAATGGTAAATAATGATAGTCTTCATTAACTGGGCGCCTCGTACCCTTCTTCACCTTGCTTCATTTAATTGTTGAGACTTGTACTATCTTCTGAATCTCTCATTGCCTTTCACCATAGGGGTGGATAGATATCCTTGCCTTAAGGCTCCTTATCAAGAGGCTTACACGTTTTAGTACACACATAATCTACTGAAGACCTTACATTTTCTCATCATAAGCATCATGAAAAATCGAGTTCCTCTGACTCAACTCTTCCATATCCGTATCCAATCTCTTACCAACTCGAGGTATCATCATATTACAGATAAAATAGAAGCTAGGAGTTTGAATTCTTATAAATGATCTCTACCACACGATCTAGAGTAAGAAGAAAGAGTGACAGTCCTAAATGCCCTATAGCCTCCTACTTATAAGTGTGGTGCATGACATACCCATAAACAAGACTCTACTAGACACGACTTGTAGACTCCCTAGGATAGAACTGCTTTGATACCACTTTTGTCACGACCCAAACCGATGGGCCACGACGGGCACCCTATACCTTACTTAACCGAGTACCAATATAACGTATCTTTCTTATTACATCATCATATGCACGTGACATACGGGCCTAATAGGCCAACATCATTATTTATAAACTCAAAACATAGGCCGACAAGGCCGTACAATCTTTCACATGCACGACATATGTCTACAAGCCTCTAAGAGTACATAAATATCATAAAAGTCGGGAAAGGGCCCCGCCATACTAATCAGTACATGTTCTAATCATACTGACCACATAAGCAACTCTTGAACAAATGGAGTGCACCAACATCTTCCGCTGAGATGATCGCCTACTTGTAGGACCCTCGACCTGTCTATCGAGACCTGCGGGCATGAAACGCAGCATCCGCAAGCAAAAGGGATGTCAGTACAAATAATGTACCGAGTATGTAAGGAATGAAATTCAGTATATAATAGACATGAGCGAAACATGAAGTAAAAGACTCGACATGTATGTCTGCATAGCTTTGTGAATCATTTCATTTTTATAATGTCATGCATATGCGTATAAATGTCATACCATGCATTGGTATATGCATTCATAACATCATTAAGCCTGTGAGGGCATCCCATCATATCATTTCGGCCACTGTGGGTAAATCATCAACGTATACCAGCTTATCAGGTGGTGGTGCGTATATAACGCCGTAACCTTTTCCCATATCCCATATACATATATATACATATATATGCGTATATAACGCTATCTGGTCATGGGTCAATGTACATGTATAAATGCATGAAATGCATAAAAAATACGTTAATAAGATTTTCTCGGAATGTTATAAAAATAATATGCCTGTCGGATAAATTTTATCAAATATGTATTTTTCTAATTATACCCAATTACCCAATTATCCACATAATTAGAAATTATCTCAAATTATTTAAAATACTACTCACTTTTAACACACTTTGCATACCTTACTATCATGGTCATGTGGTACCTTGTATGGCACTAGTCCATAAATACCGGATATTTTAGCTCGGACCGTAATTTTATTCAAAAATGACAAACTTCGACGAAAATTCATTTTCTTCGATTCGCTAAGCCTCTCACCTTCACGAATTTACTTATCACTTGTTTGAAGTAGCATAATGCTTATAATCTCCAAATAATCTCATTCCCGAACATACATCGATTAGCTTACGGTGAAACTTTAACGTACGAAAATGCGGGATGTGACATCTCATTTCCGAGCTTATATCAATTTACTTATGGCGTACTTCCACGTACGAAAATATGGAGTGTAACAACCTCGTCACTACTTCTTTGAGGTTAGACTAAATACTTACTGGGTACATGTTGTTTATGTACTCACGCTACACTTCTGCACTAATCGTGCAGGATCTCAGGTAGGTGCATCTGGCAGTCATTCAGGAGCGTACCCCCTTACCCCGAGGCATAGTGGTGAGCTGCTCTCTGTGTCCATTCTGCAGTACCTCCAGTCTCTCTTTTGTATTTTCTTTCTGTCTATTTTATTCCAGACAGTATCATAGGCATTTGTATATTCTACTAGTTGCTCATACACTTGTGACACCGGGTTTTGGGAACATTCTAGTAGACACTTTGTGGTTTTGAGTATTTGATTCTCTGTATTTATTCTCTCATTAGTTTATGCTTTACTTTACTATGATTTTCCACTAATTATTTTTTCAATAAATAAAAATCAACTACTTTGAAATTATTAATAAGAACAAATACATGTCTAGTTCACCGTTGGCTTGCTTAGCGGCGATGTTGGGCGCCATCACGGCCTATAGGAGAAATTGGGTCGTGACATATCTTTTCTTCCATGGACCATTGTTATCCCGAGACCTTTTCTTTTGACCCTTTCCAAAGACATTCTTGAATTCATGAAGCTCTTCGAGCACTTCTGTACCCAACAAGGGATTAGGTGCAAGTCTTTGATCCTCCTTACCATCAAATGATTTCTTATCTCTTCAAAATGGATGTTCAGGAGTCAAAAATGCCCGATGACCTATGTAGCACATCTTATGACTATGCTTGAGAGAATGTGCCACAATTACAAGTGGGTCATTCAAAGTTCCCCTTTGTGCTCAATCCAAAAAGCATTGCTAGTGCAGGAAAATCACTAATTATACACATTAAGGCTACATGCATTCGAAACGTTTGGTTAGATTCAACATCAAATGTTTCTACACCGAATTCCCATAATTCCTTCAATTCAGCAATCAGTGGTTGTAGGTACACATCTCTATCATTTCCCAAAGATGATGGACCTGGGATGATCATTGACAACATTATATATTGTGGCTTCATGCAAATCCAAGGAGATAGATTATAGTTCATTAACATAACAGGCCACGTGCTATGGGAAATGCTCATTGTTCGAAAGGGGTTGAAACTATCACTTGAAAGACCCAATCTAATATTACGAGGGTCGCTAGAGAATTCAGGGTGCAAGGGATTGAAATTGTTCCAAGCATCACCATCAGCAGGATGTCTTACATTTCCATCATTGGGTCGTTAAGTGGCATGCCATCTCATAGCTACAACTGTTTCAGGACACATGAATATCCTCTGAAGCCTAGGCTTTAACGAAATAGATCTTAAAACCTTTGCAGGGGTTTTGGAATTTTTATTAGTCAAGACATTAATAATATTCTTCCATTTAGAATACCACACACAGAACAAGTATCTGCATTTACATTGTCATTCCAAAATAACATGCAATCATTGGGACATGCATGTATGTTTTCATAATGAAGACCCAAATCTTTTATCATGCTTGTTGCCTTGTAGAGTGATTCGAGTAGTTGAGTAAATAAAAATGCCTCTTTTAACAACTCTAACAAGTCTGTGATGCCACATTACTCTACCCATGAATACATTTAAACAAGTACAACCTAATTGTAAAACCCAGTTTGGAGAAATTCTCACACCCTGGATATAATTCTTGTTTTCCTTCTTCCACTAATTTAAAGAATATTTTTGCATCTTTGGATGGTCCATCCTTTTACTCCTTCATGTCCCAAATAATCCTCAACATTTCGAAATGTATCTTGAAGTAGTCCATCAATATCGTCACGTATGTCATAATCTTCATCATTATTGCTTGGGCATGGAGTCTTTCGCGAGGAAAATCCTTCCCGGTGGAAAACCCACTTGGTGTATCCATGAACAAACCCATTAACAATCAAGTGATCCTCCACCATTTCTATAATGCCAAAAATAATTAGCACACTCTTTGCAAGGGCATAGTATTTTATTTCCTTAGGATGCTCGTTCAAACGCCTTATCAAGAAATTCATTCACTCTAGTATGTACTCATCAGTTGACATTCGAAGGTCCATCCACCTTTTATCTCTGTTATCCATTAAATTAGTTTTATCCTATATCACATAAAAACAACCAATATAAATTTTATTACTTTTAGTTGGAAAAAATTGGAAAAAAAGAAAGAATAGAAAAAAAAGCCACATACTCTCAAAATTATATGAATTTCATTGTTGAGAAATTTAACGGTCACCAAAATCAACAAACAGAAATCACAAAATCATATCTTACTATAATATTAGATATAAATATTTTATTAGCCAATTACATAATTATCTTATTACAACTATTAGATATAAATATTTTATCAGCCAATTAAATAATTATCTCTTCATAAACTACTTCTCTTTGTAACTCTCAAAACATAAAGAATTTGAGGAATTGTATTTAACAATACAACGTGGTCCAAATTAATTTACACAAAACATATTGTTCATTGTAATTTGAATGGATACTCGTTACTAATAACTTAATGATGCACTGAGATAAACAAGTCAGGGATGTGGAAGCATTGGACTTAGTATAACTACGTGTAATGACCCGACTAGTCGTTTTGAGCTTTAGCATTTCATTCGGTGGTTTGAGACTTTGAGTAGCTTCATATTATGTATTATGACTTGCGTGTATGGTTGGTTTCTTGTTTTGAGCGGTTCGAGATTGATTTGGAAGAATGACTCTAGTTTTAGAAACTTTAAGTTGGAAGAGTTGACCAAGGTTTGACTTTTAGGTAAAGGGACTCGGAATCAGATTTTAATTATTCTAATAGGCTTTTATGTTGATTTTGGTCATGTCCACAAAGTTTGGCTAAATTCCGATGAGTTTTGGATAAATTTGGGTTGTATGGTGATTGTTTTCGGTTTCGACGTCGATTTGGACGTAAAGGTTACCATATAGAGCAAATGACATTTGATTCATATTTCGACTAAACATTATATCCGTATCATAATTCTGGAACCACAGCAACTGGATTCATCAAGTTTCGACATCGTATGAGAAATTTATGGTCATTTTACTAAGAATTGGGTTAGCAGTTTTTGCAGATTAATTACAAAATTGTCAATGAAATCATATTTAAAAATCTGCACTATTTCCAAATATTGAAGCAAACATATCTCCTTCATTATAAGGTCAAATGTAGTGATTCAAAATCCTAACTTTACTATCTAACTCGACTGGAATTTCATGCGAAATCCATTGGAGGCATCAAAAGTGAGTTTTGGGATCATTTGAAACAAGAAACGAGGCAGAACAGTCAGGCAAATGTATATAATATCGAGGGTTTGTTCATTTGGTTACATTTTTAGTTGAGGAGCTCGGATTTAGGCAATTTTGGAGGCGATTTTCATTACATGGATTGGGTTAAGTGTTCTATACTCGATTTTGGTTATATTTCATGAATCCATCTTTGTTTTTGGCATTTGATTGATAAATTCGAAGTGAAATTTTGGGTTTTTTTTTTGTCTAAAATTTTATAAAGTTAATTTTTGAGTTTTGAACATCGATTCAGAGTCGAATTTGAGTGAAACTAGTATGGTTGGACTCGTAATTAAATGGGTTATCAGATTTTTTGCGCTTTGTCAGATTTGGAGGTATGGGTCCTGGTTTAACTTTTTCGTTAACCTTAGGCTTTTGATTAATGATTCCACCTTTATTGATTGGGTTTGTTTCCTTTGACATTATTTGATGTTCTTGATGGTAGGCTATAATTGCATGTTTTAGTTGCTTATTGCACTCTAATTTACTGCACTTTAATTGATTTGAGCTTTCAATCGCTAGTGTTTTGCACTAATTGTGTATTTTATGCCTTGTAGGAGTGATTCCAAGTTATGTAGATATTGTGGAATGAATTCATGCTATTTTGGAGATTTGAAGTCTGAGTAAAAGCCCAAGGATTAAGTTGGGATCGAGTTCGGTGATCAACAGACAATTGTGTATTCAATGAGAGAAATAAAAAATCGAGCAGGACGTCACCCAGGTGCACGAGTGTGCACTGGGCGCGCATGTGAGGTAGAAGACCATCCAAAGTGCGTGGCCATATGCGGGATCACCTCTCCAGGCACATGGACGTGCACGTACTATTTCGGGAAGAGTCCTATTTCGCGTAGGAGAAGGTGTGTTCGTTTGGGCCTGACCCTACTTTGTATATATACATGGAAAACGATATTTTTGGGACTTTTGACATACTTTAGACCTAAGGATGCTAAGGAGAAGTGGGAGAAGAAAGAGCACAAGGATTTCATCATTCAATCCTAACTCAAGACAAGGGTTTGAATTGTTTTATGTTTTTGTTTAACTTAAACTTATTTGTGATGAATTACTCCATATCTATGAAGTAATTCTCTTTAGGGTTTGATGGATTTGGTTATGAAGCAACTCTAGTTTTTATGTATTGAATCGTTTTGGATGATTTAATTGTTACATTTATATTCACATGTTCATGTAATCGAGAGAGGCATAACTTGTGATATCGTTGCATTATCTTGTTGGTTAAGTTCATTAATTCTTCTTAGTCATCGAAAGAGGCTAGTTGAATTATTGTTTAACCCTAGTTAGGAGGATAATTGAGAAAGGTTCTCCTAAAGACCAATCCACTACGAATTTTTGCATATCTTCATTGAGCTTAAATTAGTTCATAGTGCGAGGTTGAGACTTAATCGAGAGAGGAGTTTCTACTAAATGTTTGAACTAATAATTGAGTGAATTCGAGAGACTCACTTGAATATTAGAAGTGAATTAATTAGAGTAAAATCTCAGACATTTATCTTGCACCTATTCAATTAATCCCTATTTTCTCCCATTGATATCTTCTTGCTTACTTTTGTTTCGATTGTCATTCGTCAATTAGCTTTAGATTCTTAGTTAATTTTAGTTTTTAATCACATAATTCTAAACTATTGATTATCATGGATAGCAATCTAGATACAAACTATGATAATACTATTTAACTCCAATCCCTATGGATACGATATTATATTATACTATATTCGACTAGCGAGCAGATTTAAGTGTGTGTTTTGCACTCGTCAAATTTTGGCGCCGTTACCGAGGATTGGCAATTAATAGTGTTTGAAATAGTTTGTGGTGCTAATTCAGGAATTTTTATTTTATTTTATTTTTCTCTTTTTATTTTTGGTGTTACTTGACTGGGCGCAGGCTACAGGTTAGATTGGTGCATGACTCGATCCTTTGGGAAGGAAGTGCTACCATACGAACCAGAAAATGAGAAGCAACTACGACAACTAAGGAGGAAAAGAGATCTCCTCGAGAATACAGAGAAGGTTAGGTAATCCTCAACCAAAGAAATTATGGTGGGAGATGATGATAATGTTGATTTGGCTGCAAGAGAGTCAGCCCAGCAAAGAGAAAAAGTTGCACGAGATGCTGAGAAGACAACACTTCGAAATGCACAACTTGTCTACGAGGAGGAAAGGGTTGGGAGAATTGTTCCGAATCAAACTTTGGGTGCATACCAATTCGGAAATATAGCTCCCGATGTTGGGAGACCACTTGGCGATTATGCTAGACCGGTCTACAACCAAGGATTATCAAGTGTGAGACCACCTCCAGTTGCAGCTAACAATTTTGAGTTGAAGCAAGGGTTGCTCCAAACTCTTCAAACTAGCTGCATTTTTAGAGGAAAGATGAACAAAGATCCAAACAATCATCTGATGGACTTCGAGGAGATTATGAACACCTTTCAATACAATGGTGTCACAAGATGCAGTTTACTTAAGGGCATTCCCCATCACTCTCAAAGAAGATGCAAAGCACTGGCTTCGAAGCTTCCCTGATGGATCGATTAGAACATAGGATGAGATTACCAGAAAATTTCTTGACAAATATTTCTCATCAGCTAAGACGGGCAAGTTTAGAAGAGAAATCCATAACTTTTTCCAAAATGAGACTAAAACTGTGTTTGAAGCTTGGGAGAGGTTTAAGGAGATAGTGCAAAAGTGTCAACATAGCGGAATTGAACTCTAGATGCAACTCCAGGATTTTTGGGATGGGTTGACACCAGCCTCACGTAGAACATTGAGCAATGCAGCTGGAGTCCCGTTGATGAAGAACACTCCAGAGGAGATAGTCATAATTCTGAATGAGTTATCTGAAGACGCAAATCAGTGGCCCTCTAAAATTGCTGAAAGAAGAAGATCAACTGGTGTTCACCAAGTTGACGCTAACATATCTGTACAGGTACAACTTGATGCTATGGCCAAGGAAATAAGGAAGCTGACCTTAGCCTCGATACACAGTGAGCCCCATGCAACATGTGATATATGTGGAAGAAGGCACCCTACTCATGAGTGTCAAGCCTCAATCAAGGAAGTTAATGCTGTTGGGAATTATAACTTGAATGCAATGGGTCAGAAGCACCCAAATATTTCGTGGAGTTCACCTGGGGGTAATGCAAATGCATGGAAACAAAATAATCCCAAATTTCAAAGAGCTCCTGATTTTGTAAATCAGCTGAGGCCGCAGTTTTAGCCTCAACAGTCAACTCAGCCTACGTTAGAAGATCTAATGAAGTCCTTCATTGTCAAGACGGATGAGAGGCTAGATACTCATGGCGCTGCTATCAAAGAACTTGGCACAGGGTTGCAAAATGTAGAGAAGCAAGTGGGGAAAATTGCAACTGTATTGTCTGAGAGAATCCTAGGTACTCTACCAGCTGACACTGAGGAAATCCCAAAGAAACGGTGAATGCTGTGACCTTGAGAAGCGGGCAAGTGCTGGAATAGCCCACCCCAGTCCAAAAAGAGAGTGTACCTGAAAAAGAAATTGGGGAGCAGCTAAAAAATGAAGTTGATAAGAAGAAGAAAGGCAAGAAGGGAGCCGAGAAAAAGAAGAAGGAGGGACTTTCATGAAGGGAGTAATCTAATGAGAGCGAGCATATCATGCTCTACGTTTTCCCCAAAAGCTGTATAGAGAAAAACTAGACAAGCAGTTTGAGAGATTTCTAGATATGCTGAGACATGTTAATGTAAACTTACCGTTCACAGAAGTGCTTTCACAAATGCCAGCTTATGAAAAATTCTTGAAGAGATCCTTACAAAGAAAAGGAAGATCGAGGAGACATTAGTAGTCAAGCTCACAGAGCATTACAGTGCAATCTTGCAAAACAAACTCCCACAAAAGTGTGGAGATCCAGGGAGTTTTACTATACCTTGCTCGTTAGGCACTCTTAATTTTGATAAGTCTTTGTGTGATTCTGGTGCCTTAATTAATTTAATGCCTTTGTCTATTTACAGGAAGCTGGAGAATGACCTTAGAGAGATAAGGTCTGCACCAATATCTTTGCAGCTGGTAGACCAAATAACTATAATACCTGAGGGGATAGTGGAAGATGTCTTAGTGTGGGTAGATAAGTTTGTATTCCCTGTAGATTTCATTGTGGTGAAGATAGAGGAGAACAAATAGGTCCCCCTTATCTTAGGAAGACCATTCTTAGCAACGGGTAGATCAATTTTAGATATACATGATAGAAAAATCATGCTTAGAGTAGTTGAAGAGACTGTAATGTTTGAGATGAATATGGAGATGGGGGTAAGTAAGGAGAAGCCAGCTGCAAGCGTAGAGTGGAAAGTGAAAAGTTCGAAAGAGAAGGTCCCAGTGATAGAAAAAGACAAGTGTGGGGTGTACCCCAAGAAGGCTGAGAAGAATCTATCCGCGTGGATGTGTGCACTAGTTCGGGCGCGAAGAATGGAGCCCTACTTTGACTCAGACCCCGATAGACATTCAGGGAAGTTTCCTCTACCTTATGCTTTTTAATTGTGTGTCATGGGGACAAGCCACAACTTGAAGTGTGGGGTGGGGGATATTTGTATGTATGTATATTAGTCTTAGTTTTTGTTTGTTAGTTTTAGTAGTTTGATAGAAGAAAACAATTTTGGAAAACCATAAAAAATTGAAACATTTTCGATTTTACCCAACGATGGATATCATTCGACAGGTTTCTTGAGGGATTAAAGTCGAAAGAAAAAGATTAAAAGGTTTTCTCTTGTTAGGTAGTGTATTAATTTCCCCTTTGTTTTTATTCGTGTCGCGGTTCTTTTTCAAGGGTTTTGTTTGAACCAGGTGTAGTTATTTTTTATTTTTGTTAGGAGTAGGAAGCCTTGTGTTGTGAGCGAAATTGGAAGCAATATCTCTTAATTTTGTTGTACCTTGAGAATAGTGAGTGCTTTAGTTGTGACGCTTAGGCTCAGTTTTTGACTCTTGTGTAAGTACCTTAATTTGTATAATTTTAACTTTGTTTAACTTCTTTGACTAGAGTGTCTTGATGAGTCCGATCCTGAGTGAGTTATGTTCCATGTGTGTGTGAGGTTTTGTGTTATTCTGTGCATTGCATTTGATGTATAGAACTTGCCTCGTGTGTTTGCAAAGCAAAATTGTAGTTTTATTCAGTCTTGGAAGTGATAAATGCATTTCTTTGTTGAGACAATGATATGCGTTTACCCACCAATTTGCTATGTATCATAGTTAACCCCTTTGAGCCTATAATCTTGTTTCTTTGGAAACCACATTACAAGCCCTACCCATTTGTTTGAATTGACCATCTATTTTAACCTTGTACCTCTCATGAGCACTTGAAATTGTTATGAATTGTGTAAAAGTTGGAGTGGGGTGTGATTGGTTTGGCTTTTGAATGGAACTATTGCCTGGTTTTTAAAAAAGTAAGAGCCACTTGAATTGAAAAATAAATAAAATGAAATGATTGTATGGTTGTGCAAAATGTTCTTCGATAGTGGCAACTCTTGATGTAATTGTGTTAAAAGAAGTTGGGAGTTAATGTATATTGATGTGAAGATGGAGTTATGGTTTGACATAAGTGTGGGGTTTTGAAAGGTAAATTATACGTATTAAAGTGCTTAGGGAGGTGTAGTCACTCTTATATCTAAATGTATCATACCCGTCCCGCAGCTTACATTACAACCAATTAAAGTCCTACTTGATCCTTGACTGAATGAACTCAATTAGTGGAGTAGTACACTACGGGCAAGCCTATGGTTTATGTTTTGTGACATATGATTGTTGTTTCATAGAGTGAGAGAATTTTTTCTATTTTAAGTTCCTAATTGTTCTTAAGATTGATTGTGTGTGGAACTACTCTATTTTGTAGTGAGGGCACGTGATTCATGAAGGAAAGGTAATGTCGTTAACCTCTGTGTTAGAGTAAGTGAGCAAGTTATAAATAATGCGTGGTGCTTTTGAGTCAAATCTTGAGGCGAGGATGTTACATAAGAGTGATTAATCTATTTTAAATATTCTTGGTATGATGAGTTCTGAGAGTTGTATAATGAGGTCGTGTCTATATAAAGTGTAGTTTGATTGCCCTAGGACAAGCAACAGTTTAAGTGTGGGGTGTTGATGGTAGGCTATAATTGTGTGTTTTAGTTGCTTATTGCACTCTAATTTACTGCACTATAATTGAGTTGAGCTTTCAATCGCTAGTGTTTTGCACTAATTGGGTGTTTTATGCCTTGTAGGAGTGATTCTGAGTTATGTAGATATTGTGGAATGAATTCATGCTATTTTGGAGCTTTGAAGTCTGAGTAAAAGCCCAAGGATTAAGTTAAGATCGAGTTCGGTGATCAACAGACAATTGTGTATTCAATGAGAGAAATAAAAAATCGAGCAGGACGTCACCCAGGTGCGCGAGTGCGCACTGGGCACGCATGTGAGGCAGAAGACCATCCAAAGTGCGTGGCCATATGCGGGATCACCTCTTTAGGCACGCGGACACGCACGTCCTATTCCGGGAAGAGTCGTATTTCGCGTAGGAGAAGGTGTGTTCATTTGGGCTCGACCTTACTTTGTATATATACATGGAAAAATGGTATTTTTGGGACTTTTGACATACTTTAGACCTAAGGAGGCTAAGGAGAAGTGGGAGAAGCAAGAGCATAAGGATTCCATCATTCAATCCTAACTCAAGATAAGGGTTTGAATTGTTTTATGTTTTCCTTTAACTTAAACTTATTTGTGATGAATTACTCCATATCTATGGAGTAGTTCTCTTTAGGGTTTGTTGGATTTGGTGTATTGATATTTGTTTGTGGATTATAACTCTAGTTTTTATGTATTGAATTGTTTTGGATGATTTAATTGTTGCATGTATATTCACATGTTCATGCAATCGAGAGAGGCATAATTTGTGATATCGTTGCATTATCTTGTTGGTTGAGTTCATTAATTCTTCTTAGTAATCGAAAGAGGCAAGTTGAATTATTGTTTAACCCTAGTTAGGAGGATAATCGAGAGAGGTTCTCCTAAAGACCAATCCACTACGAATTCTTGCATATCTTCACTGAGCTTAAATTGGTTCATATTGTGAGGTTGAGACTTAATCGAGATAGGAGTTTCTACTAAATGTTTAAACTAATAATTGAGTGAATTCGAGAGACTCACTTGAACATTAGAAGTGAATTAATTAGAGTTAAATCCAAGACATTTATCTCGCACCTATCCAATCAATCCCTATTTTCTCCCATTGATATCTTCCCTTCTTACATTTGTTTCAATTGTCATTTGTCAATTAGCTTTAGATTCTTAGTTAATTTTAGTTTTTAATCACATAATTCTACAAACTACGATAATACTATTTAACTCCAATTCCTGTGGATACGATATTATATTATACTATATTCGACTAGCAAGCATATTTAAGTGTGTGTTTTGCACTCGTTAGTTCTTGAGTTGCCTTTGGCTAGTTTTGAGCCTTTCAGAGGTCGGTACGCATGGGATGGTATTTCTAGAGTATTGTTTGGCTTGCTCGAGGGTATGAACCCTGAATGTACGTGTTGTGTGTTTGGTTTTGAGGTGACGCACGCGCTAGGTGACGGGCGTGTGGGTGTGCACCATGTGAATTATGACTCGGTTGATTCTGTGGTACTGGGTAGTTACTATATTGTTTCTATCCATGAAATTCCTATATGTTAGAGTAATTGTGGTGTGATCCATGTTAGAAATCATGTTTAGGCCATATACTTATTTTGTTGGGACCTACTGAGGTCATTTCTGCTGTTGAGTTATTTGCTTAAATTACAATTACATACTCAGTTATATTCATTCATTTGCATATTATGTCTCAGTCTCTGTAATCATTTGTTGTCACATCAGGTTATCATTGTTTGGGCTGATTGGCATGGGATTTGTGAGCCCGAGAGACTGGAGAGATTGATGAGTTAGTGAGGCCGAGGGTCTGATTGTGAGTGATATTTATGGGATCGAGCTGCACGCCACAACAGGCTTTGTTAATTCATGATGGGATTGGGTTGCATGCCATAACATGCCATGATTGGCTTATATTAGCGCTTGGGCAGGATCCGCCCCTCCGGAGTCTGACATACCAGCAGTGAGCGAAGGTACCGATGAGCGCGAGTGCCGAGTAATTGAGAGTGCTGAGTGAATGAGAGGTGCTGAGTGATTGAGAGTGTTGAGTGATTGGGAGGTGCTGAGTGATTGAGCGTGCTGAGTGAGTTTGAATACTCCGAGAGCATGAGCACATAAGTTTATCACTGTGGTGCATTACATTTGACATGCATACTTGGCATGTAGGCATAGAGATGCATTTCCTCATGCCATACGATATTGTGACATTTATGACTTCTCATACACATTGACATGTAGGCATAAAGATGTACTTTTCTCATGCTATTTGATAATGGATAATCTTATCTGTTGTTGAAAGTTTTTGGGAAAAATCAATTTTTTTGACATACTCACATTTTGTTGACTTTAGTGAAAGATTTGGATTTTACTGTTATACCTGAAAAGCATGCCTGTTTTTCGTTACTATGAATGAGCCGAGCTTCATATCTTTGAGCATTACTTGTACTGTTTTTATTATATTGTTACGAGTTGTTCTTGGCTATTGGTGTTGGACTCTAACCGTTGTCCAAGCTCGTCACTGCTTTCAACCTAAGGTTAGGTTTCTTACTTATTGAGTATATAGGGTCGGCTGTACTCATACTACAATTCTGCACCTTGCGTGCAGATTTTGGAATTGATATTGGTGTGTATGGCGGGAGCTGGCGTTGAAGATGTACATGTTTTCCAGTTGTAGCTGCCTCTTATTCATGGTAGCTTTAGATTTATAAAAATCTGTTTATGTACATTTCAAACAGATGATGTATTTATTTCATACTAGTTTTGTAAACTCTAAGTCTTAAAAGCTCGTAATTTGTACTACCACTCCTTGGGGAGTTGTATAAAATTCAGTTATTTCATTTTTGACTCTTATCATTATCATTATATTGTGGTTTATTGTTAGTTGGCTTACCTAGTGGGTTAGGTTAGGTGCCATCATGACTAGTTGGATTTTGGGTCGTGACAAGTTGGAATCAAAGCTCTAGGTTCATAGGTTATACGATTCATGACCAAGTGTCTAGTAGAGTCTTGCGGATCGGTATGATGACGTCCATACCTATCTTTATTTCCTTATCGTGCGGCATTGATTCAGCTTGAAGTGCATCTCATTGAATTCCTTCCACTCACTCGTATGCTCATGTGAGTGCTCGGTATCACCTGTACATCGACGGCTTGTGGATTCCATAGATGAGGTGTGAGATGTGTTTTCTGTGTTTTGGTGATGGGCCAGTCTGTTGGACTTGAGGCCTGGTTTGGACCGTAGCTTAGGCTCGATAGTTTAGTTATGTAAGCATGTGCTTTTGGACTTCTATGTCCTGTGGTATCCCTATGAGTGGTACTGATGGCTTGGTGAGTGGTTGGATGGCTATATGATGAGTAAGATGTGACTGCGGGATGTGTTCAGATGGTTTGAATATGATGGGAAGAGTTTGCTTGAAATGTGAAAAGGACTATTGGATGCTCAATTTCTGTGGATGTGTCATACAGTTTTGAGTTATGAAGGCTTTTGAGAGATTCTTTCATGTTATTTCATTTGTGGAATGAAGTAGATTTTCATGTCTTGTTGATGAGTTCAAACTCAGGAAGATTAAGTGATGCCGTTGTAGTTGTGGCTGTGAAAGGGTATAGAGAGGTGTCAGTTTGAGGCTAAGCAGGTAGGTTATCACCTATAGTGTAATCTACGAATGTGTGATCCTTATGATGTTATGTGGAGGGTTTCTTTTCTACCAGTGGGTTATAGGTATTGCGATTCGAGTTTGGATTGGTGAGGAAGTTGACATGACCGTCACGAGGATGAATGCGAGCTTAGAAGGAAATCATGGAATAGTTTGAGTTGTTATTCATGACGGATGTAGTGCACATGGAGAAGGAATTTACTCGGTTGCGTTAAGGCGAGGTTACTTCTTTGGTTGTTGTTATTCTAATGGGGCACAATTCGTTCGGCCCGCTTGGGTAGTGCAATTGAGATTTGAGCAGAGTGGATGACTCTCGAGAGGGTTCTAATGGATTCAAGATTTATATGTGGTAATTGAGAATTTTTTGAATTTGTATATGGCTAGAATCTAAGATTTACATTGGATGGTGTCGAGACATGCGGTATTTCTATATCATTATGGATTCTACATTTTAGTATATGGAAGGTGAAGGAAATGACTTTAGATTCACATAAGGTCTCTTCAAAGTGGTGTCTCGGTTGTGGTACTTTTGGAGTGCTTAAGAGGGAATACAATGGCTTATGGGCCTTAGGGCTATGAGGTTTTATGCTAGGATATCTTGTGATGAGCTTTGGGTAAGGATCGTGGTGTTCTGGTAAGGAGAAGTGTCAACTTGAGGGTAATTCAGAAGGAACACGGAGAAATACGACAGCTTGGTAGTAGGTTGGATCAGCACAATAATGGATATGATTGGTTCTTTGGGTACTTATGATATGGTTAGTCTCTACAGGCGTTTTGTGGAAATACTCTTGGGTTTGGCGACCTGCGTGGCTTGGTTGAGTTAGAGAGATTCAGTTCTGATGGTTTGGTTATGTGCAAGTGGGCTTCGAAGTGTTCTTGATGATTTCTGCCATAATTTGAGATGGATATTATTTACAGGTATGAGGGGTATGTTGCGTGTTGTAATTTTCTCCATGATGGGATCAAGTGAAAGGTTTCTGACTGATCGGGTATGTATTCTGCTTGAGACTCAGAGTTGTTAATGAGATTCTCGTGCATTTCACATAATGTCATCATAGATGTGGCGTGTCGCGTGGGATTGAGATTTGCATGTGCAAGGTCATGGTTCAATTTTGAAAGAAAGGTCATGAATTCTTAGACAACATGGACGGTTTCCCATGTTTAGATGAATGCTATAACTACTTGGTAATGCCAGAGAAGGGTGCACATTTCAGAAGGCGCATTGTGTTTTGACTTACGGATGCTTCATTGGTATTGCGGTACTCGCCTAGTTGATCGACTGTTGATTTTCAGATTTTGCTATGTGGAATGGAAAAATTATAGAAGTATTTCTCGTGGGGATAGTTATGTATGAGAGATGCGTTAGTCATTTGAGTGGTGGAGTTGGGATCGGCTATGATAATTTATGTGTTCTATGGATTTGGAGACTGGGAGTTCTCAGAAACAGATTGTTTCAGGGTTGCAGACTGTGAAGATGTGGCCAAAAGTAGCTAGATGATGGTACATTATATGGTTAGATCGTTGTGGACTTTTGGAGGGCTATTTATCCATTTGGGGATGATTGGAGTTAATTTGGGGGCCCATTAGTAGGCCCAATAAGGATGTGTATTCTACACCGGATCGTATTTGTTGACTCAAAACTGTTTGTGTTGAGGGGTGTGGCATTCGGTTAGAGTTGAGCTTGTTAGTGTTCTGATATGTTCTATGAGTCACTCATCTATGCTACAATGGGTTGTGATTTATTTGTTATATGCACAAATGGTGCGGTTCTGTTTTGGGCCTTGGAGCAAAATTCGAGCGAGATTGTTATTGGGGTGTTGAATGGTTGATTGCGCCTTGATTATGTTCATTTTGGGCTGTGGTATATTTTGTTGTTGCTTCTCCATGGTTATGTCATGCACTTCGTATACTTGATGTCGAATTGCATGTAGTTGTTGATTTTGAGCATTGTGGCTTGAGGTATTTCATTTTGACCGGTGTTGGGATGGGTCACGCATTGCAGCGGGGCTATGTTGGGATATGATCCTTTATGTTGCATTCGTGTGTCTTGGTCCTACTATGTGTGATGGGTTCATAGCATTGTGTTGTGGTGGTACTTGTTGAGCCTGCGGGACGGTTCTCTCATTTGAGTCATTTTTCATGATTGAGTACATTTGAATTGTTGCTTATTGGTGCATGGATTTCACGGTTTGTGGCTTTAGGTTGTATTGGTGTGGCATATCAATAGAATGGTTGTGTTTGATGAGATAAGTTCATTGGACATAAAATGGGTACTATCGGATTTGATTATGGTATTTATGGAGGAATAATATCGGAAGTCGGCTTAGGATTTGGCTTTGGTTCTTGTCGGACGAGAGAGGGCTCCATGACTTGTTGATTTAATAAGTGGTTATGAGTTTCTGCATATTTCTTTCATTATCGACAAAGTACGAAGGTTTTAGAATGAGATTTTGTTTAATATGAGGTTTATTACCGGTACCGGGTTTGTTTTGAGCAGTTACTGTGGTTGGAAATTATTGCTATGAGTATGCGAGTTATGTGGTATATCATGTAATTTCATCTTGGGTATGGTTATGGCTTTATACAACTTGATCGGACTTATACAATGTGTAAATGCGAGATTCAGGTCCTGTAAGGAATTCCGAATGTTGGAAATTAGGTTCTAAAGTTTACGGACTAAAGTTAAAGTAATGATCTTCAGTTATGTTGTGTTGTCAAGCTTATATGGATTGGGGTGACATAGGATCACCCCAGGGTATGTGCATTGTAAGGTTACACAGTGATACGGCTTTGAAACAACTCTTGGCACGTTCGATGACGAACGTATGTTTAAGTGGGAGAGAATGTAACGACCTGACTGGTCAGTTTGAGCTTTAGCATTCCATTCAGTGGTTTGAGACTTTGAGTAGCTTCATATTATGCATTATGACTTGAGTGTATGGTTGGTTTCGGTTTTCGAGCGGTTCAGGATTGATTTGGAAGAATGATTCTCGTTTTAGAAGCTTTATAATGAAAGAGTTGACTAATGTTTGACTTTTGGGTAAACGAACTCGGAATCAGGTTTTTATTATTCCAATAGGTTTGTATGATGATTTTGGTCATGTCCAAAAGGTTTGGCTAAATTACGATGAGTTTTGGATAAGTTTGGGTTGTATGGTGATTGTTTTCGGTTTCGACGTTGATTTAGGCATAAAGGTTACCATGTTGAGCAAACGGCCTTTGATTCGTATTTTGATTATACCATTATATATGTATCATAAATTCGGAACCATAGCAACTGGAATCATCAATTTTCGACATCGTATGGGGAATTTATGGTCATTTTACGAAGAATTGGGTTGTCAGATATTTCAGATTAATTATGCAATTGCCATTCAGTTCGTATTTAAAAATCTGCACTATTTTCAAATATTAAAACCAACACATCTCCTTCATTATAAGGTCAAATGAAGTATTTCAAAAGCCTAAATTGACTGGAATTTCATGTAAAATCCATTGGAGTCATCAAAAGTGAGTTTTGGGATCGTTTGGCACAATAAACGAGGTAGAACAACTGGGCAGAAGCATATAATATCGAGGTTTTGTTCGTTTGGTCATATTTTGAGTTGGGGAGCTCGGATTTGGGTGATTTTCATCACATGGATTGGGATAAGTGTTCTCTATTCGAACGTGCCAAGAACAATTCTGAAGTCATCAAATCGCTAAATAAACTCACCATGCATATACTCGCGGGGTGATCCCACGTCACCCCAATCTACATTGGCCCAACAACACCATCTCAACAAGAAATTATTCCTTCCACCCACCCTAATAAACCTTAGAACCAAGTTTTTTCACCATCCGAGAACCAAGTTTTTTCACCATCCGATCATTTCCCAGAGACCAGATTCCCGCATCAACACACGGTATCGGCCTCAACCGGCTGCAACAACTCATGCCTACACTCACAAGGTACCACCACACAATGTAACACATAACACATATGCCCATAATAACATCTCTGACCACCATAGCTGCCCATAATCAAATCTAGCAGCGACAATTAACCTCATATCAGATAGAACCCTATTCCAAAAATTCGCAACACTTACAACGATGCAACAAACATGAAGATTCCATGACCATTCACTTAAATCAGCAAGTCACATCTAACGCCACCTGGGCACACACCTCGCAAGCTAAAATCCAATAAGCACAACGCGAATATGACTGAATATTGAAAGAGAATCATATTAGAGAATCATCAAACAAGACAGACAAGCATAATTCCCTATCAGTACCATACTACGAATTAACTCCACAAGGAAGAATCAAAACACATAAACTAATCACAAGGATCTCATCCTAGTATAACTCCACTGCGGCACGCAACCCGGTTCAAATATATCAAACCGCATGAAAATGCGAGGATCCCATCCTTAGCTCTAAATCACAGGTAGAATACACATCATACCAACCGAAACCTTCCACTAACTCAATTATGTGAAACAAAATCACAACATGTAACGATATCCCCAACTGGTAGAACATCTAAATCATACATCGTAACCAAACCATCTAGAAATCACATCAAAACCTACCGTAATGAGTAACAGAAAATCACTTCTAGTCTCATAGCTCTCAATAGTGAACAAAACAAAATGATAGACGTGAGCTACCACTATAGAATCTCCCAACAGGTTTAAATACATAAGTAGAGTACAAAATCACAAAACTCGCCTATATGTGAAGAAAGATAGGATGGCTCACCCCGATAAGAAAAACAGAATCAAAATAAGAATTGTGCTCCTCTATAACAAATCGAAACCATGCCTGTAACAACACAATCTGGTGCAGTGGCCCCAGCCCTAGCATAGAAAGCATATCAAGGGGTTGGAGCAGCAACTAAAATAGAGCTGCAACTGGAATGGAGCCCAAAACCAGAGTGCTCTAATGAAATCCGCCCCTCCCGAGTCTGGGACAATCTCTCATGATGTGCCGAGTATCACCACACTCATAATAACCCCTCTGTGGGTGTCGCTGCTCGTATTGAGTCTATTCTGGATATCTGGAATAACCAATGTAGGTACCTCATACCGGTGGTGCACTGAAAGATGACTACCCAACATGAGTACCTTGACTAACTGGAGCACCACAAGTAGTCTGAAGTACAGGCTGGAGTGGCCGACTGCCCGAGCCTCTGTCATGATGGGTCATAGCTAAAGAGTAGAATCAAGTGAACCCTCCAGAACCTCGAGACCTCTTGGTCTCTATATCCTCCCTCTCCTCACCCCAAATACGATCTAACATTATGGTAATACCACCTGCTGAAATGGAGTATCAGTCTCCAACTTTTGAGCCATACTGAATCTAAGATCAAAGCTAAGCCCCTCAATAAATTTGCGAACTCGCTCTCTGACTGTAGGAACCATGGTAGGTGCATGACGGGATAACTCACTGAACCTGATGGCATACTCTGACACCATCATGGTGCCCGGACGCAGCTGCTCAAACTCTGTATGCCACGAATCTCGGAGGGTCTAGGGAACAAACTCCCTCAAAAATATCTAGGAAAACTAAGCCTAAGTGGGTGGTGCTGCATCGACTGGTCTACCGTCCTCATAAACTAGCCACCACTAATACGTTGCCCCCGATAGCTAAAATGTAGTAAAAGCAACTCCTCTAACCTCCACAATACCCATGGTGCAGAAAATACGGTGACTCTTCTCTAGAAAGCCTTGTGTATCCTCGATAGTTGTGCCACTGAAAGTAGGTGGACTATACCACTTGAACCTCTCAAGCCTCTCCTGTTCCTTCTCTAATGCCCCTGGCGTGACCTCAGGCTGAACCGGAATAACATGCTATACCAGCACCATACCCAGAACATGTTTAATATGAGCCTGCTGCTCTGGAGTACGGGCGGTGGGAGTCTGAGCTCCTCCCCCAATCTACGAAGTATCTGGTGCAACGAAGATCAATCCTGACTGAGCCAATGTACCAAACATGTTCAAGAACTGCGCTAAATTCTCTTGAAGTTCGGGGGTAACAGCAGGCTCCTCCGGTGCCTGTCCACCAATCGGAGCTACTGGCAGCTCCTCAACTGCTTCACTGGCAGGTGCTCTTGCTGTGGCACGTGTCCTTCCTCGGCCTCTACCTCGACCTCGGCCTCTCGTGGCTCTAGTAGGGGTGCGGGTGGCTGCTCAGCTGATTCGGTAGCGCGTGTCCTCATCATCTGTGAGAGAATAGAGATACAAATGCTCAAACTTTGAAATCAACAAATCCGCACAACAGTAATGAAAGAAGTGGAATTTTCCTAATAGTTTCGTAGCCTCTCGAATATAAGTACAGACGTCTCCGTACCAATCTGCAAGACTCTACTAAACTCACTCATGACTCATAGAACCTATGAAACTAGAGCTCTGATACCAACTTGTCAAGACCCAAAATCCCACCGCAGACCTCATAATGGCACCTAGTCTCTAAGACTAGGTAAGACGATTAATAACAACGATTAAGCCAGTTTTAAGAATGATAATTTGAAACAGAGTCTAATGTGAATGCCGAACAAAAGTGAAATAAGTCTACGTGACAATAATAGTAACACCTCCCAAGATATGAAAATACAGAGTCACGAACTCTAGCTGAATACATGGAAAGATCTCAAAGATCGAAATACAATACTGTTCAAATAACAAGCTGACAGTACAATATAAGGATATGACTCCAAGGGATTATGATGACCAAGCAGCTCTACCTTGAATCCTCGCATTCAACAAGCTAACTCTGCCCGAGTCCGATATCTCTAATACCTGGCTCTGGACAAAAATGTGTAGAAGTGTAGTATGAGTATACTGATGAGTGGTGATTTTACCACTCATTCTAGTCTCTTTTCTTTAGTTTTTGCTTCCTTTAATTATAATATGAGGTTGTTTATGGTGTGTATTGCTAGATTTTCAGGTAAATGATGCCACAGATAGACTTGAATTCAAGTGAAGTGGCATTGAGCAAACAAACAGCACAAAAGTGCAAAATCCTTCAATGATTCCACATTTGCGGAACACTGTCCGCATATGCGACCTCGCATATGCGAGCTAGAAGGCCACATCTGCTGAGTTAAGCTTCACTGGGACCGCATATGCGGCAAAACTTCGCACCTGCGGAGTCGCTGGTGCGACTATTTTGTCCGTATCTGCGGAGAAAGGGAATTGCTCACACCTGCGATGGCTTATCCGCATTTGAGTAGTCACACTTACGCCACAATATCCGTATCTGCGGAGTAGGCAAAATCCCCTGAGTTCACGCATCTGCGATTAAAGGCCCGCATTTGTGGAGCCGTACCTGCGAGGATCTTTCTGCAGGTGCGATCAACGGGTTTCTGACCTGGGCAGTATTGATATTTCACATTTTCTCAACTCCAAACCCACAAATACACAGACAATCATATCTTGGACCAATCTTTGGCTTATTTTTCAGTCCATATACTAGAGAGAACAAGTTTTGGAAGCAAGGGTTCTTGTACACACACTTGGGTCTTGAAGATTTGAAGCTTTTGGTTGAGAATTTCTTACTCCTTTATGCTCATTTCTTCATTTTCTTGCTTTGTATTGTATATCTAAGTGTGTAGTATTTATTTTCAACACTTGAATCTTGTTTATGGAAATATTCATATTTAAAGTGTGGATTAAATACCTTGTTGTGCTTATGTATTGAACAATTTTTATTTATTATGAAGCGAGCAGTTGTTTCTTTAATTATTCTTGTTCTTAAATGTTTCCAAAGGGATTAGCTAACCCTAGGACTCGCCCATTCACTTTGGATTATTCTTGGAAAAAATAATTCGGGGTTGGGAAAGATTAATTAACTTTTACTTGAGGCATTAACTCTAACTTTATAGATTCTACCTAGGGATAGGAATGAACTACTGATAGCCATATTCGAGTGTGCTTAATATCTCAATTGTTTTAGGGATAATTCAATTAGGAAGTCTTGTTAGTCTTCGAGAGAAGCTAATATAGAATTATTATCCGAGGCTAATAAATAATAAACTCGTTCATATTTATAAAATTGTGAAATATATTGGATAGTTACTTGAGTGTAAATCCCGATGCATCCATGCTTGTAGCCATTGATCATTTTACTTGCTTTCTAGGTTAGTTTACATTTTCGCATTTAGCTATAATATTTTCTCAACAACCATTCTAAGTGTTTGGCATTGTATAATAAGTGATAATTCTCTTACATTCCAAATCGCCTATATATTGTTCTCTGTGGGATTCGACCCCGACTCATAGTTGGGTAAATTATATTGCATGCGATAATGTCCATTTACTTTTTAGTAGTGGATTTGGACGTCATCAAAATTGGCGCCGTTACCGGGGAACAATTTGGCGTAATTTAGGTTGTTTGAGAAATAAGCATAAGTGCTTTGGTCCAAACTTGTGAATATTTGTGTAATTATCTTTCTTACCTTGGTCTATTTTTCTTGTTTGTTTCTTGTTTATTTTATCAGTTTTGAAAAGCAAAAAAAGGAAAACATGGCATCATATAATGAAAATTGGTCGGATAGTAGTTGTTCATACTTTGATGACCCTTGTCCTTATTGTGGATGACTACACTTGGGAAAAAATATTTAAATTCTCCCGAGGGTGGATTGTGCACACAATCTCAAACCCACGACTGGAGTATTTGTGATAAGTGTGGTCGTCAAAATGGTCATTGGGATGATTGTGCTTATTTGTCCTTCCCTTCCCCAATCCTCCGCTATGATGATTCTACTTTTTGTGATGAAAATTATAGGGATGAGGAAGTGGAAGAAATTGAGCATGGTCAAAATGGAGAGTTGAAGCTCATATTAGAATGCCTACTTGAAGGAGGAAACAAAGAGAAAAATGCCTTGGAGGAGCTTTTGGAAAATAGTTTCCAAATTGATTTGGTGCTTGAAAGGTTAAACTTACAAATGGGAGAAATGCTTGAAGCTTTAGAGGTCCAAAAAACCTCGGAAGTGGATGATAACCAAGAACCTTCCTTAGATGCGGAAGACGAAAATCCTTCCTTGGCACTTGATCAAAACCAAGAAGAACTCTCAAATGCTCAAAATAAAAGGATGATGCTCCTGTTGGAGGCCATTCTTGAAAATGAGGAGAAGCAAAGCTTGGAACTTGAGGACTTAAAACAAGCACTAACTCTAAATGATGATAATATCCGCACCTTGTAAAATCAAATAAAAATATTGGTTTAGGCTCACTATGCCCACCAACTTGAGAGTGTGGAACGAGATCAAGAGTAGTCCGACTTCAAGGAAGAAAGCGAGCTTTATTTTGAGGAATCAAGAATTGAACATCCGCCAATCGACTCCATGAGTGTTAATGATGCCAAAAAAAATATGGAATTAGAGTCAACCGGTGTAAGTGAAAATATGGTTGAAGTCGACTCTAGTTTGGGGGAAAAAAAGAATGTCAAAATCCGGGAAGATTTGCAATTTGAAGGCTTGAGGTTGCATTCCAAGCATTTTTCAACTTGGAATTGCATGGTGATATGAGAATTGAGCCTTGCGAATCCATATGAAAGTGCCAAGAAGATCAATAAGAGCCATACATTTTGCAATTTGCATATTCAAAAAGGCAAAATGACATTCCTCACATGAAAGCCAAGAAATGCAAAATGAAGAAATTAAAGTTTGGCTTGATCATTTACTTACCACCACCCCCCTTGCTCGTGGTCACAAGCTTGAATCCAAGTTAGGTGCTCGATTCATATCGTCCAAGTGGCGAGAAAAGTGGTAAAGTTGATCCTCGTCGTGCCACGACATTAAATGCGATGCTTGGTGGGAGACAACCCATCGTTTTCAAAATTTTCGGTCATTTTTGAAATTTTCTTTTTTTAGTATAGCTTAGTATATTATTTTTGACTAATCTATCAAGTTTCAGATTTTTTTGGAGTTGAATTAAGAAGTTTGGGGTGTTGGAACAAACCAAAGCAGTAGCTGCCCAGAATTAGCCTGCCAAATCCTGGCATAACCGCACCTGCGGACATAAGCACACAGGTGCGCTCATGCAGAAGCGGAAACTATGGCGCAGATGTGCAACTATTCACAGGTGCGACGTGAAACTCGCAGAAGCGGCTTCTAGAGTCACATGTGCGGATATCGAACTGGTTTAATCAAATAACTCCCTCATTTGATCAGGTAAACTCTAAAAAGTGTTTTTTCCCCAAACTCAAACTCCTCTCATCTCTCACGTTACTGCTCTTCATCACTGCTCACTTTTGAGTTCTCAAGCACAAGACTACACAGGTACCAAGTCTCTCATCTACTCCTTACTTCTACATCTCTTTTCTTTTTCTTCTTCTTCATCTCTACTGTTCTTACCCGTTTTTCCCCACATTCATTTTGTTATCAATTTTAGTTTTGAAAGTGAGGGATATTGTGTGCTGTATCGAACTGGTTTAATCAAATAACTCCCTTATTTCATCAGGTAAACACTAAAAAAAATTTTCCCCCAAACTCAAACTCCACTCATCTCTCACGATAACATTTAGTTTTGTTATCAATGTATTGTGTGCTATTGTGTTGAACATTACTGTTGGGGAAAATCTGAATACCCAAAAATTTTGTGTAGAAGCATAAATTCTCACTGCTTGCAATGTGTTCGACAAATTGTCCAAAAGAAAATTGTTTGCTAAGTACCACAAAATCAAGTTTAATAGAGTCGTAGGTTTATGTAATGCACTAATTTATAAGTCTTGCATATAAATTATGTGCTAAAAATCTTGTTTGAGCAGTAAAAGAGTCGAACATTCTGGGCATTTCAACCCACTGATGAACATCGCAGAAGCGAATGAAATGCCGCAGATGCGGCCTTGCACCTGCGTAGACTATCCGCAGGTGCAAACACTGAGGAAATGGGCAAAACCGCAGAAGCGGATAAAAACCCGCAGAAGCGGGACCGCACCTGCGATGGCTGTTCCGTAGGTGCTGAAACTGGCCAGATTTCCAAATTGCAGTAGCTTTTCATCTGGAGCTTCCCGGGTCCATTCGACTCGATTATTTGGCCTAATTGCTTTGTTTTAAATTTCCTAATATGATTTTACTGCCCGACTAACGTTGTTTTGATTTTTTTAAAGGTACTTTGAGCTAAAATGGACTCGAACATGAACGAAAATGCTCCACTTGCTCACGAAATTGAAGAAGTGGATGAGGACTTGAACTATGATGCTACCAGATTCATGTCTTCCTAGTGCCAAGCCCAGTATTATGATGATCTTCTCACGAAGAAGCTCAAACTTGAGAAGGGAATTACCGATGACAAAATGTCTGAACTTCTTCCAGATATCCATGGCCGGCTAGTTTCAAGCGGCTGGACCTGCTTCATCCCTACTCCATGCGATGCCAATGAGGAATGGGTTAGGGAATTTTATGCCAATTTAAGGCGTACACATTTCCAAAACCATGAAATCACTATAAGAGGGAAGACTATGAGATTCGGAGTTAAAAAGATAAATGATGTCTATGGGCTCCCAAATCATCCGCTCGAGCTAGTGCAAGAAAGAGATGCATGCAAAAATGGTGATTTGCTAGTCGCAAAGCTATGTCCTCCAGGTCATAGAGTTACTTGGGCTACAAAGAAGAAAGGCATCAAATATGGTTATTTCACAGCCGAAGCAAAAATGTGGTTGTATATCATTGCGAGCAGAGTGTCTCCATGTGGGAACAGGTCTGATGTTCCATATACCAGGGCCTTGATAATTGCTTTCATCCTTGATGGAATTCCTGTGAATGTCGGTCACTACATTGTTCGGGAGTTGAAAGAGTATGTGCTTCAAGGTGGCACATTATTGATATTTCCATCATTGATTACAGAGTTGTGTCGACGTGCACATATTGAGAAATGGAATGGAGATCATTTGATACCGGCAGATAAGCCATTACACCCATTGAGAGTGACAGGAGCAGGCAGAGTACTCAAGAGCAAGAAGAGGAAAGTGGAGATTACTGTAGGTGAGGGGTCCTCCTCACAGACTGCTCAGGCCGAGGGACCATTTGGGATGTAAATTCCCAGCTTGCTTCCATTCGTGACTTAGTGTCACAGCTTCCTAGTGAGCCCTCACACTCCCAGCCTATGCCTGAGTACTTCATTAGGGATGACATGAAGACCTACTTAGATGCACAGAAAAAGCAGGCAGAGTCTCAGGAGAAAATAGCAGCATCTGTTGGCAAACTTGAGGCCGCCTATTGCAACTTGGCCAAGGCACATGTAGATCTTCAGTCAGACTTTGAAAAGGAGAAAGCGAGCAACAAGAAGAAGGGCAAGTTTATGATAAAAATGTGGAGAGGCATCAAAGCCATCTTCAAATGGGGGCAGCCAAACAGGAAGATACCTGTTGCTGATGCTGAGGATAGTGAGGAGTACTCTTTCATGTCGAGTGCTGATGATGATGATGCTGCTGACACTGAGGATGATGAGGCCGAGAGTTCTCAGCAGCATTGATTAGCCTTTCTCCCGCAGTCTGCTAGTCTGATGCAGACCTCAGGGAGACCCTCAAACTATTATTATTTTATTTTGATAGTGTGCAATGAGGACAGTGCAATATTTTTAATTGGGGGTGGATTTAGGGATTATACTTTATTCATACATTGATGCTATATATTTGCCCTTGCCGGGTTTATGTTGTGGTATGGATATTGTGTTCCCTTGCCGGGCTTGTTTTGTTATTGATTATCATGTGCTCTTGCCGAGCGTAGTTGTGATTGGTTGTACATAGTCAAGATTAGTCACTTTTGTTATTCTATTTTATTTTATATTTTATTTTTTTACTTATTTTCTTTAGTAGTTTTTAGTTTATGTTATTTTTGTTCATTTAGTATTAGTTGCTTTTGTTATCTTAGCTTCTTTTAGTAGTTTTGTCCTTTTATTTTTATTTCTGTAGTGTTTATTTTATCTTGTTCAATAGTTTTAGTTTATATTATTTTTATCTCTTTTAATAGTAATATACTTTTCAATAAATGTCCTTGGGTTTTCTTTATGCTACGGTTCTTTCCCAAGAAATATTTATTTGTTGAACCGGGTGACTTTTCCCTATGACGGATGGCGTGACGACTATCTAAGGGAATTAGTCTTGTTTTGTTATGTGGAGACTTTTGAATTATTTGGTACTAACAAAACTAATCTCTTGTATGTGAAGTGTTAATTAAGAATACGCCTCCGATTTTTGGTTTTAAATTGAAAAAGTAAGTGCATGGGGAAGAATAATTTTTGAGACAACGTTTTGGCTCATTTGGTGACTCTTTGCCCACTAGTTGGCATGATATTGCTCTAAATGCTCTTGTTAAGAAGTGAAATTGATCCGGCTTGATTAGTTCATGTGCCATGTGTGCTAGTTTTTGTTATAAATAATCCTTGTGTTTACTTCTATCATCTAGAACTTGCCTGGTTGGTCTTTCAATGCTAATGTTAATTATGTTTGGTTGGAGGGATGACCTTAGGCATTATTTGTAATCTTTGAAAAAGCCTCTTTAGCCTTTCAAGCCTACCATTGCATAAATATTATCACTAGTTTACCCCATTTAAGCTTTTAACTTTTTCTTTGGCCACCTCATTATAAACCTTTACCCTTTTGTGAAATAATCCCCTCTTTTGAACCCGTCCCTCCTTGAATATCGAGAACGAGGCTAAAATCCTAAGTTGGGGGTGTTGGTGTCAAGTTGGAAATTGGTAAGGTTGTACATTGAGGGTAGAAACATATACCTCAAAGTTGTTCATATGAAGTTACTCAAGCTCCAAAAGAAAATAGTATATTAAAAAAAAGAAAAAAGGAGAGAATAATATGTATATATATAAATATGGAGTCTTGAGAAGATTAGAGAAGTACTTTAAGGTGATTCTATGTTGGTAACTAGATGCCAATAAGGGCGATGTGTTTTAAAAAAAGAAGCAAAGTGCAAAAAGAAAGACAAATGTGAGTAGTGTTTAAGGAGGGTGTAGTCACTTGTATCCCAAATGCTTATCCTACCCTTCCCTAAACCTACATTACAAGTTTAAAAAGTCCTTATGGGATCTCCAACCGAATGTTCTTGAATAGGAGGCGAATCAAAATAAGGGCAAGCTTATGGCATGATATTTTGTAACACTTGAATTCTTTGTTGAGATTCACATGCTTGAGCCTAATTATTAGTACCAACAAAATACATAAGTATGGTGCTTAATTGGAGAACGTGATTTGTTTATGATAGCAATGCCACTTGTGCTTTAAATGGTAGAACCTCATTGAATTGTTGGTTTTGATTTGCTTGAGGACAAGCAAAAGCTGTAAGTTGGGGGTGTTGATGAGTGGTGATTTTACCACTCATTCTAGTATCTTTTCTTTAGTTTTTGCATCCTTTAATTATAATATGAGGTTGTTTATGGTGTGTGCTGCTAGATTTTCAAGTAAATGATGCCACGAAGAGACTTGAATTCAAGTGAAGTAGAATTGAGCAAAAAAAGAGTACAAAAGTGAAAAAATCCTTTAGCGATTCCGCATCTGCGGAACACTGTCCGCATATGCGACCTCACATCTGCGAGCTGGAAGGTCGCATCTGTGGAGTTAAGCTTCACTGGGACCGCATCTGCATCAAAACTCTGCACCTACGGAGTCGCTGATGCGACTATTTTGTCCGCATCTGCGGAGAAAGGGAATTCTACATGGGCTCGCACCTATGATGGATTATCCGCATCTGCGGAGTCGCACTTGTGCCACAATGTCCGCATCTGCAGAGTAGGCAAAATCCCCTGAGTTCATGCATCTGCGATTGAAGGCCCACATTTGCGGAGCCGCACCTGCGAGGATCTTTCCGCAGGTGCGGTCAACGGGTTTCTAACCTGGGCAGTATTGACATTTTACATTTTCTCAACTCCAAACCCACAAATACACTGACAATCATATCTTGGACCAATCTTTGGCTTATTTTTCAGTCCATATACTAGAGAGAATAAGTTTTGGAAGCTAGGGTTCTTGCACACACACTTGGGTCTTGAAGATTTGAAGCTTTTGGTTGAGAATTTCTTACTCCTTTATGCTCATTTCTTCATTTCCTTGCTTTGTATTGTATATCTAAGTGTGTAGTATTTATTTCCAACACTTGAATCTTGTTTATGGAAATATTCATATTTAAAGTGTGGATTAAATACCTTGTTGTGCTTATGTATTGAACGATTTTTATTTATTATGAAGCGATCTGTTGTTTCTTTAATTATTCTTGTTCTTAAATGTTTCCAAAGGGATTAGCTAACTCTAGGACTCGCCCATTCACTTCGGATTAATTTTGAAAAAAATAATTCTGGGTTGGGAAAGATTAATTAACAAGAACTTGAGGCGTTAACCCTTACTTTATAGATTCTACCTAGGGATAGGAATGAACTACTTGTAGCCATATTTGGGTGTACTTAATATCTTAATTGTTTTAGGGATAATTCAATTAGGAAGTCTTGTTAGTCTTCAAGAGAAGCTAATATAGAATTATTATCCGAGGCTAATAAATAATAAACTCGTTCATATTTATAAAATTGTGAAATATATTGGATCGTTACTTGAGTGTAAATCCCGATGCACCCATGCTTGTAGCCATTGATCATTTTACTTGCTTTCTAGGTTAGTTTACGTTTTCGCATTTAGCTATAATATTTTCTCAACAACCATTCTAAGTGTTTGGCATTGCATAATAAGTGATAATTCTCTTACATTCCAAATCGCCTATATATTGTTCTCTGTGGGATTCGACCCCGAATCATAGTTGGGTAAATTATATTGCATGCGACCGTGTCCATTTACTTTTTAGTAGTGGATTTGGACGTCATCATATACCACGGTCGGTACCCAGTAAGTATGAAGACTGACCTCGGTGGAGTAGTGACGAGGTACTAGTCAAGACACTCACTAGACAAAATAACATGTGCAGTATAGAAGTATAAAGCTAATTATGAAAGAAGGAATCAGTCAATGGCAGCAAGAATCAACATTTGACATAAACAATAAAGCAATAAGAACACAGTGAAGATAAAATTGAAACCAAATAAGGAACACAAATGACAACCAATTTATCAAGCCATTCTAACACAAATTTCACAACGAAATTACCCAAGATACCTCATCTCATAGTCACTAGTCAAGTGTATCAACCCACCATCATATGCTTACGACACCTTGTACCCACATTTCAAATCACAACCACACAAAAAACTCACGTGCCAATATCTCAATCTGCCCGGCATGATCATAGGCTGACATTCACAATCTGCCGGGCGTGGTCACATGCTCAATATCAATGTGAAAACAGATAATACAAGAACACATGGGCATGACCAATAAATGTCAAGTTTCATACTCCTGAGCTAGTATAAGTGGCATGCTATGGTGTATGCTTGTGCGAGTGTACTACTGTAGCCCAAGTCATCAAGTAATATCAAAGACATCGAGTAGCTCATCGAAGCAACACAACAAATCACGTATGGTGTATGATATACACTAGGAAAATCACACCATCACATGAATATCACTAACAAAATGTCCCCAAGACATCACACATCATCCCAGACATTACCACACTTATCTCTCTGATAGCCACCTATATCACTCCGCCCTGACAATATCATTAGCCACTCGTATCACTATGATAGCAACCCATATAATAGCCACCTTTATTACTCCGCCCGAACAATAACACAATAGCCAACCGTATCACTCCGTACATTCAAAAATAGTGATATGCCACCCTTATGCCCCGCATAACAACAGTGGTGAAATGCCACCCTTGTACTCCGCATAACAACAACCAAACCACACAACAATTCACATACGCTAACAATCACAACAACACGACATATCAACTTGTACCACAAATGCCCATAGGCCAAAACCTTTCCAAAGATCCAACAATATGAATACTTCCACAACAAATAGCCCACGGCTCAAACACTATAGGTATAGAATCTCAATAACAATAAAATGAACGGGAAAGTAACTCAACAAGGACCAACTTCAATTTAAATAGATTAATGACTTTCGATAACCTCAATTCCAATTAAGTGTTTTAGGATAAACTCGATAGTGAATGTATTTCCATGAAATGACAAACTTTGGATTCTAGTGTATGAATTAGGCTAATAATGAAAGAGATGGAACGAACTAGTACTATGTCTAAATACATGAGAATAGACCGGAAACAAAAGGGTTTTATGTAACAACAATCTCAACTAAAAGTAACTCAACAATAAAAGAGATCACATAATGATAAAGGTGGTAACAACTTCAAATAAAGCATATAAGAGCAAACTCGACAAGTAAAGGATGTGACATGTAACAACAACTTCAAATAAAGCATGTGATAGTAGACATGACGAATAAAAGATATAACATGTGATAACAATTCCATATAAGTACACGAAAGAAGCCTAAGAGTCTACACCCGTCAATTTCCACATATAAGCCCGAGTACATACTCGTCACCTCGCGTACACAACTTTCACATGATACAAATATCACAAAGGACTCAAATCCTAAGGGGTAGTGTCCCCCACACAAAGTTAGGCAAGATACTTACCTCAAAGAAGCTAAACCGAAATTTTAAAATGACCTTCTCGTGTGAAATAACCTTCAGACGGATCAAATCCCAATCCAAATCGTGAAGAACCCCTCCAAAATCGCCCAAAACCGAGGTCTACAACTCAAGATATGATAAAAATGGCAAACCCTCGATATAACATGATGCTGCCTAGGGGTTTCACATTTGCGGACAAAACATGCACACCTACGCTCTCGCTTTTGCGAGCCATCTCCCGCACCTGCGGTTTCCATTACCCGGACCAGACCTCGCACTTGCACAAAAGGGGTTTGTCACGCCCCGAACTCGGGAAGCGCGACCGGCACTCAACCGAGTGAACCCGGTCAAGAAAGCCTGTTAGATACTTTCTACCCAAACTCACTTATGAATAAAGAGAATACATATTTTCGTTAATTAGACAATAAGGAGATCATGAATACAATACCAATTCATTACTATTAGCTACTTCATTTTAAAGTCTCAAATTACACACATTTTCACAGTCTGAAGTGGAACGAGTAATTCAAACACAACATAACTTGTTTGACTTCCCCAACACGAATATACAACCCACAATACGTCTACGGAGCCTCTAATAGATACAAAAGAGTACTATGATAGTTCCAGCAACAAGGCCCCGACTATATCTCAAATACATTACACAAGGAACAAAAGATACATGACCCCGAAATGAAGTGGGGTTCACCAAGTCAGCTGGGAAGAGGGTGTACCACTATCACTGATCAATGTCTCCTACTGTGGAACCACCTGCATCCATTGAAGATGCAGCGCCCCCGGCAAAAGGGACGTTAGTACATATGGAATAGTACTAGTATGCATGACAAAACACCCTTGCAATAGAACGATTAATAATACAGGCAAGAACAATCATAATATCAGTGGAAATGTCAAATAACTTCAAACCTCAAGTTAGGACCAAGACAGTGTTCAAATAAATTTCCATATCTCAAGTTGGAAGATCTTTGTACCAATATGCCACCGTTCACAATACCACCATACTTTTAGCACAGAGTCCGATCACGACCCAATTGGCTAGGCCGTCTCATCCGAGACATCAACCACAATCACCACCATGTGTGCGGCATGGCGTCCGATCATGACCCGATTGACTAGGCCGTCTCATCCGAGACATCATCCTTTTCTACCAATCATCTCGTTTCATACTTCTTTCACATCTTTTCATTTCATTGGCACTAGTGTCCACGATTATAAAATCATTCTTGGCACGTCGGCTGTATTTACTATTTCATGCTCACCTTTTTCACATTCAAACATCATCATCATCAACAATAACAAGGCATTTCAAATCAAGGTTTTTAGTACACATGTGATCAATTAAGAGTCTTAGGCACATAGAGATTTTTCACAAAATTTGGCATAATAGCCTTCATTTGAACTTGACTTGAAGTCAAAACATTTTCAATGCACAAACCATACTTTGAATACATTCTCAAATGATAACAACATGATAAATACATATTGAACATATATCTTTGAACACAAGCTTATTCGGAATAGGCAATTTTATAATGAACAATTCGGGACTTACGTAAATTACATGAATATCGTGGGATTCAATTCTAAGAGAGGAGTTTAGCCAACATACCTTTCTTGAGCTTCCCTTAGATTACCACAATGTCCCAACACTTCTAGCAATTCAAATCAACTTGAGATATAACAAAATTGAACAAAATTAGGGAGAGATTCATGGTTTCAGCTCATTTGAGCATTTTATCAAACACTAGATGTGCAAATTGGTCACAAGGTTCTTCCACAAGATTTCTTTCACTTCACAACCCAATCTTTACCCATGTGGGCTCAACAATCTTCCCACAAATCTTATTGGTACATGCATGTATACATAATACCTCACACCCAAGAATCATAATCCCAATTACTCATCTTTTACTCCAAACTCGAAATTGAAGAACTGGGGAAAGAAATTCTTACCTCTTTCAAGCCCTAGTAAGATCCTTGTGAAATCTTCAAGCCTTGAGCAAGAATTGATGAACAAAATGGCTAGGTCTTCTCTTTCTCTCTCTAAGATACTCTTACCTCTCTCTAAAAATATCAGATGAAACTCTTAAAAATGACCCCCAAAGCCTTTTTATAAAAAATGGGATCGGGTAAAATTTCCGAAACTTAGTAGGCGTTTGGACATAAGAATGGTAAAATTTCAAAAAAAGTGAATTTTGTTTTCAAGTGAAAATGGTATTTGAAAAGTAGAGTTGGGTTTGGACATGAATATAATTTAGCATTTTTTTTGAATTGTTGTGAGTAATTTGAGTGAAAATTTTAAAAAATAGCTTTTTGGAGTTTTTCAAATTTTCGAAAAATTCCAAAATTCATCTTCAAATGAAAATTGAAAATTGTATGGCCAAACACTGATTTCTAAAAAAGTAAATTTTTTTCGAAAAAATTGAAAAAATTTTCATGGCCAAATGGGCTCTTAAAATTGCCGAAATCGGGCCTGCGATCGCAGACAGTACCGCATAATCGATATGTGGCCCTCATAATGAGTCGCGAAAATAATGCCCAAGAACTGGACTTGTCTGAACCAGTATGCGACAGTTCTACGGTCCGTAGACCTGTTCTGCGATCGCAGACTGGACCGTAGAACCACCGCAGACTGTTTCTCATGCCAGGTTTGCGAAGCAAATATGCGATCGCATAATAGACCGCAGAACCACCTTCAAAATTTAACATCTTTATGCTCAACTATGCGATGGATATGTGGCCCACAAACCTGTTGTGCGGTTGCAAACTTGACCGCATAATCGTCTTCTCTTGCCAAATATTTCCATCAACTCTCAGGATCATTCGTCCTCAAACACGTAAGCCTACCTCAACACCACGAAACATTAAATTCCTTTACGAAATTTTATGGGGCCTTACATTCTCCCCCATTTAGGATCATTCGTCCTCGAATGAGAGTCAAAATATCACCATTTGCACCCAATGTGACTCAGCTGCTATAACACACACCAGCAACTCCAAATCTTTGACTAACTCTCTAAATTTCCAAAAATTTCGCTAGAGTCTCCCCTGTAATTGGGCCTATCCACCTGCCAAAGATTCCCAAAACTAGTCCTAACAACATATACATAATCTGATGATGCAATATAACATAAAAACAACACCAACAGTGGCCTCATAAGCAATATATTACCAGAAATGGAACACCCTTAGCATAAGCTATACAAATGATACGTAATTCATAGTGAACAATTTCATAGAACAGTTATATAGCTATTCAAACAAATAAGGGTAATTCTTCTTCATTTCTTCCTTGGCCTCCCAGGTGGCCTCTTCAACCTGTTGGTTTAGCCATAACACTTTCACGGAGGCAATTTCTTTATTTCTCAACTTTCAGACTTGCCGATCAATAATAGAAATTAGAATCTCTTCATAAGTCAATTCCTCATTAACCTCAATAGTTTCAACCATAACAATGAGTTTCGGGTCGTCAACTACTTTCTTCAACATAGACGCAGGAAATACCGGGTGCAGTAATGACATCTCAGGTGGTAGCTCAAGCTTGTACGCCACCTCACCAATCCTCTGAATGATTTTGTATGGCCCGACATTCCTCCGACTCAATTTCCCTTTCTTACAAAATTGCATTACACCCTTCATGGGGGAAACCTTCAAGAATACCCATTCGTCTTCTTTGAACTCCAAATCACTACGACAAACATCCGAACAGAACTTCTGATGACTCTAAGCAGTTTTCAATTGCTCTTTAATGATCTTAACCTTCTCCATAGCCTGATGCACGAAGTTCGCTCCTATCAACTCTACTTCCCCAATCTCGAACCACCCAATGGGAGATATACATCTCCTACCATATAAAGCCTCGAACGGTGCCATCCGAATGCTAGCATGATAACTATTATTGTAGGCAAAATCTATGAGTGGCAAATGATCATCCCAGCTACCTTTGAAGTCAAGAACACAAGCGCACAATATATCCTCAAGCGTCTGAATAGACCGCTCTGCCTGCCCGTCAGTCTGCGGGTGAAAGACTGTACTAAGATTCACTTGGGTACCCAAACCTTGTCCAAATATTAGACTGAACTGTGCCCCCCGATCAGAAATGATAGAAACTAGAGTTCCATGCAACCTGACTATTTCTTTGATATACAACTGAGCATACTGTTCCTCTATGTCGGTAGCCTTAACCGGCAAAAAGTGTGCTGATTTCGTGAGTCGATCCACAATCACCCAAATTGTGTCAAACTTACGAGGACTTCGAGGTAGTCCTACCACAAAGTCCATATTAATCATTTCCCACCTCCACATTGGAATTTCTATGTTCTGTGCCAACCCCCAGGAATTTTTTGTTCGGCCTTCACTTGCTGACAATTCAGACATCTCGTCACAAAGTCCGATGCATTCCTCTTCATATCATTCCACCAATAGACTTCCTTAAGATCATGATACATTTTTGTAGAGCCCGGGTGCACGGAATACCTAGAAGTGTGAGCCTCGGTCATGATTCTCTCCCGGAGACCATCTACATTTGGAACATATAGACGCCCTTGGTACCTTAGTGTACCATCACCCATGCAAAGAGAAAAGGCCATGGTCTTATGTTTATGAATCCCCTCTTTCAATTGTGCCAATAATGGATCGTTGTATTGCTTCTTCTTGACTTCCACAACAAGTGATGATTCAACCCTATTTTGCACAATCACCCCTCCTTCACTAGAATTCGCAAGACGAACTCCCAAACTAGCCAATCGGTGAACTTCCTTGGCTAATGGCCTTTGATATGCCTCCAAGTGTGCTAAATTACCCATAGATTTTTGGCTAAGAGCATCCGCCACAACATTGGCCTTCCCCGGATGATATAGAATATCGATGTCGTAGTCCTTGAGTAACTCAAGCCATCTTCTCTGCCTCAGATTCAATTCCTTATGTTTGAAAATATATTGAAGGCTCTTATGGTCCGTGAATATATCCACATGGACCCCATATAAATAATGACACAAAATTTTCAATGCAAATACCACCGCCGCAAGTTCTAACTCATGCGTGGGATAGTTTTTCTCATGAATTTTGAGTTGCCTAGAAGCATAAGCAATCACCTTGCCATGTTGCATCAATATACACCCAAGTCCGATTCTCGAAGCATCACAATATACTACAAATCCATCTTTTTCCCTCTGGTAGGGTCAACACCGGTGCCGTAGTCAATCTTGCTTTCTTCTCCTGGAAGCTCCTTTCGCAAGCATCGGACCATTGGAACTTAATTGCCTTATCCGTCAATTTAGTCAACGGAGAGGCAAGAGTAGAGAACCCCTCCACAAACTTTCTGTAATACCCAGCTAAGCCTAAGAAACTACGAATCTCTGTTGGAGTTATAGGCCTCGGCCAATTCTTCATAGCTGCAATCTTCTGAGGATCAACCTTAATTCCTTCACTAGAGACGACATGACCCAAGAATGGTGCAAACTTGACCACAGAATCGCCTCAAACACGTAAGACTACCTCGGCACCACGAAACCTTAAATTACTTTATGAAACATTATGGGGCCTTACAGGGTCGCACATGCAACACCGTGGAAGCACCCAAACAAACCGCAGAAGCGGCCTTCCTCGTACCTGTGATCCAAACAAGCAAATGCGACGATCGCACCTGCGATCCTTCACACGCAGAAGCGAAGCTTCCACCCAGGCCCCAACATTGCAAAAGCGATGCAAAATGCGCAAAAGCGGATTCGTACCTTCGCTCCAATATGTGCAGATGCGAAGCACCAGAACTAGACTTGCCGAAAAACATGAAAATGAACCGAAACTCGTCCGAAACACACTCGCCCCCCTCGGGACCCCGTCAAAAAGAACCAACAGGTTCTGTAACATAACGCGGACCTGCTCAAGGCCTCAAATCATATCAAACACCATCAAACCACGAATCACACCTCAAATCAAACTTAATGAACTTTAAACTTCTACAACTCGCGCCGAATCATATCAAATCAACTCGGAATAACGTCAAATTTTGCATGCAAGTCCCAAATGACTTAACAGAGCTATTTCAAATCTCAGAATATCAATCCGAGCCTGATATCCATAGAGTCAACTCCCGGTCAAACATCTCAACCTTCCAAACCTTCAACTTTCCAATTTCCATCAAAATGCATCAAATCAACCTACGGACCTCCAAATTTAAATCCGCGTATACGCCTAAGTCCAAATTCGCCATATAAAGATATTAAAATCATCAAAACACCATTCGGGATTCGTCTACACAAAAGTCAAACTCCGGTCAACTCTTTTCACTTAAGATTCAAAAAGAAGAATTATTCTTCGAATCCAATCCTGAATCATCCGAAAACCGAACTCGACCACACACGCATGTCATAATACATAATACGAAGCTGCTCGAGACCTTAAGCCACTGAACGAGATGCTAATTCTCAAAATGAGTGGTCGGGTCGTTACATTCTCCCTCGAGCGTCCTAAGAACCGTTCCGAAGTCATCAAATCACCGAATGAACTCACAATACATATTCTCGCGGGTGATCCCACGTCACCCCAATCCACATAGACCTGATAACACAATCTCAACTGAAAATTATTCCTTCCACCCACACTAATAGACCTTAGAACCATGTTTTTTCACCATCTGATCATTTCCCAAAGACCAGATTCCCATATCCACACAAGGTATCAGCCTCAACCAACTGCAACAACTCATGCCTACACCCACAAGGTACCACCACACGATGTAACACATCACAAATATGCCCATAACATCATCTCTAACCACCATTGCAACCCATAATCAAATCCAACACCGACAATTAACCTCACATCAGCTAGAACCCTGTTCCAAACCTTTACAACACTGACAATGATGCAAGAAACATGAAGATCCCATGACCATTCACTCAAATCAACAAGTCACATCTAACCCCACTTGGGTACATACCTCGCAAGCTAAAACACAATAAGCACAACGCGAATATGACTGAATATTGAAAGAGAATCATATGAGAGAATCATCAAACAAGCCCGATAGGCACAAATCTCTATTAGTACCATACTACGAATCAATTCCACAAGAGAGAATCAAAACATATGAACTACTCAAAAGGATCTCATCCTAGTATAACTCCACCGCGGCACATAACCCGGTTCAAACATATCAAACCGCATGAAAACGCGAGGATCCCATCCTCAGCTCTGAATCACAGGTAGAATACACATCATACCAACCAAAACCTTTCACTAACTCCCCATACCGGTAGAGCATCTAAATCACACATCATAACTAAATCATCCAGAAATCACATCAAAACCTACCGTAATGAGTAATAGAAAGTTACTTCTAGTCTCATAGCTATCAATAGTGAACAAAACAAAATGATAGACACGGGCAACCACTATAGAATTTACAAATAGGGGTAAACACATAAGTAGAGTACAAAATCATGAAACACACCCATATGTGAAGCAAGATAGGAGGGCTCACCCCGATAAGCAGAACCGAATTAAAATAAGAATGATGCTCCTCTATAACAAATCGAAACCATACTTGTAACAACACCATCTGGTGCAACGGCCTCAACCCTACCATAGAAAGTATATTAACGGGCCGGGCCTCCCCTCTAGGGAGCCTTCTACCTGCATGTCCTCCAACCTAGCTTGCTGTGCAGGTGGAGTAGCAACTGGAATGAAGCCCAAAGCCTGAGTGCTCTGATGAAATCCGTACCTCCCGAGTCTGGGACAATCTCTTATGATGTGCCTAGTATCACCACACTCATAACATCCCCTCTGCGAGCGTGAATGCTCGTGTAGAGTCTATACCGGATAACTGGAATAACCACTGTATGAATCCCGTGCCGGTGGTGCACTAAAAATGACTGCCCCACATGAGTACCCTGACTAACTAGAGCACCACGAGTAGTTTGAAATGCGTATTGGACTTGCCGACTGCCCGAGCCTCTGCCATGATATGTTATAAATGAGTAGAATCCATTGAACCCTCAAGAACCTCGAGACCTCTTGGTCTCCTTATCCCCCTCTACTCACCCCGAATATGCTCTAACATTCTGGCAATCTCCACCACCTGCTGAAATAGAGTATCAGTCTCCAACTTTCGAGCCATGCTGAATTTAAGATCAAAGTTAAGCCCCTCAATAAATTTGCGGACTCGCTCACTGACTGTAGGAACCAAGGTAGGTGCATGACAGGATAACTCACTAAACCTGATGGCATACTCTAACACCGTCATGGTGGCCAAACGCAGCTGCTCAAACTCTACACACCACACATCCCAGAGGGTCTAGGGAACAAACTCCCTCAAAAACATCTCTGAAAACTGAGCCGAAGTGGGTGGTGCTGCATTGGCTGGTCTACCCTCCTCATAAACCTTTCACCACTAATACACTATTCCTGACAGCTGAAATGTAGTAAAAGCAACTCCGCTCACCTCCACAATACCTATGGTGCGGAGAATATGGTGACACTTCTCTAGAAAGCCCTGTGCATCCTCGGTAGTTGTGCCACTAAAAGTAGGTGGACTATACCTCTTGAACCTCTCAAGCCTCTTCTGTTCCACCTCTGATGCCCTTGGCCTGACCTTAGGCTGAACCAGAATAACAGGTTGTACTAGCACCACACTCGGAACCTGATCAATGTGAGCCCGCTGCTCTGGAGTACGAGCAGTGGGAGTCTGAGCTCCTCCTCTAATTAGAAGGTACTGCGCTAATGTCTCCTGAAGTACCGGGGTAACAACAGGCTCCTCCAATGCCTTTCCTCCAACCAGAGCTACTGTCGGCTCCTTAACTGCTGCACTGGCAGGTGCTCTAGCTGCGACATGTGCCCTTCATCGGCCTCTAACTCAGACTCGGCCTCTCGCGACTCTAGTTGGGGGAACGGGTGGCTTCTCAGCTGATCTGGTAGTGCATGTCCTCACCATCTATGAGAGAAAAGAGATACAAAGGCTCAAACTTCGAAATCAACAAATCCAAACGACAGGAATAAAAGAAATGGAATTTTCTTAATAGTTTCGTAGCCACTCGAAGATAAGTATATACGTCTCCATACCGATCCACAAGACTCTACTAAGCTCGCTCGTGACTCATAGAACCTGTGAACCTAGAGCTCTGATACCAACTTGTCACGGCCCAAAATCCCATCAGAGGCGTCGTGATGTCACCAAGTCTTAAAGGGTAGGTAAGCCGATTACTAACAACGATTAAGACAATTTTTACAATGATAATTTGAAATAGAGTCTAATATGAATACTGAAACAAAAGCGAAATAAGCCAACACGACAATAATCATAACACCTCTCAAGATTTGGTAATACAGAGTCATGAACTCTAGCTGAATACATGGAAAGATCTCAAAGATCGAAATACAATACTATTCAAATGACAAGGTGACAGTACAATATAAGGAAAGGACTCCAAGGGACTGCGACGACCAAGCAGTTCTACCTTGAATCCTTGCGATCAACAAGCTCAATCTGCCCGAGTCCGATATCTCCGATACATGGCTCTACACAAAAATGTTCAGAGGTGTAGTATGAGTACACCACGATCGGTACCTAGTAAATATCAAGACTAACCTCAGTGGAGTAGTGACGAGGTATAAGTCAAGACACTCACTAGACAAAATAACCTATGCAGTATAGAAGTATAAAGCTAATAATGAAAGCAAGAATAAGTTAATGGAAACAAGAATTAACATGTGACATATATAGTAAAGCAATAAGAACACCGTAAAAATACCATTGAAACCAAATAAGGAACACAAATGACAACCAATTTATCAAGCCGTTCTAACACAAGTTTCACAACAAAAATTACCCGAGATACCTCATCTTCACAAGTCACGGGTCTCAACCCACCATCATATGCTCACGGCACCTTGTGCCCACATTTCAAATCACAATCGCACGGACAATCACGTGCCAATATCTCAATCCATCCGGCATGATCACAGGATCACATTCACAACCCGCTCGGTATGGTCACATGCTCAATATCAATGTGAAAATAAATAATACAAGAACACATGGGCATGATCAATAAATGTCAAGTTTCATACTCCTGAGCTAGTATAAGTAGCATGCTATGGTGTTTGCTTGTGCGAGTGTACTACTGAAGCCCAAGTCAACAAGTAATATCAAAGACATGGAGTAGCTCATTGAAGCAACAGAACAAATCACGTAAGGTGCATGGCATACACAAGGAAAAGCAAACCATCACTTGAATATCACCAACAAAATGTCCCAAGCCATCACATATCATCCCAGACATTGCCACCCTTATCTCTCCTATAGCCACCCGTATGACTCTCCCTGACAATATCATTAGCCACATGTATCACTTCGATAGCCACCCGTATCACTTCATATAATAGACACCCTTATTATTCTACCCGGACAATAACATAATAGCCACCCATATCACATCGTACATTCAACAAAGTGAGATGCCACCCTTATGCCCCGCATAACAACAAAGGTGAAATGCCACCCTTATTCTCCGCATAACACTAACCAAACCACACATCAATTCACATGTGCTAAAAATCACAACAACACGACATAAAAACTCTTACCACAAGTGCCCATAGGCCACAACCTTTCCAAAGATCCAAGTACGTAATCGTCACCTAGCGTACACGGCTTTCACATGACACAAATAACACAAAGGACTCAAATTCTAAGGGGTAGTTTTCCCCACACAAACTTAGGCAAGATACTTAACTCAAAGAAGCTAAATTAATACTCTAAAATGACCTTCTCGTGTCAAACAACCTCTGGACGACTCAAATCCCAATCCAAATCGCGAAGAACCCCTCCAAAATTGTCCAAAACCGAGATCTACAACTCAAGATATGATAAAAATGACCAAACCCTCGATATAACATGATGCTGCCTAGGGGTTCTGCACTTGCAAACCAAAAATGCACACATGTGCTCTCGCCATTTTTAAGGCCCTGAAAAAAACAATTTCACCTAGAACCCAGGGTTCGTAGTGCATAAGTAGGCTTACTGTGGGCCGCAGAATGGCCGTAGAATGAAGCAGAAAACTGGGCAAGTTTGTATGATATTTTGCAGTCAACTATGCGACCGCAAAACCGTTTTGTGGACCGCAGATCTCATCATAGAATCAACATGAGAAAATTTGGAAGCAGATCTACGACGCATTATACGACCACAGAATTGGTCTACGGACCGTGTAATGGTCACAGAGTGGGTTTGTAATGCCCAGTTCTGGAGGGGAATTGTGCGGTCCATTGTGCGGACCGCAGATCTGCGTCGGGGCTTCTTTTTTCTAATTTTTTGACCCGACCCCATTTTGTTTATTTAGCCCTAGGGGTCATTTTAGAGGGATTATCTGATATTTTAGAGAGAGGGGAGGGCTATTCTAGAGAGAAAAAGTGGAGGTTCAAGGATTTCACTACTCAACTTTAGTCAAGCCTTGGAATTTCACTAAGAGGAACTTGCTAGGGCTTCAAAGAGCTAAGAATTTCTTTCCCTAATTCTTCAATTTCGAGTTTAGGGTTGATTATGGGTGATGATGGTAGATTTATCACATGCATGAGCTAATAGGGATTGTGGGAAAGTTGTTTAACAATCTTGGGTGGTTTTGTTGTTGAATTGGATGAGGGAAAGGTTGAGTCATAGTTGTAACAGCCCTTGCCATACGAATTTCTCTAACTGTGCTTGTAATTCTCTCTTCCTTTATAGATTGGAATCGTTAGGAGTGTTGGGACATTATTGTTGCATTACGAAAAGCTCTTTTGAGGTATTAAGGCTAAACTCTTCTTCTAGTATCGAAATTCCTGAATCCTTGTAAAATTCTATCTTGCATAGTAGAACTTGAAACGCTATTGATGTGGGATATTCAAGCTAGTAAATTGATTCTCAAATTTCATAACGTGTCCGAACCCTCATGTGTTAAAGATTGTCTGTTGTGACATAATTATGTTATACCCTTGTGGGAGGAAGGTATTGTATAAAATCAATGTGATTAAGCACTTATTTCTCATATGATAGAACCTTATGAACTTACACTGCTAAGGCCAAAGGTGCCAAATGGTTGATTTGAAAGGGAACTCTTTTGTACAAATTATTATAGTTTTGGGATCCTAAATTGTGGTATTGTGAATAGACCTCCACCAGCGTATGTTGGGGTGGGGTGGCGGGGCCGCTTTTTGTAGTATGGTGATATTGTGAGTACACCTCCACCCGCATATATTGGGGTGAGCCGGCGAGGCTGCTTTTTGTAGTGTTGTGGTATTGTGAGTACACCTCCACCCGTATACATTGGGGTGAGGCGGCGGGGCCGCTTTGTATAGAGTTTCTGGTATTGTGATTGCACCTCCACCCGCATACATTGGGGTGAGGCAGCAGGGCCGCTCTGTGTAAAGATAGTTGTAGAGGATCATCGACTATAAAGTTATAAATATTACTGAAAGCTCTTAATAATTTTATGTGGCATTAACAGCTAATTAGGCCTTTTATTGTTACCATAATTCATCATAATTCATGTTGTATTTCCAAGTCCTTGAATAGGTGTTTAGTTTTCATACTAGGACTATTTGCCGGGGGAGCTGCATCTTTAATGGATGCAAGTGGTTCCACAGCGGAAGGCATTGTCCAGTGATAGCGGTACATTCTTCTCCCAGCTGACTTGGTGAGCCCCACATCTTTCTAGGGTTGTGCATCTTTTGTTCCGTGTGTATTATGTTTTGAGGTATAGCCAGAGCCTTGTTGCCGACACTATCATTGTACTCTTTTATATCTGTTAGAGACTCCGTAGATATGGTGTGGGTTGTATATTGGTATTGGGAAAGTCAAGATATTAATGTCGTATGTGTGTTACATCTTCCACTTCAAACTATGAAAGTGTGTGTATTTTGAGACTTTATAAATGAAGTAACTAATGCTGATGGAGTTAGTGTTTTTCATGAATTCTCTTGGTATTAATTAATGAAATGTATTCTTCTCTTTATTCATGGGTGAGTTGGGTAGACGACACTGTGCAGGCTTGCTCGACCGGTGTAACTTTGTTGAGCGTCGGTCGCGCTCCCCGAAGTCGGGGCGTGACACTTTTGCGAGCCATCTCCCGCACCTGTTGTTTCCACTTACCGGACCAGACCTCGAGCTTGCGAAAAGGGGTCGCACCTGCAACACTGCAGAAGCATCCAAACAAACCGCAGAAGTGGCCTTCCTCGCACCTGCGATCCATAACACGCAAATGTGACGATCGAACCTGCGATCCTTCACTCGCAGAAGCAGCTCCCGCTTAGGCCCCAACATCGCAGAAGCGATGCAAAACACATAGAAGCTGATCCGCACTTGCGCTCCAAAATGCACAGATTCGAAGCAGCAGAACCAGATTTGCCCAAAAACATGTAAATGATCTGAAACTCATCTGAAACACACCGGGGGCTCCCGGGGCCCTGTCCGAACATACCAACAAGTTCTATAACATAACACGGATCTGCCTGAGGCCTCAAATCATATCAAACAACATCAAAACCACAAATCAAACCTCGAATCAAACTTAATGAACTATCAACTTCTACAACTCGCGTCGAATTCTATCAAATCAACCCGGAATAACCTCAAATTTTGAATGCAAGTCTCAAATGACATATGGAGATATTCTAACTAGTAGAATCGCAATCCGAGCAGCCTGATATCCACAGAGTCAACTCTGACGAAACCTCTCAAACATTCAAACCTTCAACTTTCCAATTTTCACCAAAATGCATCAAATCAACCTACGAACCTCCAAATCCATATTCGGGCATACGCCTAAGTGCAAATTCATCATAAGAAGCTATTCGAATCATCAAATCACCATTCTGACGTAGTCTACATAAAAGGTAAACTTCAGTTAACTCATTTCACTTAAGCTGTTAAAATAAGATGTTTTCTTCCAAATCAATCCTGAATCATCCAAAAATCGAACTCGACCACACACGCAAGTCATAGTACATAATAAAAGGCTGCTCGAGACTTTAAGCCACCGAATTGAATGCTAATTCTCAAAATGACCGAGCGAGTCGTTACACCTTGAAGTCTTCGGAAAGTAGCTAACAGTCAATCACTAACGTCCAGCACGAGCAAACGTAACTAGATCTATACAAAAAGATGTACAAAAACATAGTATGAGTACACCATAATGGTACTAAGTAAGTATCAAGTCTAACCTTGATAGAGTAGTGACGAGGCTAGGTCAAGACACTTATTAGGACATAATAAATAGAATTTAACATAATAATGATAAGTAATGGAAGGCAGAGAAATAAATGATACGAAACAAGTCAATAACATAGACTAAAGACAACATTGTAAGCATGGAGATAGCCTAGAGGAAGAAATTTAAGAGAATCATAATAGTCAAATATAGCCAAAACTGATAAGACAAGAAAGAACAAAAGAAACAAGGAGTGTTTCACCAATAACACTTTTCAACCTGAGATGCATAACAAGAATCACAACCGAGGTACCGCCTCGTACACAACAAGAATCACAACCGAGGTACCACTTTGTATATAACAAGAATCACAACCTAGGTACCGCCTCGTATTCACTTTTCATAATTTCAATCACAATCGTTCCTTATATCCCAAAATAGCTACCCGCATTCTAGCTCCCCTTATCAAACCGTGTGGCTTCAAGTAGTTTCCCTACTAGTAATACGTGTATCAAGCCCACCTTATCTCACTGCATGCATATCAACCCAAGCCATATATCACCGCATGCTTATCAATATCACAACTTCTAAGGCCCAATAAAATTTTACCAAGAACTCGAGGTTTTTGGTGCCTAGGTAGGCTAATATGTTAGAAGGGTATAGAGAACTCGCAAGCTCGCCGTGGCACGAACCTTTTGGGTTGTGGAAAGCATTGTGGAGTTAATGGAAATTTCTTTGCAGAACATGGCATTTCGGTGGTATATTATGCGACTGCAGAACTACTCTGCGGACTACAGATCCGCTACATAGTGGAATAAGAGAAAACCCTTTTAGGAGGTCATTTTGCGGTCCATTATGCGATCGCATAATCATTTTACGGACCGTACTTCTATCATGGAATCAACATGAGAAAATTTCGGAGGTAGATTTTGCGGTGTGTTATGCGACCTCATAACAGATCTGCGGACCGCAGATCTATTGCAGACTGTGCCAGGCCAACCCAATTTTGGAGGACCATTTTGCGGTTTGCAGACCTATTTTTCAGTACACTCTGCGACCGCAAAGTTGAGTTCGGAGGGTCAATTTCATGTTTTTATAACCCGACCCTATTTTCATAAAGATACCTTGGGGATTATTTTATCAGGTTCCAATGGATGTTTAGAGAAAGGGGCGTGCTTTAGAGAGTGAGAGAGAGAGGAGGAATCCCCAAGTGCTTTTCTCATTAATCCTTGTCCCAATCTTGAAGATTCAAGGGAATCACTCACTAGGCCACCACCTATCCAAGTAAGTTCTTGTCCTCAATCTTTCATGCAAGATTGTTTCAGGTCTAAGTAGGCCGAGGAGTAAAATATATAGCATGCATGTATCAATAGAGTTTGTCTTGGAGGTTGTTGAATTACCCGGGATGAGTTGTTGGTTGATATGGGTTGTGGGGTGAAGGAAATCTTATTAGAGAACCTTATAGTCAAATTTGCACACCTAGTGCTTGATGAAATGCCTAGGTGAGCTAAACCCATGAACCCTTTCCTAATTATGGATCAATTTTTATCATATCTCCAATAGATTAAAGTCGCAAAAAGTTTCGGAATGTTGTAGTAATCTAAGGAAGGCTCAAGCGAGGTATGTTGGCTAAACATATTTCATAGAATCAAATTGTAAGGCCCCGTAAAACTTTTACCTAGAACCCGGGGTTTCATGGTTTTGAGGTATGCTAATGTGTTTGAGGATTATAGACTTTTTGGGTTGTGCAATGCATTGGGGAGTTGGAAGCAAAATTATTTCAAAACATGGCGTTTCTGTTACAACCCAAATTCGCATACCATAGATCACGCCGTAAGTTAGTCGACGTAAATCCAGGAAGAGATTATCTTTGAGATGATAAGAAGTTAATCCTATTGGTCTTAAACGATACAAGGGTGTATAAGAGTGGTTAACAAGTATTTGAAGTTAAACGAATCAAGGATGTTGTAACCCGTATTTTCGGGTAACACTAGAGGTGATTAATTGTCCCAAGAGGTCTTGTTTTAATGTATTTGAATCATATAATATCCGCATCATAAGTCTTGAAGTCAAGCGAGTTATGAAACAAAAGTCGATAAAAGTTGTCGCAACTTAGGTTTATAATTTTACTTAAACTTTAGGTCAAATGTTACTGCATTTTTCTCCCAATGTGCTTGGAATTATGGGGTGATCTACCTATCAAATTGAATATCTATGAGTCTAGTTTCCAACGCATTAAACCGTTTATCGATACGATCTCAGAATAGAGTGCGCCAAGCTGCTCTCTATGGGGCTCACAAAGGCGGTTTAAGACATATGGACATATATAAGATACCTCAATCCCGTTTTAAGTCATTAGTTTTCGGTATATTCAGACCTTATAACCCTAAAAACAGTCTCTCAAGGTTCTCTCATGATCCAAGACCCAAACAAAGGGCAAACAACACAAATCAAATGTCGGGAATCCCGTGGCGCTAGTAAGTTTCTTGTTCTTCTTGTTGTTGCTGATTTTTGTGTTGTTCCAGCTCGTGTGGGAGGTTGTTTTAAGTGTTTTATGTCCTGTAAATACACCTTCAAGTTTTTAATATCAACCCTAGGTGATTTCAAGTCTTCTAAAGTAATTCTAGTGCCGAAAAACCCGAATTAATTGCTAGTTTCGCTTCCTTGTTCTTGTGGCAGAATTGAAGGGATATTTCGTGGAAAATTAAGGTCAAATTGGAGTTGTTCTTTCTGTTTAAAGGTAAGGAACCTCTTACTCTATATATATTTAAGATTATCCAAGTTGCAGCTAAGTCGTTGAAGCTAGAACTTGTGAAATATATATCGAAAGGCTTGGTAGTAATGTTGTTGGTTGGTGGACTGTTTTGGAGGCTCAATATGATTATTAATGATGTTGTTTGGGCTGTTTGGTGATTGTATTGACTTGTGGGAAGTCATATAAATAGGGGAGGTGCTGTCCGTTTCATCGTAAAATAGGTTGTGGTCGATACATAATAGTTACGACGCTTAAACGATAATGATAGTGTCATTTGTCTTATTGTAGACTAAGGAGTCGTGACATTTGCATAGCTTGAGGTTGGGCAGTATATACAAGGTATGTGAGGCTATCCCCTTCATTCTTTTGCACGACTCCGATTGTACATAATGTAATGAACGAGCTCCCAAAGATACTCTACTCTTAGAAGCTAGCAGTACTTACATTGCTGCCCTTCTTATGAAACGATTGATATTGATGTTACTTCTCTTATTCTTATATTATCAATGTTGTTGGTAGTTCCTGATTCTTATAAGATTCTTGATGAAGAGTTAATCCTAATAACGTGTACGAAGGATACCAACCTTATGTCACTCCGAAAGGTTCAAAATGTGATTCCAATGAGTCCAGCATGCATCATATATATGTATCTATTTTACTCTACTGAGCCGCGCTATAGTCGGCCGGGTACGGCACCTATTGTGCAACCACTGATCAGTTGGGTATTACCGAGCTCCAAGTGGCCGGGTATGATTCTACCGAGCCCTATGATGGCCGGGTACGTTTTAGCGAGCCTATTATGGCCGGGTACGATATGATGATGGTGATGCCCACAAAGGTGTATGTTTTAAAAGTTTATGTATATATATGTATGTATCATGTATTTCATGTCAGTAGCCCTCAGAGGTACCCAGATGTCACAGGTTGTATATTCTCTATCCATGTTTACATTACTGTTCTTACTTATGCTTTCTTGCCTCACATACTCAGTACTTTATTCGTACTGACGTCCTTTTTATTTGTGGACGCTGCATGTCGTGCTGCAGGTCCTGATAGACAGGTAGACGTAGCTCCCCCACCACAGTAGGCTGTCCAGTTCAGCGGTTATTGGCGAGATCCCTTCTCCGGACTTGCCGTGGTCTTGGTATGCATTTTTGTTATAGACATTATGGGTATGTCGGGGCCCTGTTCCGGCAATGTTGTAGCACTTATGTTCCTTTAGAGGCTCATAGACAGGTGTCGACTTATGTATGGTTTAGAATGCCTTTTCGGCTGATTTTTGTTGTATAGTCTTTCATGGCATCATGATAGCTCGTACCTTATATATAGTTTCTTGACAGTCTTGTCGTCCCATGTTATGTATGTTCATGACATTATCTTTCATTGTTGGATGTTCATGATCCATGTCTACTATTTATATTGATCTTGTCGGCCCTTAAAGATAATAAGGAAGGTTAGATAAAATGTACGTTGGTGCTCGGCAAGTATGGCCCGGGTGCTAGTCATGACCCTCCAGTTGGGTCGTGACAAACTTGGTATCAGAGCAAGTCTGTCCTAGGGGATGTCTATGAGCCGTGTCTAGTAGAGTTTTGATTATGGATGTGTAGCGCGCCACATTTATAATCAGGAGGCTACGTGACATCTAGGGTTGTTACCTTCTTCCTGAATCTAGATCGTGCGTAGAGTTGAGTAGTAAGTGTTCATATCTAATATTCACCTTGTTTTCTTTCAGCGATGCCTTCGACTAGGAAGCAAGCAATTAGTAAACGGCTTGATACAGCTGTGGGAGAGGGTAACATTCAGGTGCCTCCAGCCAGAGCAGGCCAAAGTGAGGCTCAGAGTGAGATGCCGTCTCATACCTCTCCGTCTCCTCCAGAGGATATTAGGAGGCACCCAGTACATCCAGTTCCTCCGTCTAGCACTACAGACCACGATATGCGCAGTGCGGTGCAATTGTTGACTAGCTTGGTAGCTGCTCAGGCTCAGAGGTAGAATACCGGTGCTGCTGATAAACCGGTTAGTGCGAGAGTTCGTGATTTTATTAATCTAGACCCTCCAGTGTTTACCGGATCAGACCCCAAGGAGGACCCACAAACATTTATTGATCAGATTCATCGTACATTGCGGGTTATGCATGCTAGTGATACAGAGGCAGTAGAGTTGGCTTCTTATCGGTTACGGGATTTAGCGGTTTTCTGGTATGATAGTTGGGAGAGATCTAGGGGTCCGAACGCTCCTCCAGCCGTGTGGAAGGAATTTTCTGAGGCCTTTCTTCGTCACTACTTGCCAGTTGAGATACGACGAGCTAGAGCTGATAAGTTCTTGAACCTTCGACAGGGTAATATGAGTGTACGAGAGTATAGTATACAGTTTGATTCTTTAGCAAGGTATGCTCCCCATATGGTGGCCGAGATGAGTGATAGGGTGCATCTGTTCGTGAACGGGTTGGGACCACATCTGATAAATGAGTGCACAACAGCCTCCTTGGTAGAGGGCATGGATATTTCCCGTATTCAGGCTTATGCCGAGACCCTAGAGGATCGTAAGCGCCAGCAAAGGGCAGATATGGAGCAGGATAGGGGCCAGCATAAGAGGGCGAGATTTGCAGGGTATTCTGATGAGTTCAGAGGCAGTATCAGGCCCCAATCTTCGAGGAGTTCGGCGCCACCTGTAGCTAGTGCTCCTCCAAAGTTTCAGAGGCCTCGGTATGATCGATTTACCTATTCTGGTTCAGGTCAGAGTTTGAGGGCATCAGGCTCACAATTTCATAGAGATACTAGTCAGACGAGACCCCCAACACCTCGTTGTGATCAGTGCGGCAAGGCCCACTTTGGACTGTGCCGTCGAGGTTCCGATGCATGCTATTCTTGCGAACAGCGTGGCCATATGATGCGGAATTGTCCTAACAGAGGAGGTGGTGGTATGGCTCAACCAACTGGATCTGTGTCTGGTTCTTCCTCATCAGTTCGACCTCCAGCACAAGGTTTTTAACAGTCGACAGGTCGTGGTAGAGGTAGAGGTTCAGTGCCGAGTTTGAGTGGTGCTCAAAATCGAACCTATGCTCTAATAGGTCGACAAGATCTCGAGTCATCTCCGGATGTTGTTACAGGTATATTGTCTGTGTTTTCCTATGATGTATATGCGCTAATTGATCAAGGATCTACCTTATCATATGTTACACCCTTTGTGGCTAATAAGTTTGGCATTGAACCTGAATTGATAAGTAAACCACTTGCGGTATCCACTCCGATAGGAGATTCTGTGATTGCTAGAAGGGTATATAAAGGTTGCACTGTGATGATTTGTAGTCGTCAAACCTCGGCAAATTTATTTGAGTTAGAAATGGTTGATTTCGATGTGATAATGGGAATGGACTGGTTGGCCTCATGCTATGCAAATGTTGACTGTCGTACGAAGATGGTTAGGTTTCAGTTTCCTTGTGAACCCGCCATTGAATGGAAGGGGAACATTGCTACGCCGAAAGGTAGGTTTATTTCCTATCTTAAGGCAAGGAAGATGATCTCAAAAGGTTACATTTATCATCTTGTTCGCGTTAGGGATGCGGAGGCGAAGCCGCCTACTCTACAATTAATCCCCGTGGTCAATGAATTTCCAGATGTTTTCCCAGATGAACTCCCAGGCCTTCCTCCTGAAAGGGAGATTGAGTTTAGCATTGATGCATTGCCTGACACTCAACCGATCTCTATCCCTCCATACAGGATGGCCCCGGCAGAGTTGCGAGAGTTGAAGGCACAGTTGAAGGACTTGCTGGATAAGGGTTTCATTAGGCCTAGCACTTCACCTTGGGGTGCGCCAGTCTTGTTCGTGCGGAAGAAAGATGGGTCGTTAAGGATGTGTATCGATTATCGACAGTTGAATAAGTTTACAATAAAGAACAAGTATCCACTTCCAAGAATTGATGACCTGTTTGACCAACTCCAGGGTGCCAAGTATTTCTCCAAGATTGACTTGCGTTCAGGGTATCATCAGGTGAGGGTTAAGGAGAAGGATATTCCAAAGACGGCCTTCCGGACAAGATATGGGCATTTTGAGTTCTTGGTGATGTCGTTCGGGCTAACAAATGCCCCAGCAGCTTTTATGGATCTCATGAATAGTGTATTCAGGCCCTATCTTGATGTGTTCGTGATCGTATTCATTGATGACATTCTGGTGTATTCTCGTTCGGAGGCGGAACATGCGGGCCACTTGCGGATAGTATTACAGACCCTTCAGGATCATAAGTTATATGCTAAGCTCTCTAAATGTGAATTCTGGCTGAACTCAGTAGCATTCCTTGGCCATGTGATATCTGATGAGGGTATTAGTGTCGACACTCAGAAGATCGATGCAGTGAAGAATTGGCCGAGACCTACAACACCGTCAGAAGTCCGCAGCTTCCTGGGGCTAGCAGGATATTATAGGCGGTTTGTAGAAGGGTTTTCCTCTATATCAGCACCATTGACTAAGTTAACACAGAAAGCTACCAAGTTCCAGTGGTCTGATGCTTGTGAACATAGTTTTCAGGAGCTAAAGAATCGATTGACATCCGCGCCAGTGCTCACTCTCCCAGAAGGAACAGAAGGTTATGTGGTATATTGTGATGCCTCGGGTATAGGTTTGGGGTGCGTATTGATGCAACGTGGGAAGGTGATTGCTTATGCATCAAGACAATTAAAGAAGCATAAAAAGAATTACTCGACTCATGATTTGGAATTGGCTGCAGTAATATATGCTTTGAAGATATGGCGGCACTACTTATACGGCGTCCATGTTGACATCTACACAGATCACAAGAGTTTACAATACATCTTCAAGCAGAAGGAGTTGAATTTGAGGCAGTGTAGGTGGCTTGAATTACTGAAAGACTACGATGTCGAGATATTGTACCATCCCGGTAAAGCTAATGTTGTGGCAGACGCTCTCAGCCGTAAGTCAATGGGAAGCTTAATACATATTGAGGCAGGTAGACAAGGGTTGACCAAAGAGCTTCACCAGCTGGCCAATATGAGAATCAGATTGTTGGACTCTGATGATGGAGGTGTTACTGTACAGAATACAGCAGAATCATCTTTGGTAGCCGAGGTAAAAGCACGGCAATATGAAGATCCTACCTTAGTAAGATTGAGAGAGGGAATTCAGCAGTGTAAGATTACAGCTTTCAAGATCGGAGGAGATGGGACACTGAGATACCAGGGCTGATTATGTGTACCTAGTGTGGCAGGGTTGCGAGAGAAGATTATGATTGAGATTCACCAGTCCCGATATTCTATCCATCCCGGCTCGACAAAGATGTATCATGACGTTAAGGAGCAGTATTGGTGGGATAACATGAAGAAGTCTATTGCAGAATTTGTAGCCCAGTGTCCTAATTGTCAACAAGTAAAGATCGAGCATCAGAAACCTAGTGGATTGATTCAGAATATAGAGATTCCGACCTGGAAATGGGAGGTGATTAATATGGACTTCATTATTGGATTACCTCGCTCTTATCATAAGTTTGACTCCATCTGGGTGATAGTTGATCGACTTACAAAATCTGCCCATTTTCTGCTAGTTAAGACAACTTACACGGCTGAAGATTATGCGAAGTTGTATATCAAGGAGATTGTTAGGCTTCATGGTGTGCCGGTATCTATTATATCAGACCGAGGAGCTCAATTTACAGCTAACTTTATGAGGTCTTTTCAGAAGGGTTTAGGCACACAAGTAAATCTCAGCACTGCATTCCATCCGCAGACTGACGGACAGGCTGAACGTACTATCCAGACGCTTGAAGATATGCTACGAGCATGTGTTCTAGATTTCAAGGGGAATTGGGATGACCATCTGGCACCTATAGAATTTTCCTACAATAATAGCTACCATTCCAGTATTAAAATGGCCCCGTATGAGGCACTGTACGGGAGGAGATGTAGATCACCAGTTGGATGGTTCGAAGTTGGTGAGACAGAATTATATGGGCCAGATTTGATTCACCAAGCCATTGAGAAGGTGAAAGTGATACAAGAGCGACTGAGGACGGCACAAAGCAGGCAAAAGTCTTATTCCGACGTCCGACATCGTGATCTAGAATTTGAGGTTGGTGATTGGGTTTTCCTGAAGATCTTGCCGATGAAGGGTGTTATGCGTTTTGGGAAGAAGGGTAAGTTGAGTCCGCGGTATATTGGGCCGTACAAAATTCTTCGACGAATTGGACAGGTTGCTTACGAGTTAGAATTGCCATCTGAATTGGAATTTGTCCACCCGGTATTCCATGTATCTATGTTGAGGAAATGTATTGGAGACCCTTCTCGGGTCGTCCCTATCAAAGATGTACAAGTTACAAAGGATCTATCATATGATGAAGTGCCAGTGGCTATATTAGATCGACAAGTCCGCAAGCTGAGAACAAAGGATGTAGCTTCCGTGAAAGTATTATGGAGGAACAAGAATATAGAAGAAATGACATGGGAAGCAGAAGAGGAGATGAAGTCTAAATACCCTTACCTATTCCAGAGTGAAGATAACGAGGATGCCGGGGGAAAGAAGGACGCATTATAAGGTGAAACGGCTCTATGAGGTAAGCAATAGCTTGTGAATACTCTTTTTTTAATACAAAATGGTAATATGCAGATAATGTACATATCCATAATGCTTTGTATAGTCTTGTAAGGCCATAGGTTAGGTTTAACTGCTTGCAAGTTTGGCTAGTGTCCATTTTATAGGGGAAACACAGCCGGAAATCTCCGTCGGAATCCACAATGAGTTAGACACCCCATAAAACCTTACATTCGAGGACGAATGTTCCTAAGGGGGAGAGGGTGTTACAACCCAAATTCGCATACCATAGATCACACTGTAAGTTAGTCGACGTAAATCCAAGAAGAGATTATCTTTGAGATGATAAGAAGTTAATCCTATTGGTCTTAAACAATACAAGGGTGTATAAGAGTGGTTAACAAGTATTTGAAGTTAAACGAATCAAGGATGTTGTAACCCGTATTTTCGGGTAACACTAGAGGTGATTAATTGTCCCAAGAGGTCTTGTTTTAATGTATTTGAATCATATAATATCCGCATCATAAGTCTTGAAGTCAAGCGAGTTATGAAACAAAAGTCGATAAAAGTTGTCGCAACTTAGGTTTATAATTTTACTTAAACTTTAGGTCAAATGTTACTGCATTTTTCTCCCAATGTGCTTGGAATTATGGGGTGATCTACCTATCAAATTGAATATCTATGAGTCTAGTTTCCAACGCATTAAACCGTTCATTGATACGATCTCGGAATAGAGGAGATATTCGCGTTTTCGCGAGAGTGCGCCAAGCTGCTCTCTATGGGGCCCACAAAGGCGGTTTAAGACATATGGACATATATAAGATACCTCAACCCCGTTTTAAGTCATTATTTTTCAGTATATTCAGACCTTATAACCCTAAAAACAGTCTCTCAAGGTTCTCTCATGATCCAAGACCCAAACAAAGGGCAAACAACACAAATCAAATGTCGGGAATCCCGTGGCGCTAGTAAGTTTCTTGTTCTTCTTGTTGTTGCTGATTTTTGTGTTGTTCCAGCTCGTGTGGGAGGTTGTTTTAAGTGTTTTATGTCCTGTAAATACACCTTCAAGTTTTTAATATCAACCCTAGGTGATTTCAAGTCTTCTAAAGTAATTCTAGTGCCGAAAAACCCGAATTAATTGCTAGTTTCGCTTCCTTGTTCTTGTGGCAGAATTGAAGGGATATTTCGTGGAAAATTAAGGTCAAACTGGAGTTTTTCTTTCTGTTTAAAGGTAAGGAACCTCTTACTCTATATATATTTAAGATTATCCAAGTTGCAGCTAAGTCGTTGAAGCTAGAACTTGTGAAATATATATCGAAAGGCTTGGTAGTAATGTTGTTGGTTGGTGGACTGTTTTGGAGGCTCAATATGATTATTAATGATGTTGTTTGGGCTGTTTGGTGATTGTATTGACTTGTGGGAAGTCATATAAATAGGGAAGGTGCTGTCCGTTTCATCGTAAAATAGGTTGTGGTCGATACATAATAGTTACGACGCTTAAACGATAATGATAGTGTCATTTGTCTTATTGTAGACTAAGGAGTCGTGACATTTGTATAGCTTGAGGTTGGGCAGTATATACAAGGTATGTGAGGCTATCCCCTTCATTCTTTTGCACGACTCCGATTGTACATAATGTAATGAACGAGCTCCCAAAGATACTCTACTCTTAGAAGCTAGCAGTACTTATATTGCTGCCCTTCTTATGAAACGATTGATATTGATGTTACTTCTCTTATTCTTATATTATCAATGTTGTTGGTAGTTCCTGATTCTTATAAGATTCTTGATGAAGTGTTAATCGTAATAACGTGTACGAAGGATACCAACCTTATGTCACTCCGAAAGGTTCAAAATGTGATTCCAATGAGTCCAGCATGCATCATATATATGTATCTATTTTACTCTACCGAGCCACGCTATAGTCGGCCGGGTACGGCACCTATTGTGCAACCACTGATCAGTTGGGTTTTACCGAGCTCCACGTGGCCGGGTACGATTCTACCGAGCCCTATGATGGCCGGGTACGTTTTACCGAGCCTATTATGGCCGGGTATGATATGATGATGGTGATGCCCACAAAGGCGTATGTTTTAAAAGTTTATGTATATATATGTATGTATCATGTATTTCATGTCAGTAGCCCTCAGAGGTACCCAGATGTCACAGGTTGTATATTCTCTATCCCTGTTTACATTACTGTTCTTACTTATGCTTTCTTGCCTCACATACTCAGTACTTTATTCGTACTGACGTCCTTTTTATTTGTGGACGCTGCATGTCGTGCTGCAGGTCCTGATAGACAGGTAGACGTAGCTCCCCCACCACAGTAGGCTGTCCAGTTCAGCGGTTATTGGCGAGATCCCTTCTCCGGACTTGCCGTGGTCTTGGTATGCATTTTTGTTATAGACATTATGGGTATGTCGGGGCCCTGTTCCGGCAATGTTGTAGCACTTATGTTCCTTTAGAGGCTCATAGACAGGTGTCGACTTATGTATGGTTTAGAATGCCTTTTCGGCTGATTTTTGTTGTATAGTCTTTCATGGCATCATGATAACTCGTACCTTATATATAGTTTCTTGACAGTCTTGTCGTCCCATGTTATGTATGTTCATGACATTATCTTTCATTGTTGGATGTTCATGATCCATGTCTACTATTTATATTGATCTTGTCGGCCCTTAAAGATAATAAGGAAGGTTAGATAAAATGTACGTTGGTGCTCGGCAAGTATGGCCCGGGTGCTAGTCATGACCCTCCAGTTGGGTCGTGACAGTTTCTGCGGTCCATTACGTGACCACAAAACTACTCCACGGACCGCAGATCTGCCGTGGAGTGAAGTAGCAAAATGGCTAATTTTTGGAGGTCACTTTGTAGTTAACTATGCGATCATATAATCATTTCACAGGCCGCACATCCGTCGTAGAACCAGCATGAGAAAATTTCGGAGGGAGATTTTGTCACGCGTTATGCGACTACATAAGTGATCTGCGCACCGTAGATCTATCTCAGACTAGACCAGGCCAGCCCAGTTTTGGTGGACCATTTCATGGTCCATTGTGAGGACCGCATAACTGTTATGCGGTCCACTCTGCGGTAGTATAATTGCGTTCAGAGGGTCCATTATTCTATTTTTATAACCCGCCCCCATTTTAATTAAAAATCATTGGGGCTCGTTTAGAAGGCAAATATCAGATATTTTGGAGAGAGAGGAGTACTTTAGAGAGAGAAGGATGGGCTCCAACATATTATACTTCAATTATTTGCTCAATCCTTAGAAAATTCACAAGGAAAGCTTGCAAAATTGTCTACTAAAGAGGTAAGGTTCTAACCTTAGCTTTCAAATTCGAGTTTGGGCAGAAGTTGGGTTGTGGGGAGTGTGTTTCTTGGGTATTGGAGTTGTTATTTATACATGCATGTACCAATAAGGATGGTGGGGAGGTCATCTAACTAATATGGGTAATCTCTTGATGTTGGATTGGTTTTGGGGTGAAGGAGACCTTGTAGAAGAACCATGTAGTTAAAATTGCACACATAGTGTTTGATGAAATGCTTAAATGAGCTAAACCCATGAAACTCTTCCTAATTATTGTTCGATTTTGCCGTCTCTCTAATAGACTGAAGTTGCTAGGATTTTAGGAATATTGTAGTAATTTAAGGAAAGCTCAAGCGAGGTATGTTTGCTAAACTTCTCTCCTAGAATTGAATCCCCCGGTGTTCTCGTAAGTTTCAAGTATGAATGGCCAAGCTCTTATTTCTCATGTTCCGAGTTATTCCTCGTAAATTTGACTATTCCGAATAAGCTTGTGTTGAAAGATATAATGTGTTCCAATTTCTCCTATTATATTATGTTCTCCTTCGGGAATGTATTCAAATGTGACCAATGTGTCGAAATATTATGATTTCAATCATGTTTCAATTGCAAGTTATTGTGCCAAATAGTGGAAGAAAACTCAATACGCTTAAGACTCTTGTTGCCCATATATGAACTTAAAGTCATCATTATAAACGTCCTTGTTGATGATAATCCATAATGATGTATGAAAGTGAAAGGAGGGAGTATGAAATATGAAATAGGACCGACGTGCCAAGAACGAAATTACACCTGGCCACTAGGGCCAGCGAAATGAAAAGATGTGTGAAATATTATGAAATGTGCTTTAATTACTTTTTATAACAAATGTTTTGGGAGTATCGTTTTGTCACCGAGGTAGGGTAGGCTGAATTAACCTAACCCCGAAACTACATGTGCCGGTGTAGGAGTGATTGAGGGGTAAATCCCTATATTGATGTGATGAGATTATTACCCTTAATTAGGATGAGATTGATGTGATGAGATTATCCCCCTTAATTGGGATGAGATAATTGCTAGCGGAATATGATGTCGACCCACACGACATTATGGTGAGACGACTTAGCCAATCGGGTTGAGATCGGACACCATGTCGCACACATGGTGGTGTTCTGATTGGATGTCTCTGGGTGAGATGGCTTGGCCGATCGGGCTGATATCAGACTCTGTGCTAAAAACATGGTGGTGTATCGGTACTAAATATCTCCCAACCTAAGACATTGTTATTTACTTGAAATTAATCTTCCTCTTAACTTGGCATTGTTATATGGTCATTGGTTTCCATGTTTCTTTCTATCGAATTGCTACTCGTTCTATTGAGAGGCTTTTTAGTCTTACATGCTAGTACTATGCCATATGTACTAATGTCCCTTTTCCCGTGGGCAATTCATCTTTGATGGATGGATGTGGTTCCACAGCAGGCGGCATCGATCAGTGATAGCGGTACACCCTCTTCCTAGTTGACTTGGTGAGCCCCACTTCATTTCGGGGTCTTGTACCTTTTGTTCCCTATGTATAATGTTTTGAGGTATAGCCGGGGCCTTGTTTCCGACACTGTCATAGTACTCTTTTGCATCTATTAGAGGCTCTGTAGACATAGTGTGGGTTGTACATTGGTGTTGGGAAAGTCAAACTAGAATTATTGTAATTGTATCACATGTTCCACTTCAAACTACGAATGTGTAATGTATTATTTGGAATTATAAATGCAGTAATTAATGGTAATGGAACTGGTGTTGTTCATGAGATCCCCTCATTGTTTAATTAATGGAATACTTCTTCATGCTATTCATGGGTAATGTCGGGTAGAAAGTATCTAGTAGGCTTGCTTGATCGGGGCATCTCGGTTAAGCGCCAGTCGCGCTTCCCGATGTCGGGGCGTGACACAGGTTCTTATTTTCCCATATTCCGAGCCATTCCTACTAAATTCAGTTATTTCAAATAAGCATTGTGTCGAAAGTTATATGCTCAAAATATATTCCAATTGCCCCTATCACATTATGCTCTCCTTCGGGAATGTATTCAATTATGACTAATGTATCAAAATTCTATGACTTCAATTCATGTTGCAATTGCAAATATATTATGCCTTATTCTTGGAAGGAAACTCAATGTGTTTAAGACTCCTATTGCCGATATACATATTTAAAGTATTGATTTCAAATGCTCTTATTGTTGATAATCTATGATGATGCTTGAAAGATAAAGAAGTGAGTATGAGATATAAAATACAGCCATCGTGCCAAGAATGAAAATTACACTTGTGGCCAATAGTGCCAATGAAATGAAAGGATGTGTGACAGATTATGAAATGGGCTGTAACTCCTTTATATGATAAATATTTTGGGAGTATAGTTTAGTCACCAAGGAAGGGTAGGTTGAAATAACCTATCCCCGAAGAAATACATGCCGATGTAGGAGTGATTTATGGGTAAATCCCCACGGTGATGTGTTGAGGCTATACCCCTTAATTGCGACGAGATTGATGTGTTGAGATTATTCCCCTTAATTAGGATGAGATGATTTCTAGCGAAAGATGATGTCGACCCCCACATCATTGTGGTGAGACGGCTTAGCCGATCGGGCAGAGATCGGATGCCATGCCGCGCACATGGTGGTGTTGTGTTTGGATGTCGAGCCTCATACTTTGGGGTGAGACGGCTTAGCCGATCGGGCAAAGATCGGACTCTGTGCTATAAGCACAATGGTGTATCGGTGCAACAGATATCCCAAACTAAAACTGTCATGCCCCGACCTCGAGAAGCACGACCGGTGCTCAACCAAGATGCCCCAGTCGAGCAAGCATGTACAATGCCTCCTACCCAAACTTACCCATGAATAAAAAGAAGATGTACTTCATTAATTAAACATTGAGAAGATCATGTGGACAACACCAATTCACTACCATAGTTACGTTATTAACAAGTCTCGAAATACATACACTTTCATAGTTTGAAGTGGAACATGTTATACAAATACAACATCTTTAGTTTGTCTTTCCCAAAACAAGATACAACCCACGCCATGTCTACGGACCCTCTAATAGATACAAATGGGTAGTATGATGGTGCTGGCAACAAGGCTCCAGCTATACCTCAAAACACTATACATAGAAGACAAGAGATACAAGACCTCGAAATGAAGTGGGGGCTCACCAGGTCAATGCCGTCTGTTGTGGAAGCACCTGCATCTTAAAGATGCAGCCCCCCCGGCGAAAGAGATGTTAGTACATATGGAATAGTACTAGTATCTAAAACTAACACCCCATCAATAGAACGAGCAACAGTAAGATGAGAAGGAAACATGGAATCAATGAGAACCTCAAATAATATTAAAATACCATATTAGGGGAAAGATAGATTTCAAGTAAATTTCAATAATTTTAAGTTGGGAGATCTTTAGTATTGATACACCACCGTGATTTTAGCTCGGAGTCCGATATCAGCCTGATCGGCTAAGCCATCTCACCCCGAGACATCCACTCACAACACCACTATGTGCGCGACATGGCGTCCGATCTCAGCCCGATCGGCTAAGCCGTCTCACCATGATTCCATGTGGGTCGACGTCACATCACATCCTGCTAGTAATCATCTCATCTCCTTTAAGGGGGAACTATCTCAACACATCATTTTCATCCCAAATAAGGGGAAACAATCTCATTACATCAACACTGGGATTTTACCCCTCACTCATTCCTACACCGGCACGTGTAGTTTCGGGGTTAGGTTATTTCAACCTACCCTTCCTCGGTGACTAAATAATTCTCCCAAAGAATTTGTTATTTAAAGGATTTACAACTCATTTCATAATCCTTATCACACCTTTCCATTTCTTTGGCACTAGTGGCCACAATTGTAATATCATTCTCGACATGTCGACCGTATTTCATATTTCATACTCACCCCTATAACTTTCAAGCATATTCATGGTTCATCAACAATAAGGGAATTTTAAATCAATACTTTAAATGTATATATATATATATGAGCAATAAGAGTCTTTATTACATTGAGTTCCTCTTCCACAATTAAGCATACTAACGCGCAATTGAAACATGATTTTTAAATCACAATACCTTTGAAACCTTGGTCATACTAGATCACATTCTCGGAGGGAATCATGATATGATGGGAACATTTGAAACATATATTGAGTACATATGCCTTTTAACACAACACTTATACTAGAATAATCAAATTTAGTAGGGAGGACTCGGAGCATGGAGAATACAAAATTTAGCCAATCATAATCGCAACTTACGAGGATATCATGGAATTCGATTCTACAATAGGAGTTTAGCCAACATACCTTTCTTGAGATTTCTTTAATTTATTACAACATTCCAAAACTCCTAGCGACTTCAATATAATTAAAGACATGACAAAATTAACTATGATTAGGGAGATACTTAGGGGTTCAACTCATTTGAGCATTTTTTCAAGCACTAGGTGTGCATTAAAGTTTCAAGGTCCTCCTATGGTGGATTCCTTATACCCACAATCAATCCCCACTCCAATAGGCCACCCACAAATACTCCACAACCTCCCTACCACCTTTATTAGTACATGCATGCATAAATAAAAACTCCTATTCTCAAAACATTCCTCCCCATTACCTATTCCCAACCCAAATTTAGAAATTGAAGGCTATGGCTAGAATCTTACCTCTTGGATGAAGACCTTGTGAGTTATCCTTGTGAATTCTTCAAGACTTGGGCAAAGATTGATGAAACAAAGGCTTAGGAATTCCTCTTCTCACTCTAGACCACTTTCCTCTCTCTAAAAATATCAGTTTGAACCTTCTAAAATGTCCCCAAAGGTTGTTTTATAAAAATGGGAGCGGGTTATAAAACCAAAAAATGGACCCTCCGAACACAGCTCTGCGGTCGCAGAGTAGACCACCGAATAAGTATGAGATCTGCAAAATGGGCCGCAGAAGTGATGCCAAAAATTGGGCTACTCAGGTCAGGTCTGCGGTCTCATAATGGACCATAGAACCTCCTCCCAAACTACTCTGCGGTCGCATAGTTAACCACAAAATGACCTCCAAAATTGGCCATTTTTCTGATTTACTCCGTGGCAGATCTGCGATCCGCGGAGTAGTTCTGCGGTCGCATAATGGACCGCATAAATGCCTTGTTCTACAACAATTTTTCTTCAATTCCCAAATGCACCGTTCAACCCAAAAAGTCAGTACCGTGGTGAGCAAGCTTGCCGCAAAAAATTTCTGCAATTATTAAAGACATAAGCCTACCTTGGCATCACGAAACCTCGAGTTCTAGGTGAAAGTTTACGGGGCCTTACAAAAACATTGATTTTACTTGAAGATTTACCCCACTCTTGACTTGGTAATGCATTATTATTTGGTTTTTCTCATTGATTTCATGTTCCTCTCCTTTCGTACTATTAATCCATTTCTTGAGAGGGTGTTTAGCCATGCAAGTGCTATTCTATGTGTACTAATGTCCCTTTTGCCGGGAACGCTGCATCTTTAATTGATGCAGGTGGTTACACAACAGAAGACATCGATCAGTGATAGCGGTACACTCTCTTCTCAGCTAACTTGCTGAGCTCCACTTCATATCGGGGTCTTGTATCTTTTGCTTCATGTGTATAGTGTTTTGAGGTATAGCCAGGGCCTTGTCACCGGCACTATCATATTACTCTTTTGTATCGATTAGAGGTTCCGTAGATATAGTGTGGGTTGTATTTTGATCTACGTAAGTTAAACTAGCAATGTTATACTTGTAATACATATTTCCACTTCTAAACTATGAATATGTAATATATTTTGTTAAATCCCAAATGAAGTTACTAATGGTGAGGAAATAGGTGTTGTTCATGTAATCTTCTCATTGTCTAACTAATGGAATACATCTTTACTTTATTCATGGGTAAGGTCGGGTAGAAGGCGTCAAGTAGTCTTGCTAGACTAGGATATCTCGGTTGAGCACCGGTCACGCTTCCCAAGGTCAAGGCGTGACACAACTCACACCACAAGTGCTCATTTACCACAACTTGCCTCTAATTAACAATATCAATGTTTCCATAACAATAGACCATGGCTCAAACAAAATGTGTGCAAGAATATCAACATCAACAATAACAATGGAGTATCAACAATAACAATGAATGTGAATTGCACAACAAGGGAGATATATCAACAATTAACAACTTAGCCTCAATGTGATAACAACTTTCAAAACTTCAACACCAATAACTCAACAAGAAGATATTTCATGAAAAAACAACTTCAATTACAAGGAAATCAACAGTTAAGGATGTAGCAAGGCAATAAGGAAAACAATAACTTCAACTAAAACATAAGAGCAGAGTATCAAGTAAGATGTAAAACAAGTGTTAACATGGTCAAATAAGGCATGTAAGGGTAGACTAACACAAGTAAGAGTAGACTAACACCGAGAATTAAAACATGATGTGACAATTGAACTAAAGGAATAGAAAGAGTCTAAATAACTTAAACCGATCAAATACCTCATATAACCCGTGTACCCACTCGTCAACTTGCGTACACGGCTTCCACATAACATAATTTTCACAAACAAACCATTTCCTAAGGGGTAGTTCCTCCCCCCCCCCCTCCAAAAAAAAAGTTAGGCAAGATACTTACCTCAACTAGGCCAACTCAATCCTCGAAAATAGCTTTTCCCCTAAAATTCGCCTCCACACGGCTCAAATCTGACAAAAAATTGACTTAATATCCTCAAACAATGCAAGGAAAAACAATTACAATAGATGAAGCTATGATCTTTACACTTTTCCTAAAAGGTCAATAAAAGTCATCCTTGGGCTCACCCGGTTAAAACCCGGGTCCAAGGGTAGATTCCGACTACCCATAACCGCACGAGTTCATATATGTGATTAGTTTCAAAATTCGAGTCCAAAACGACTCTCAATACTCAAATTCTTATATTTTTAAAACTTGACAAAGTTTCACAAATTTTCACTTTGATTCACATGATTTTGATGTTAAATATAATTTATGTTGATGAAATATAGTTGAAAATTGATTAGAATCACTTACCCACTGTTTGTAGATGAAAATCCCCTCTCCAAACCACCTCCTACCGAGTCTAGGGTTCTAAAATGTGAGAAATGAGGTGAAATCCCGACTCCCAGCCCTTATGACCAACTGCATATGTCGCATTTGCGACACATGGTTTGCATTTGCGAGCTCTCCCAATTGCGAACCCTAACAACCTCAACAAAAGTCACAATTGCGACAAAGGCTTCGCAATTGCGAAGCTGGCCACTATCGCAAATACGACCAAATGCCCGCAATTGCGAACCATCCCTCAGGCATGCTGACTTCGCAAATGCGAAGGGGAAGTCGCATTTGCGACATCTGACCACCCGCTGCCACCTTTGCAATTGCGATAACTGAGCACCAACACACCAACAATTCCAATTTTAGTTCAAACCATTCTGAATCATGTCCGAAAATCACCCGAGCCCTCGGGGCTCCAAACCAAACATCCACACAAGTCTAAAAATATCATACGAACTCGCTCGCGCGATCAAAATACAAAAATAACATCTAGAACTATGAATCAGACACCAAAACACATGAATTTCAATGTAAATTTGAAGAACCTCTAGAATTGCAACTAAACGTTCGAATCCTATCAATTCAGATAGTTTTGAAAATAGTTTTCTCGAAATGGATACACACACTTTAGCCCACCTTATGTCACCGTGTGGCTACAACTAATTCCCTTACTAGCAACACGCACATAAGTCCCACCTTATGCTGCCACATGCACATTAACCCCTATCTTTTGTAACGACCCTGCCGGTCGTTTCGTGAGTTATAGCCCTATTTCCCCCATTTCTGCTTCTTTTTGTATTCTTCAATTATATTATAATTTGTCGGGTTAGTTAGTTTGGGTCCGAAGTGGTTTCAGATTGAATTGAGACACTTAGTCTCTTTATTAGAAGCTTAAGTTGGAAAAGTCAATCGGATGTTGACCTATGTGTAAACGATCTCGGATTTGAATTTTGATGGTTTTGTTAGCTCCGTTAGGTGTTTTTGGACTTAGGAGCGCATTCGGAATGTGATTTGGAGGTCCGTAGTGGAATTAGACTTGAATTGGCAAAAAATTTAAAATTTGGCGACTTTGGTCAGTAGTGGATAATTTGATATCGGGGTCGGAATAGATTTTCGGAAGTTGGAGTAGGTTCATGGTCTCATTTGTGACGTGTGTGTAAAATTTGCGGTCATTCGGACGTGGTTTGATAGGTTTCGGCGTAGTTTGCATAATTTGGAAGTTTAGAAGTTCTTAGGCCTGAATCCGGACGTAATCTGGTGTTTTGATGTTGATTTAAGTGATCCGAAGGTTTGAATAAGTTTGTATGAGGTTATAGGATATGCTGGCATGGGTGATTGAGGTCCCCGGGGGCCTCGAGGGTATTTCAGATGCTTAACGGATTGAGTTTTGGACTTATGAGATTGCTGAAGATTTTTGATATCTAGTAGTTTTGCACCTGTAGTAGGGAGGTCACAGGTGCGTACTCGCACGTGCGGAGGAAGGAGCACAGAAGCGGGAGTTGAGGAGATGGCTGGGGCTCGCAGGTGTGAGGGCTTTTCCGCATCTGCAAGCCCGCAGATGCGCCTGAAGCTCCGTAGATGCAGAAAATGAGTTGGAGGGGAGGATCGCAGAAGCAGACTTTTATCCTCAGGTGCGCGCACGCAGGCGAGACCACTTGCACGCAGATGCAGACCCATCCCTTTTAGTCATTCCCGCAGCTACGATGGAATTTCTGCAGGTGCGTGGTCACAGATGTGACTGAAGGTCCGCAGGTGCGGAAGAACTAGACAGAAAAGTTGGATTTCGAGGGTTTGATTCCCATTTTGATTTTGTGACTTTGAGAGCTCGGTGTGAGGCGATATTTTGAGGTTTATTCAAGAAGATTGTTGGGGTAAGTGATTCTAACTCGGATTGGACTATATTCCATGAATCTATTGCTATTTTCATCATCTAATTAGAGATTTGAGTTGTAAATTTGGGGGAAAATGGTAGAAACTTCATAGGCTTAAATTTTGAGTTTTGGAAGGTGATTTGAGGTTGGATTCAAGTAATTCTTGTATGGTTGGGCTCGTGAATGGATGGGTGTTCATATTTTATGACTTTTATCAGAGTTCATGACGTGGGCCCGGGGGCCGGTTTGAGTCGATTTTGGATTTTGGTTCTGATTTAGTAGTTTTCTTATGGAATTGATCCCTCTAGCCTTTATTGATTGTGTTGTATTACTTGTGGCTAGCTTCGGGACGTTTGGAGGCCGATTTGAGAGGCAAAGGCATCGCGGAGTAGGAGTTTGCTCGGATTGAGGTAAGTAACAGTCTTAAATATGATTTTGAGGGTATGAAATCCCGAGAATTTGTATGATGTGAATATTTGGAGGTGACACACATGATAGGTGACGGGCGTGTGAGTGTGCACCATGAGGGATTGTGACTTGCTCTATCCCGTGAGACTGTAAAGTCGAATAGCCATTGCTATTACTTATTTTTTCCCTATCTTGAGCAATTGACTGTCTTTCATGTTAGAAGCCATGCTTAGGCCATATGATATCACTGTTGGGACCCGCATCGGTCGAATACTTGTTGAATTGTCTGTTAATTGCTGTCATGTACTCAGTCACAATCTTACTTGTGTGTTATATCTCCACTCCTTCTTATTTCTTGTTGATACTTGTTGTATTTTCTGTTTGGGCTAATTATTATGATATTCTATGAGCCCGAGGGGCTGGAAAGGTTAGTGACTGAGATAGGGCCTGAGTGCCGGGTTGAGAGCGATGTGAGATATATTGGATCGGGCTACGTACCGCAGCAATATTGGATCGGGTTGCACACCGCAACAAGCCTTCGGGCAATATATGGATCGAGTTACATGTCGCATCAATATATGGATGGGGCTGCACGCTGCAGCAATATAGCACTTGGGCTGTAGGAGCCCCTCCGGAGTCTGTACACCCCAAGTGAGCACCGGTACCTTTGATTGTGGGTATTGAGGTTGAGAGCCGAGTGATTGAGCTATTGAGATAGATGAGTGACAGTAGCCCTGTGAGGCTGTACTTGCTCTTATTTGTTGTTGCACTTCATTGCTAAATGTTGTTGTTTTGAAATATTCCGGAGGACTTATATTGTTGTACATGAGCTCGAAATGTTTTGATTTAAAACACTGGATTGAAAGCATGCCTATTTTTCTTGCTGAAATTACTGAAATGAACTATATTTGTGTAGCTCGTCACTGCTTCTCAGTTCCTTATTTAATTATGTTACTTACTAAGTTGGAAGTACTCACGTTACACCCTGCACCTTATGTACAGATTCAGGTGTTACCGGACGTGGAGGTTATTGAGTTCGTGCGTAGTTGATCTTCCAGAGATTTACAAGGTAGCTGGCGGCGTTCGCAGACCTTGTGCTCCCTCCTTATTATCTTCTTCTCTGTATTGATATCTAGATGCAGACTATTGTAGACACTGTCTTTTAGATTGAGAGTCTAGTTGTTCATGACTTAGTGACACCCTAATGTCGGGCTATTTTTCCGCACTTATGTTTTATTTGGATTTTACCCCATATTTACGAGAAACTCCAGTAATTTTAAATGTTTTAATTCATTTCTGTTAAATTTTGAAAGTGTTTTGGAAAGGTCGGCTTGCCTAGTACCACGCTAGGTGCCATCACGACAGGTTAGGTTTTGGGTCATGACAAATTGGTATGAGAGCCTAGGTTACATAGGTCTCACGAGTCATGAACGAGTTTAGTAGAATCTTGTGGATCGGTACGGAGATGTCTGTACTTATCTTCGAAAGGCTGCACAACCCTTAGAAAACTCCACATTCCTGAATTCTTGTCGTGCGAATCTGTTGATTCTAGTAACTAAACATCTGTTGTTTTATTCTCTCATAGATGGTGAGGACTCGTACTACCAGGCAGGATGGACAGCCACCAGTACCACCAGCCAGGGCCGCGAGAGGCAAAAGGCGGGGTAAAGATCGCGGTAGGGCAGCCCGCACAACAGCTGGGGAAGTACCTGCAGATCCACCAGTTGCCCCAAATCAGGACCAGATTCCAGTTGTTGATGCACCAGCTCAGGCACCACCTGTACCTATTATGATTCAAGGCCTTAGCTGTGATTCTTACCGCGTGTACTAGCCTTGCTCGGGCGGTCTCTGTTTCGGCCGCAGAAACTATTTCTCAGGCTGGGGGAGGTGCTCAGACTCCTGCTGCCCGCACACCAGAGCAGGTGGTACAGAGATTCCAAACACCGGGGGCACCACCAGCCCAGCCGGTTACAGCTGCTTAGGACTATGTGGTTCCTGCTACGCCTGAGGATGAGCAGCGTAGATTGGAGAGGTTTGGGAAACTCCAGCCTCCATCTTTCAGTGGTGCAAAGGGAGAGGATGCACAGGGTTTCTTGGACAGGTGTCAGAGGATTCTCCGTACAATAGGTATTCTGGAGACCAGTGGGGTCTCGTTCACTACCTTTCAGTTCTTTGGGGATGCATTTAGCTGGTGGGAGGCTTACGAGAGACGTAGGCTGGTCGGCGCAATGCCGCTTACCTGGTAGCAGTTCTCCGTTATTATTCTAGAGAAGTTCGTGCCTCAGTCCCGCAGTGCAGAGCTACGCAGACAGTTTCAGCAGCTTCGTCAGGGTGATTTGTTTGTGACGCAATATAAGATGCAATTCTCTGAGTTGGCCCGTCATGCTATCTGGTTGGTTCCCATAGACAAGGAGAGGATCAGGAGGTTTATAGATGGCCTCACTTATTAGCTGCGATTGCTTATGACCAGAGGGAGAGTGTTTGGTGCTACTTTTGATGAGGTTATCGACATTGCTCGGTAGATTGAGATGCTTCGAGGTCAGGAGAGGGTTGAGAGGGAGGCCAAGAGGCCTCGTGGACAGGGTGGATTTAGATGTACTCTTTCTTCGGGTCAGTTTCAGCACGGTAGAGGCAGTCCATTCAAACATGCTCAGACGGCTCACCCAGTTCACCGTGGTGCATCATCTAACAATGGTTTTCACAGTTATCAGTAGGGCCGTTCATCTCTTTATGCCCTTCCAGTGCAGAGTTCTTCTCGTGCTCCATCGGGTCAGGGTTCATCTATGCCGGGTCCTTTTGCTAGTTATCCCAGTGCATGGGGCCCCCTTCAGTCCCCAGCACCAGCACCAGCACCGAGGTGTTGCTATGAGTGTGGGGAGTTTGGTCACATGAGGAGAGAGTGGCCCCATCTAGTGCGAGGTCCCGCTCCGTAGAGGAGCTAGTCTATGTCATCAGCATCAGTTCCTCCACCACCTGCCCAGTCAGCTAGGGGTGGAGCTCAGTCGGCAAGGGGTTGCCCAAGAGGGGGAGGTAGATCAGGGGGTGGTCAGGCCCATTTCTATGCTCTTCCTACCATGTCAGATGCGATTGCTTTGGATGCTGTGATTAAAGGTATTTTCTCAGTTTTCCACAGAGATGCCTCTGTATTATTTGACCCCGGTTCCACTTATTCATATGTTTCCTCGTATTTTGCTCGTTTTCTGGATATGCCCCGTGAGTTTTTAGTTTTATCTGTTCATGTATCTACTCCTGTGGGAGGTACTATTGTTGTGGACTGCGTATATCGCTCATGTGTGGTAACTATTGGGGGTCTGGAGACCAGAGTAGATCTTTTGTTGCTTAGTATAGTCGATTTTGACGTGTGTTTGGGTATGGATTGGTTGTCTCCATGCCATGCCGTTCTACATTGTCATGCTAAGACGGTGACATTGGCGATGCCGGATTTGCCGAGGGTTGAGTCGAGCGGTTCTATAGACTACGTACCTAGTAGGGTGATCTCATATTTGAAGGCTCAGCGGATGGTTGAGATGGGTTGTCTATCCTATTTGGCTTTTGTGAAGGATGTTAGTGCAGAGACTTCTGCCATTGATTCTGTTCCGGTGGTACATGACTTTCCGGATGTGTTTCCTGCGAACCTGCCGGGCATGCCACCTGACAGGGATATTGACTTTGGTATTGATTTGGTGCCGGGCACTCATCCCATTTCTATTACACTGTATCGTATGGCACCGACGGAGTTGAAGGAGTTGAAAGAACAGCTTCAGAAACTCCTTGATAAGTGGTTTATTCGGCCTAGCGTGTCACCTTGGGGTGCGTTGGTTCTATTTGTAAAGAAGAAATATGATTCTATGAGGATGTGCATTGACTACAGGCAGTTGAACAAGGTCACAGTCAAGAACAACTATCCTTTGACATGTATTGATGATCTATTTTACCAGGGTCAGGGGGCGAGGGTGTTCTCCTAGATTGATTTGAGGTTAGAGTATCACCAGCTGAAGATTCGGGATTCGGATATTCTTAAGACAGCTTTTAGGACCCGATATTGCAATTATGAGTTCCTTGTGATGTCTTTTGGGCTGACTAACGCCCTAACAACGTTCATGCATTTGATGAACAGTGTGTTTCAGCCATATTTGGACTCGTTCATTATTGTATTCATTGATGATATCCTGGTGTACTCTCGTAGATAGGAGGAGCATGCCCAGCACTTCAGGATTGTGTTGCAGAGATTGAGGCAGGAGAAGCTTTATGCAATGTTCTCCAAGTGTGAGTTTTGGCTCGGTTCAGTAGCATTCTTGGGGTGTGTGGTGTCCAGTGAGGGTATTCAGATAGATCCGAAGAATATAGAGGCGGTGCAGAGTTGTCCTAGACCGTCCTCAGCCACTGAGATTAGGAGCTTTCTTGGTTTGGAGGGCTATTACTGTCGCTTTGTGGAGGGATTTTCATCTATTGCATCGCCCTTGACCAAATTGACCCAAAAGTTCTGCCATCAGCTTTAGGTTCTTCCACCGTGTATTATGATGCTTCGAGGATACGTATTGGATGTGTTCTGATGCAGGAGTGTAGGGTGAGTGCCTATGCCTCTCACCGATTGAAGACTCATCAGAAGAACTATCCTGCCCATGATCTTGAGTTAGCGGCTATTGTGCATGCCTTAAAGATTTGGCGGCACTATCTGTACGGGGTTCATTGTGAGATCTACACTGATCACCGGAGTTTGTAGCATCTGTTAAAGTAGAAGGATCTTAATTTGCGCCAGCAGAGATGGTTGGAGCTTCTTAAGGACTATGATATGACTATTTTGTACCATCCGGGGAAGGCCAATGTGGTGGCTGATGGTTTGAGTCGCCGGGCAGAGAGTTTGGGGAGTTTAGCATATCTTCCAGCAGGCAAGAGACCTTTGGCATTGGATGTCCAGGCCTTAGCTGGCCAGCTTGTCAGATTGGATATTTCGGAGCTGAGTCGGGTATTGGCTTGTGTGGTCTCCAGGTCTTCTTTTTGTGACTGTATCAAGGAGCGTCAGTCTGATGACCCCCACCCGCTCGTTCTTCAGGATAGGGTTCAGGGGGGGTGATGCTAGGGATGTGACTATTGGTGATAACGGCGTGTTTAGGATGTAGGGCCGGATATGTATGCCTAATGTAGATGGGCTCCGGGAGTTGATTCTTGAGGAGGCTCACAACTCGCGGTATTCCATCCATCCGTGTGCCGTGAAGATGTACCAGGATTTGAGACAACACTATTGGTGGAGGCGGATGAAGAAGGATATAGTTGGATTTGTGGCTTGGTGTCTCAACTGTCAGCAGGTTGAGTATGAACATCAGAGACCGAGTCACTTGCTTCAGAGGTTAGAGATCCCAGAGTGGAAGTGGGAGCGGATCACCGTGGACTTCGTACTTGGGCTCCCACGGACTTTGAGGAATTTCGATGCTATTTGGGTTATTGTGGATCAACTGACCAAGTCCGCGCGCTTCATTCTAGATGGTACTACTTAATCTTCAGAGCGGTTGGTTGAGATTTATATCCGAGAGATTATTCGCTTGCATGGTGTCCCACTTTCCATCATTTCAGATAGGGGCACTTAGTTTACATCACTATTTTGGAGGGTCGTGCAGCGAGAGTTGGGTACTTAGGTTGAGTTGAGCACATCCTTTCACCCTCATACGGACGGACACTCCGAGCGTACTATCCAGATATTAGAGGACATGTTACACGCTTGTGTCATTGACTTTGGGGGTTCATGGGACCAGTTTCTGCCGCTCGCGAAGTTTGTATATAACAACAGTTATCAGTCGAGCATTCAGTAGGATTGTTTGAGCCGGGCGAGGCTAAGCTCATGGGTACAGACTTGGTCCGGGATGCATTAGGCAAGGTAAAATTGATTCAGGAGTGGCTTCGCATGGCGCAGTCTAGGCAGAAGAGCTATGCGGACAGGAAGGTCCGTGATGTGTCTTTCAAGGTTGGGGAGAAGGTTTTGCTAAAGGTATCACCCATGAAGGGTGTTATGAGGTTTGGGAAGAGGGGAAAGTTGAGCCCCCGGTTCATTGGGCCCTTTGAGGTGCTTTAGAGGATAGGGGAGGTGGCTTACAAGCTTGCCTTGCCACCCAGCTTGTCGAGTGTGCATCTAGTGTTTTACGTTTCTATGCTCCGGAAGTATATTGGAGATCCGTCCCATGTTTTGGATTTCAGCATGGTTCAGTTGGATGGTGATATGACTTATGATGTAGAGCTGGTGGCCATTTTGGATCGGCATGTTTGGAAGTTGTGGTCAAAGAATATAGCTTCAGTAAAGGTGCAATGGAGAGGTCAGCCTGTGGAGGAGGCCACCTGGGAGACTGAGTGGGAGATGCGGAGAAGATATCCACCCCTATTTGAGACTCCAGGTATGTTTTTAGACCTGTTCGAGGATAAACGTCTGTTTAAGAGTTGGAGGATATAAGGAACCGGCCAGTCATTTCGAGAGTTATGGCCCCGTTTCTCGCATTTCTGCTTCTTTTTGTGTTCTTCAACTATATTATGATATGTCGGGTTAGTTGGTTCGGGTTCGAAGTGGTTTCGGAGTGAATTGACACACTTAGTCTTTTTATTAAAGTTGGAAAAGTCAACCGGATGTTGACCTATGTGTAAACGATCTCGGATTTGAATTTTGATGGTTCAGTTAGCTCTGTTAGGTGATTTTGGACTTAGGAGCGCTTTCAGAATGTGATTTGGAGGTCCGTAGTGGAATTAGGCTTGAATTGGCAAACAATTGAAACTTTGGCGATTTTGGTCGGCAGTGGAAAATTAGATATCAGGTTCGGAATGGATTTCCAGAAGTTGGAGTAGGTTCGTGGTGTCATTTGTGATGTGTGTGTAAAGATTGAGGTCATTCGGATATGGTTTGATAGGTTTCAGTGTAGTTTACGAAAATTAGAAGTTTAGAAGTTCTTAGGCCTGAATACGGGCGTAATTTTGTGTTTTGATATTGATTTGAGTGATCCGAAGATTCGATTAAGTTTGTATGAGGTTATAGGATATGTTGGCATGGTTGGTGGAGGTCCCAGGGCCTCGGGTGTGTTTCAGATTCTTAACGGATTGAGTTTTGGACTTATGAGATTGCTGAAGACTTCTGATATCTGGTAGTTTCGCACCTGCGTTGGGGAGGCCGCAGGTGCGTACTCGCACGTGCGGAGGAAGGAGAGCATAAGCGAGAGTTGAGGAGATGGCTGGCGGTCGCAGGTGCGAGGGTGTTTCCGTATCTGCGAGCCTACAGATGCGAAAAATGAGTTGGAGGGGAAGATCGCAGAAGCGGACTTTTATCCACAGGTGCGCGCACGCAGGCGCGGCCACTTGCACGCAGATGCGGACCCAGCCCTTTTAGTCATTCACGCACCTGCGATGGAATTTCTGCAGGTGTGACTGAAGGTCCGCAGGTGCGGAAGAACTAGATAGAAAAGTGAGATTTTGAGGGTTTGATTCCCATTTCGATTTTGGGACTTTGAGAGCTCGGTGTGAGGCGATTCTTCGAGGTTTCTTCAAGAAGATTATTGGGGTAAGTGATTCTAACTCGGATTGGATTATATTCCATGAATCTATTGCTATTTTCATCATCTAATTAGAGATTTGAGTTGTAAATTTGGGGACGAATGGTAGAAACTTCATAGGCTTATATTTTGAGTTTTGGAAGGTGATTTGAGGTTGGATTCAATTAATTCTTGTATGGTTGGGCTCGCGAGTGGATGGGTATTCATATTTTGTGACTTTTGTCGGATTTCGAGACATGGGCCCGGGGCCGGTTTGAGTCAATTTCGGATTTTGGCTCTGATTTAGTAGTTTTCTTCTGGAATTGATCCCTTTAGCCTTTATTGATTGTGTTGTATTACTTGTGGCTAGATTCGGGACGTTTGGAGGCCGATTTGATAGGCAAAGGCATCACGGAGTAGGAATGTGCTCGGATTGAGTTAAATAACAGTCTTAAATCTGGTTTTGAGGGTATGAAATCCCGAGAATTTGTATGATGTGAATATTTGGAGGTGACGCACATGCTAGGTGACGGGCGTGTATGCGTGCACCGTGAGGGATTGTGACTTGGGCCGTCCCGTGAGACTGTAAAGTCGAATAACCATTGTTATTACTTGTTTTTTTCCATGTCTTGAGCAATTGACTACCTTTCATGTTAGAAGACATACTTAGGCCATATTATATCACTGTTGGGATCCGCAACGGTCGAATACTTGTTGAAATGTCTGCTAATTGATGTCTTGTACTCAGTCACTATCTTACTTGTGTGTTATATCTCTATTCCCTCTCATATCTTGTTGATACTTGTTGTATTCTCTGTTTGGGCTAATTATTATGATATTCTGTGAGCCCGAGAGGCTGGAGAGGTTAGTGACTGAGATAGGGCCTGAGTGCCGGGTTGAGAGCTATGTGAGATATATTGGATCGGGCTGCACGCCGCAGCAATATTGGATCGGGTCGCACGCCGCAACAAGCGTTCGGGCAATATATGGATCGGGTTGTACGACACAACAATATATAGATTGGGCTACATGCCGCAGTAGTATTGGGTCGGGTTGCACGCCGCAGCAATATAGTGCATGGGCTGTAGGAGCCCCGCCGGATCTGTACACCCCCAGTGAGCGCGGGTACCTTTGATTGTTGGTATTGAGGCTGAGAGACGAGTGATTCAGCTATTGAGATAGATAAGTGACAGTAGCCCTGTGAGGCTGTACTTGCTCTTATTTGTTGTTGCACTTCATTGCTAAATGTTGTTGTTGTGAAATTTTCTGGAGGACTTATATTGTTGTACCTGAGCTCGAAATGTTTTGATTTAAAACACCGGATTGAAAGCATGCCTATTTTTCTTGCTGAAATTACAGAAATGAAATGCATTTGTGTAGCTCGTCACTGCTTCTTAATTCCTTATTTAATTCTATTACTTACTGAGTTGGAAGTACTCACGTTACTCCCTGCACCTTGTGTGCAGATTCAGTTGGAGGTCATTGAGTTCGTGCGCATTTGATCTTCCGGAGATTTACGAGGTAGGTGTCGGCATTTGCAGACCTTGTGCTCCCTCCTTATTATTTTCTTACTCCCTGCACCTTGTGTGCAGATTCAGGTTTGACCGGACGTGGAGGTCATTGAGTTCGTGCGCATTTGATCTTCCAGAGATTTACGAGGTAGCAGCCGACATTTGTAGACCTTGTGCTCCCTCCTTATTATTTTCTTTCTCTGTATTGATATCTAGATGCAGACTATTGTAGACACTGTCTTTTAGATTGAGCGTCTAGTTGCTCATGACTTAGTTACTCCCCGATGTCGGGCTATTTTTCCGCACTTATGTTTTATTTGGGTTTTACCCCGTATTTATGAGAAACTCCGGTTATTTTAAATGTCTTAATTCCTTTCTGTTAAATTTTGAAAGTGTTTTGGAAAGGTCGGCTTTCCTAGTGCCACGATAGGCGCCATCACGACGGGTTAGGGTTTGGGTCATGACATCTTTACACTGCCGCATGTGCATCAATATTACAATATAATCACAATTCGTACCACAAGTGACCATATGCCACAACAATGCCAAAATAATAAACAATGCCAATGTTTCCATAAGAAGCAGCCCATGGCTATACCACAATGTGTACAAGAGTCTCAACAATAGCGAACTGAAAGTGAATAGCTAAACACCAATGGTATTTCAACAATTAACAACTTTGCCTCAATGTGATCATGACTTTTACAACTTTAACACCAATAACTCAACAAGAAGCTATTCCATGATAACAACAACTTCATGTAAACAATTCAATAATAAAAGAAGTAACAGACAATAAGGAAGACAATAACTTCAACTAAAGCATAGAAGAGCAAATAACCAGTAAAAGGTGGAACAAGTGTTAACAATGTCAAATAAGGCATATGAGGGCAGATTAATACATGCAAGGGTAGACTAACAATGAAAAATAAAACATGCTATGACAATTAAATTAAAGTCATGAAAAAAGTCTAAATAACCTAAACCAGTCAAATACCACATATAGCCCGTGTACCCGCTCGTCACCTTGCGTACGTGGATTTCACATATCACAAATAGCACAATAAACCCAAATCCTAAGGGGTAGTTCCCCGACACAAGTTAGGCAAGATAATTACCTCAAACAAACTAACTCAATCTGTTAGTAAGCCTTTTCCGCGAACATCCTACTCCTAATGGCTCGAATCTAGCCAAAATAACTTTATACCTTAAATACAAACCATAGGAAACTATTCCAGATAATAAAGTTGTAATCTTTAAAGAAAATCAAAAAGTCAACCCCAAGATCGTGTCTCGGAACCCGACCAAACTTTCAAAATCAGAACACCCATTCAATACGAGTCCAACCATACTAAAATTATACAACTCCGACCTCAAATCGACCATCAAATCCTGAAATTATAGCTTAGGAAGTTTTCACAAAATTCCCCAATCTTTCCAACTCAAAAACCTAATTAAATGATAAAAACAATGATGGATTCATGTATAACAGTCAAAACCGAGTCAAAATTATTTACCCCAATCAACTCCTTGAAAATATCTTCCAAAATCGCCCAAAACCGAGGTCTCTAACTCAAAAGATGAAAAATGCAACAAAACCCTCGATCTGCTCCTTTTCTGCCTAGTGATTCTGCATCTGCTGATCAACGGCTGCTTCTGCGACTCCGCACGTGCAATAAATCCATCGTAGGTGCGGCTTTTACTTAAGCCAGGAAAAATCGCTTCTGCAGACCGTGGATCGCATCTGCACTTGGACTTCAGCGGAAGGAGGCCGCTTTTGCACGTCCGCTTCTACGGAGAAAGGACTGCACATGCGGTCACAACTTGCCTAGCCCAAACTCGCTTCTGTGGCTCATAGGCCGCATCTGTGGTGCCACATCTGCGGCACAATGTGCACAAGTGCGATTGCACCAGATCCTCAACTGGGCAAAATTTCTCCCAAGTCCAAAAATCATTCTAGACTCAATCCAAATCACATCTGGGGCCCCCGGACCGCGTCCAAGCATACCATCAAGTTCCAAAACACATAACGAACCTACTTGAGGCAAAAATCACATCAAACAATGTCAAATCTATGAATCACACCCCAATTGTGGAATTAATGATCATTCAAATTCAAAAACCAATGCTGAAACATACCAAACCAATCCTCATTGACTTCAAATTTTGGGTAAAAGTAAAAAATGACACCACAAACCTATTCCAACTTTCGGAATCAAAATTCGATCCTGATATCAATAAAGTTAGCTCTCGGTCAATCTTCTCAATCTTCCAAACCTTCAACTTTCAAACTTTCTCCAATTCAAGCCAAAATGACCTCCGGACCTTCAAATAAAATTCCGGACATATGCCTAGTTCCAAAATCACCATACGAAACTATCAGAACCATCGAAACTCCATTCTGGAGTCATCTACACAAAAGTCAAACTCCGATAAACTCTTTCAACTTAAGCTTCTATCACGATCCCAATCTCCATCCGAAGGATGTCGTGATGGCACCTAGTCTCTAAGATTAGCTAAACGTAAGATTCATGAAGAAATAACTGAAATAATAAAAGAACTTCGATCTAAACCAACCGGCTATAATAAAATAATTTCACAGCACAACAAGGAATAATTTCCCAAAATTTGGAGAGACTGAGTCATAAGCTCTACACGAATATACTGAACCAATCCCTAATACACCTGTGTCTAAGTAAAGAGTAAACAGATGGAAAGAGATAAAGAGAGAGGGTGACTCAGAGGCTTGCGAAGGCCGGCAGGTATACCTTGAACTCTTCGATCCAAAGCCCAACTCACGGATGCCTAGGCTGGTATGAAATACCTGGATTTGCACAAAACGATGTGTAGAAGCGTAGTATGAGTACACCACAACGGTACCCAGTAAATATCAAGCCTCACCTCGGTAGAGCGGTGACGAGGTCCGGCCAAGACACCTACTGGAATAATGATAAAATGAAGAAATAATGATGAAATGATACAATGAAGAAATATAACAAGAATAGCCACACTGAAATTATGCAAATTAAGACATCACGGAAGAAACACATAATAAGAATGCCAAGGAAATGATGCAGACAAATATAAGTGGAGTAAATGAAAGATAGGAACAAGAATCACTATCGAGGTACCGCCTCGTAGTCTCGTTTCACAATCAAAATTAACAGTCTTTCCTCATACCACCGGGGGAGCCTTGCATTTAGTTTTGAAAATCATTTTCCCGAAATAGCTACCGGCGTGTTAGTCCACCTTATCACACCACATGGCTTCAAGTAGTTCCTTTACTAGCAACACGTGTATCAAGCTCACCTTATCTCACCTCATACGTATCAACCTCTATCCTTATACCACCGCACGTGTATCAAGATCACAACATATCACAAATCGCATCTCAAGTACCCAAAACCACAACTTGCCAAAGAAGTCAACAACAATAATGTTTCCCCAATAAATAGCTCGTGGCTCAACCAAAATATGTACAAGAGTCTCAACAATAATAATCGAAAGTGACTAACTCAACAAGAATGTTATTTCAGCAATTTACAACTTTGCCTCAAGGTGATCACGACCTTTACAACTTCAACACCAAAACTCAACAACAAGATATTTCAAGAAATAACAAATTCAAGTAAGGTATTTAACAAGGAAATGAGAAAACAGTAATTACAACTAAGCATGTAAGGGCAAATAACAAGAGATGAGACAAGTATTAACAATGTCAATTGAAGCATGTACGGATAGATTAACGATGATGAATATAACATGTTATGACAATTCAATTAAAGGCATGAAAAGAATCTACATAACTTAACCAAGTCAATTAATACATTAAGCTCGTGTACCCACTTGTCACCTTGCATACATGGCGTTCACGTACCATAATTAACATAAAACAACACCAATCCTAAGGGGTAATTCCCCCCCCCCCCCTCCCCCCCACAAAGTTAGGCAATATACTTACCTGAAAACATGCTACTTCAATCCACTAGTAAGCCTTTTTCAGGAGTATCCAACTCTAAACGGCTCGAATCATGATCAATTCCTTGAAAACCCTCTCAAAATCGCACGAAACCGAGCTCTTTAAGTCAAAAGATGAAGAATGAAATTAAACCCTCATTTCTATCCTTTTCTGCCTAGCGATGTCTGCTTATACGATATATAGGTCTCTTCTGTGACTCTGCATCTGCGAAAAAGCCATCACACATGTAGTTTCATTAAGACTCAGCAGATTTTGCTTCTGCGGTTTACCTAGCGCATCTGTGCTTCCGCTTCTACGAACACAAGGAGCTTCTGCGCGTCCGCTTCTGTGAGCAAAGATCACACCTACAGTCCCAAGTCAATAGGCCAGACTCCGCTTCCGTGGAAAGAAATCCGCACCTGTGCTTGCGCACCTGCGTGATGACCTCCGCACCTACGGACCCAGCTCACTCAGCCTCATGTCGCACGTGCGCGACAGAACCTGCGGCCACTCCCTCCACAGGTGCGATGACACCAGACTTCAGCTGCTTCAACAATCCTCTTAGTCTAAATTTGATCCCAATTTCAATCCGATTCACATCTGGGGCCCCTAGGACCCTGTCTGAATATACATCCAAGTTTCAAAACACATAATAGACCTACTTGAGGCCAAAAATCACATCAAACAAAATCGATTCTATGAATCGTAACCCAATTCAAACCTATGGAAACCATGAACATCATTCTTCAAAAACTAACGTTGATTCATTCCAAACCAAGTTCTGTTTGATGTCAAATTTTGCACACAAGTCATAAATAACCCTACAGACCTATTCAAGCTTTCGAAATCAGAATCTGATCCCGATATCAATAAAGTAAACTCTCTGGCAAATTTCCTAACCTTCCAAACCTTCAACTTTCTAACTTTTGCCAATTCAAGCCGAAACAACCTACGAACCTTCAAATCAATATCCGATCACATTCCTAAGTCCAAAATAACCATACGAAATTATTGGAATCATCAAAACTCCATTCCGGAGTCATCTACACAACAGACAAACTCCAAGTTAACTCTTCCAACTTAAGCTTCCAACTTTGGGACTAAGTATCCCATTTTACTCTGAAATTCACCCAAAACCAAAACCAACCACCCCAGAAAGTCACATAACCACAATATAACATAGAGGAGGCAATTAATAGGAGAACAGTGCTAAAATACTCAAAACGACCGGTTGGGTCGTTACATCCTTCCCGTCTTAAAATGTTCATCCTTGAACAAGTATATAAACATACCCGAAGTGATAAAAAGATGAGGATAACGGCTACACATATCATGCTCGATTTCCTACGTCGCCTCCTCGACTGGTTGACCCCTCCACTGAACCTTCACTGAAGCAATGCTCTTTGAACTCAACTTTCGGACCTACCTGTCCATAATGGCCACCGGCTCCTCAACATAAGACAAACTCTTGTCCAATTGGACAAAGCTAAAATCTAACACATGGGATGGATCACCGTGATACTTCTGGAGCATAGAAACATGGAACACCAGATTAACTGTCGATAGACTAGGTGGCAATGCAAGCTTGTAGGCCACCTCACCAATATTATCAAGAATCTCAAAAGGTTCAATATACCAAGGGCTCAACTTTCCCTTCTTCCCGAACCTCATAACACCCTTCATCGGCAAAACCCGGAGGAAGACCCTCTCTCCAACCATGAATGCAACATCATGAACCTTCCGATCCGCATAACTCTTCTGTCTAGACTGGGTTGTACGAAGCTGATCCTGGATCAACTTGACCTTCTCCAAGGCATATAAAACCAAATTCGAGCCTAATAAAGTAGCCTCTCCCAGCTCAAACCAAACAACTGGGGAACGACACCATCTCCCATATAGTACCTCATTGGGAGCCATCTGAATAATCGTGTTACATCTCGCATTTTCATACATTAAAGTTTTGTCGTAAGTTAATCGACATAAGTTCGGGAAGGAAATTATTCTGAGATTACAAGTAATATGCTATTTCAAATAAGGGATAAGTAAATTCATGAAGGTGAGAGGGTAAGCGAATCGAAGAAAATAAGTTTCGTCAAAGTTTGGCAATTTAGGATAAAATACGGTCTGAGCGATAATACCCGATATTTATGGACTAGTGCCATACAAGGTACTACATGACCATGATAGTATGATGTATAAGGTGTATTAAAAATGAGTAGCATTTTAAGTAATTTGAGATAATTCTTAATTACGTGAGTAATTGATTAATTGTTGGTTTAATGGGAGATTAACTATGTAATTAAGGATTTGTGGATAATTGTAGGTGGGGACAAAGCCCCCCCCCCCCCCCCGCGACAGCAAGTAGAGGAGGATTGGATAATGACTTGACTTTGGACAATCAATTAAGATGACACATGGAAAGAGAAGTCCTAATACTTATCCCTACACTTTTATCTTAAATGAATACCAAAATCCATTTCGTAAGTGGGTTATACAAAATGTAAAGCTAAGAACTCTTATCTTGAATGAATACCAAAAATCCATTTCGTAAGTGGGTTATACAGAATGCACAGCCAAGAACTCTTATCTTGAATTAATACCAAAAATTCATTTGGTAAATGAGTTATACAGAATGCAAAGCCAAGGACGATAGTCACTCCATATTATAATAGCAACGAGAGTTCAACATAATTTCTTGAAACTCTTATAACTTTCTTCCTAATTCAAACCTTGCAAAACAGATGTTAACCTCAATCCAACGAGATTTCAACACAATTTCTTGAAACAAAAAATTCCAACGAGAATTCTCAGCACCTTAGCAACGTGAGAATTTGCGTTTCTAAACAAGTACGGTGCAACCTTTTCAAAGAATATCATACGGATTTTTTCCTATTCCATGTATGTTAAGGCTAAGCCCTTCTTTCATTTTGGCATGATCACGTAATTACATGCGTTGTATAACGAGACATAAAGAGAAATTCATATTCCCAAATTTATGTATATTTTCCTAGTCTCGTAAGTTACAATATTCTCCTTACCGGGACTTCATATTCAATTGAGTATTGTCTTATTCTAGTCAAGAGAGCAGAGAGCCTATATAGGCAGTATTACAGTATTTTCATTACCATCGAGCTATAATTGATGGGCAGGCCCCTATTGGGCAATCTCTGATCAGATGGTAAGTTATATACCGAGCCTACTGTGGCCGAGCGCCTATGAGTGATATATGGCCGAGCGCAAAAACTACTATGGCCGAGCGCCTGTGAGCGAGCCTACTATGGCAGAGCAGATATATATATATATATATATATCAAGCCTTATGGGGTCGGACAGCTATTTTACTTACTATATTGAAAGAGTTGAGTCAGTATCAGCAGGTAAGAACATCTTCAGATTAGCTTGATTCCCAGTTACTTCAGTTATTATATTATTAGTTGAGTTTCAGTTTTCAGTTATTTTATTTCCTTGCATACTCGATAAATCTTTTTGTACTGACGTCCCTTTTTCTAGGGACGCTGCATTTCATGCATGCAGGTTCAGACAGACAGACGAGTAGACCTCCTCAGTAGGTGTTGCCCGAGTTCAGCTTTATCGGTAAGCTCCACGTCCTTCGGAGTTGCTGGGTCTAGAACTTTTGGGTAGATCTTGTGTATATATGTATATAGGCTATAGGTAGGTCGTGGCCCTGTTCCGATCACAGTATATCCATCAGTAGAGGCTTGTAGACATAACCTGTCAGTTAGTGCAGTATGTTGGTCTTGTAAGCCTTGTATATATATATTTTGTTGGTTTGTCAGCTGTAGTAGTTAGGACGACCTTGCAGGTCCAGCTTCATATTGATATTTAGTTAGCGTTAGTTTACATTTAGTTTTATATTTGGCTTCGTAAATTTTCTTGCAATGTGGCCCGTGACCAAAGTATGACATTATATGTTCAGAGTCCCTTAGTCGCAAGTTGGTATGCAAGGATAGGTGAGGCACCGGGTGCCGGTCTCGCCCACCAGGTTCGGGGCGTAACAACTCGATTGGTAGTTGTTGTTGTAGGCAAACTCCTCAAAGCGCAAAAACTAATCCCAAGAACCTCCTAACTCCATAACACAGGCACAAAGCATATACTCCAATATCTGAATGGTGCTCTCGGACTGTCCACGTGGAATGCTGTACTTAAATCAACCCGTGTGCCGAAATCACGCTGTACAATTCTCGAGAAGCACAATGTTAATTGTGTGTCCCGATCAGAGATAACGGATACCGTCATGCCATGAAATTGGACAATCTCGCGAATATAGATGTGAGCCAGCTGCTCTGAGGAATAGGTAGTCACCACTTGAATGAAATGAGCCGACTTGGTCAAACTATCCACAATCACCCATACAATGTCAAAATTCTTCTGAGTCCGTGGGAGCCCAACAAGGAAGTCCATGGTAACTAGCTCCCATTTCCACTCGGGAATCTCAAGTCTCTGAAGCAACCCACCTGGCCTCCGTTGCTCGTACTTCACCTGCTGACAATTTAGGCACCAAGGTACATACTCCACTATGTCTTTCTTCATTCTCCTCCACCAATAGTGCTTTCTCAAATCTTGATACATCTTAGCGTCACCCAAATGAATGGAGTACCACCAACTGTGGGCCTCCGAAAGAATCAACTCCCGTAACCCATCTACATTGGTCACACATAATCGGACTTGCATCAACAACACACCGACATCTCCGATAGAAACCTCCTTGGCATCGTCGTGCTTTATCGTGTCCTTAAGGACAAGCAAATAGGGTCATCACGCTGACGCTCTCTTATGAGATCATATAATGAAGACCGAGAAACCACGCAAGCTAGAAACCGACTGGACTCTGAAACATCCAATCTAACAAACTGGTTGGCCAAGGCATGAACATCCAATGCTAATGGCCTCTCCGCTGTCGGTAGATATGATAAATTGCCCAAGCTCTCCACCTTTCGACTCAATGCATCGGCCACCGCATTAGCCTTCCCGGGATGATATAGAATAATGATATCATAGTCCTTAAGCATCTCTAACCATCTCCGCTGCTGCAAGTTAAAATCCTTCTGTTTGAACAGATGTTGTAGACTCCGGTGGTCGGTAAAGACCTCACAAGGGACACCATACAAATAATGCCACCAAATCTTCAAGGCATGAACAGTGGCTGCTAATTTCAAGTCGTGGACAAGATAATTCTTCTCATGAATCTTCAGTTGTCTAGATGCATAAGCAATCACCCTACCTTCTTGCATCAACATCGCGCCAGGGCCAACACGTAACACATCACAGTACATAGTGTAAAACCCCGAACCTGTAGGCAATACTAACACTAGGGCTGTAGTTAAAACAATCTTGAGATTTTGAAAACTCTCCTCACACTCCTCTGACCAGCTAAAAGGAGAACCCTTCTGGGATCAATCTGTTCATAGGTGCAGCAATAGATAAGAAACCCTATATGAAACAGCGATAATACCCGGCCAAACCAAGGAAACTCCGGATCTCTATAGCTGAATACGGTCTGGGCCAACTCTGCACTACTTCAATCTTCTTCGGATCTACCTTGATCCCCTCACTAGACACCGCATGACACAAAAATGCCACTGAATCAAGCTAGAATTCACACTTTCAGAAGTTTGAATACAACTTATTATCTCTCAGGGTCTGGAGCAGAATCCTCAAATGCTCCTCATGATCCTCCCAGCTTCGGGAGTACACCAAGATGTCGTCAATAAACACAATAATGAATGAATCAAGATAGTACTGGAATACATTCTTCATCATGTGCATAAATGATTCTGGGGCATTAGTCAACCTAAATGACATCACAAGGATGTCGTAGTGGCCATACCGAGATGTAAAAGCAGTATTCGGGATATCTGGATCCCGAATCTTCAGATGATGATACCCTAACCGCAAATCAATCATTGAGAACACTATGGCACCCTTTAGCTGATAAAATAAGTCATTAACGCATGGCAATAGATACCTAATCTTCACTGTAACCTTGTTCAACTGCTGATAGTCAATACACATGTGCATAGAACCATTTTTTTTTTCACAAACAGAACCGGAGCACCCCAAGGTGACACACTAGGTCAAATGAAACCTTTGTCAAGCAACTCTTGCAACTGCTCCTTTAACTCCTTCAACTCTGTTGGGCCATATGATATTGTGGAATAGAAATGGGGTAAGTGCCCGATAACAAGTCAATACAAAAATCAATATCCCTATCGGGCGGCATGCCCGAAAGATCTATCGGAAATACATCTGGATAATCTCTCACTATCGGAATTGACTCAACGGTCAGAGTATCAGCACTGGCATCTCTCACAAAGGCTAGATATGTGTCACACCCCTTCTCAATCATCTGTTGTGCCTTAAGGAAGGACATAACCCTATTAGGAACATAATCCAAAGTACCCTTCCACTCCAACCGCGACAAACCTGGCATTGCCAATGTCACCGTCTTGGCGTGACAATCAAAAATAGCATGATAGGGCGACAACCAATCCATGCCCAATATATTATCAAAGTATACCATATTGAGTAACAATAGATCAACTCTGGTCTCAAAACCACCAATAATAACTAAACACGAACGATACACAAGGTCAACAACAATAGTATCTCCCACAAGCGTTGACATATTAATAGAAGAACTCAAGGAATAACGAGATATACCCAAATATAGAGCAAAATAAGATGATAAATATGTGTAAGGGGAGCCTGGATCAAATAAGACTGATGCATCTCTATGACAAACCGGAACAATATATGTGATAACTGCGTCTTATGAAACCGCCTCCATCCTACACAGAAAAGCCTAACATCTGGCTTGGCCTCCCTCTCTAGAGCGACCTTTACCCACCTGACCTCCACCCCTAGTTGGCTGTGCAGGTGGAGCGGCAACTGGAGAAATAACTAGAGCCTGAGAAGTCTGGGGACCCTGTGGAATACGTGGAGCCTGAGTAGTCAATGGAGGTGCACCTCTCCTAAGTCTAGGGCAGTCGCTCACCATATGGTGAGTATTGCCACACTCAAAACAAGCTCTTGGAGGACGTGGTTGTTGAAATTAGCTCGGGCTTGGTCCGCTGGACTGATCACTGAAAGCACCCCATTGCAGGAAGTGCACTAGATAATGGCAGTGCATAATGGGCAACCTGAGACCTGGGAGCAACAGGAGTACCATTAAAAGCTGGAAGTGCTGAATGAACTGGACGGCTCACACAGCCTCTACCATGACAGGCTGTAAGCGGGGTACGTGCACCACTATATTTGCCAAAATCTCGAGGCCTCTTGGCCTCCATGTCCTCTCTCTCCCGACCTCGCATACCCTCCAATATCTGCGCGGTCTCTACCACCTACTGATATGGGGTATCTGTCTCCCACTCTTGAGCAATGCTGAATCTAATATCATAGTTGAGCCCTTCAATAGATCGACAAACTCACTCTCTGACTGTGAAAACCAAGGCATGCGCATGTCTGGACAACTCAATGAATCCGACAACATACTCTGACACGGTCATAGCACCCTAGCGCAGCGTCAAACTCCGTGCACCGTGCATCCCGAAGGCTCTAGGGAACAAACTCTCTCAAGAACATCTCTGAAAACTAAGCCTATGTGAGTGAATCTGCAGCGGCTGGACTACCCTCCTCATAAGCCCGCCACCACTGGTACTCTGGTCCCGACAACTGTAATGTAGTAAAACAATCCTACTCGTCTCCACAATACCCATAGTGCGGAGAATATGGTGGTACTTCTCCAGAAAACCCTGTGCATCCTCTGTAGCTAGGCCACTGAAAGTATGAGGGTGATACTTCTTGTACTTCTCAAGTCAAAGATGCTCCTCATCAGATGCTGCTGCCTTAACCTCGGGTTGAGCTAGAATAATCGGCTGTACTGGTATAACCTTTGGGACCTGGTCAAGATAGACCCGCTGCTCTGGGGTACGGGCTGCGGGAGTCTGAGCTCCTCCCCAAGCCTGAGTTGTGGCCGTTGCAAATTGAATCAACCCCCCAAGCTAGAGTACCAAACATGCTCAAGAACTGTGCGAGGGTCTCCTGAAGTGTAGGGGTAGCAACATGCACCCCAGGTTCCTTACCCCAACTGGAGCTATTGGTGGCTCCTTTGTCGCAGCTCGGGCAGGTGCTCTGGCTGCACCACGTGCCCCTCCTCAACCTCTACCCTGACCTTGGCCTCTCGTAGATGTAGCAGGGGGAACGGGTGACTCAACATCGGATCCAGCGGTGCGTGCACTCACCATCCAAGTGAGAATATAAAGACAAAGATTAAAAATTCTAAAGTCAATAGTCTCACGATAAGGAATCAAAGATGTGAAGTTTCCTAACAGTTCCATTGTCTCTCGAAGATAAGTACAGATGTCTCCGTACCGATCCGCAAGACTATACTAAACCTGCTTATGAATCATAACACCTATGAACCTAGAGTTGTGATACCAACTTTGTCATGACCCCAATCTCCCTCCGAAAGATGTCGTGATGGCCGCTAGTCTCTAAGACTAGGAAAGACTAAAACTGATGGAGAAATAGCAGAAATACTAAAAGAACTTCGATCTAAATGAACCGGCTATAATAAAATAATTTCACAACACAGCTGGCAACAATTTCTCAAAATCTGGTAAGACTGAGTCATAAGCTCTACAAGAATATACTAAATCAATCCCTAATACATCAATCTCTAAGTAAAGAGTAAACAGAAGGAAAGCGACAAAGATAGAGGGTGACTCCGAGGCCTACGAATGTCGGTAGGTATACCTTGAAGTATCTGATCCAATACCCAACTCACGGATGCTTAGGCTGGTATGAAGTACCTGGATTTGCACAAAAAGATGTGCAAAAGTGTAATATAAGTACACCACAACAGTACTTAGTAAGTATCGAGCCTAACCTCGGTAGAGTAGTGATGAGGTCAGGTCAAGAAACCTAATTGAATAAATAAAGAAACTGAACAGGCATAGTACAGTATAATAATGGAAACAATAGAAATGATACAATGAAGAAATATAACAAGAATAGCTACACTGAAAATAAGGCGATTAAGACATCACAGAAGAAACACATAATAAGAATGCCAAGGAAATGATGCACCCAAATACAAGTGATATAAATGAAAGATAGCAACAAGAATCACTATCGAGGTATCGCCTCGTAGTCTCGTTTCACAATCAAAATTCACATTTATTCCTTATACCACCACGGGAGCCTTGCATTTAGTTTTGAAAATTATTTTCCTGAAATAGCTACCCGTTCTAGCCCACCATATCACACCGCGTGGCTTCAAGTAGTTACCCTACTAGCAACACGCATATCAAGCCCACCATATATCACCGCGTGCGTATAAACCCCTATCCTTATACCACCATATGCGTATCAATATCACAACATATCACAAATCGCATCTTAAGTGCCCAAAACCACAACTTGCCAAAGAAGTCAACAACAATAATGTTTACTCAATAAATAACATGTGGCCCAACCACAATATGTACAAGAGTCTCAATAATAACAACCAAAAGTGAATGACTCAACAAGAATGGTATTTCAACAATTTAAAACTTTTCCTCAATGTGATCACGGCCTTTACAACTTTAATACCAAAAATCAACAACAAGATATTCCAAGAAATAACAACTTCTAGTAAGGTAACTCATCAGTTAAGTATTTAACAAGGAAACGAGAAAGCAGTAACTGCAACTAAGCATGTAAGGGCAAATAACAAGTAATAGATGAGACAAGTATTAACAATGTCAAGTGAAGCATGTAAGGATAGATTAACGATGATGAATATAACATGTTATGACAATTCAATTAAAGGCATGAAAATTATCCACATAGCTTAACCCGGTCAATTACCACATTAATCCCGTGTACCTACTCATCACCTTGCATATACGGCTTTGACGTACCACAATTAACACAAAACAACACCAATCCTAAGGGGTAATTCTCCCGCACAAAGTTAGGGAAGATACTTACCTCAAAATATGCAAACTCAATCCACTAGTATGCCTTTTTCGCAAATATCCAACTTCGAACGGTTCAAATCCCGATCAGTTCCTTGAAAAGCCCTCTCAAAATCACCCAAAACCGAGCTCTCTAAGTCAAAAGATGAATAATGAAATAAAACCCTCATTTCTATCCTTTTTTGCCCAGCGATATCCACTTCTGCGAAATATAGGTCGCTTATGTGACTCCGCATCTGCGGAAAAACCATTACAGATGCGGTTTCATAAAGACTCAGCAGAATTTTCTTCTGCGGTCCATCACGCACATCTGTGCTTCCTCATATACGGGCACAAGGCGTTTCTGTGTGACCGCTTTTGCGAGCAAAGACCGCACCTGCATATTAAAAATTTTCTTCTATATCTAAATTCAAACTCAAAAAGAGTAACTAATTATTAATAATAAATAATGCATATTATATATTTTTAGATTTAAATTCAAAAAGAAACTAATTATTACCTAACCTAACTAACTTTATCCTAAAATTGCCAGGTGGCTTTTAATTATCTTTTCACTTGGCATACTATGGTGTCTTTGCCTTGCCTATTATATATATATATATATATATATATATATATATATATATATATATATATATATATATATATAGATTATATAATAAGCAACTGGACTTTTCTTCTATTTTATTTTCAATATAAACTTTTGATTTTTATATTGTTTACTATGTTGCATCTAATTATTTCAAATTCAAATTAGACTTTTCTTCTATATTCAATTCAAATTCAAAAAGAGTAACTAATTAATGATAATAAATAATACATAATTTAAATTTTTTAAAATTTAAATTAAAAAAGAAACTAATTATTACCTAACCTAACTAACTTTGTCCTAAAATTGCCTGGTGGCTTTTTATTATGTTGCCACTTGGCATACTATGGTGTTTTTGCATCTCCTATTATGTATAGATAGATTATATAGAATAAGCAATTCGACTTTTCTTCATTTTATTTTAAATATAATGTTTTGATTTTTATATTTTTACTATGTTTCTTGTAATTATTTCAAATTCAAATTATAATTTTTCTTCTATGTTTAAATTCATATTCAAAAAGAGTAACTAATTATTAATAATACATAATGCATAATTTAATTTGTTTTTAAATTTAAATTCAATAAGAAACTAATTATTATCTAACCTAGCTAACTTTGTTCTAAAATTACCAAGTGGCTTTTTATTATGTGTAACGACCCGACCGGTCATTTTGAGAATTAGTGCCTCGTTCAGTGACATAAGGTCTCGAGCAACTTCGTATTATGTATTATGACTTGTGGGTGCGGTCGAGCTCGGTTTTCAGATGATTTATAATTTATTTGGAAGGACAATTCTTGTTTTAGAAGATTAAGTAAAAAGAGTTGTCCTAAGTTTGATTTTTATATAAACGACTCTGGAATGATATTTTAATGATTCCAATAGCTTCATATGGTGAAATTGTGTCATGACCCAAACCGATGGGCCGCGGCGGGAGCCCGAGTCCTACCTGTCGAACACCTTTATGCATGCGTTTAAGATATAAACATAAATAACATATGCGATGGAAACCTGTCCAAAAGGCATATGTACATATACATGCGGAAATACAGTGGGGCGAGCCAGCAAGGCTACTTACTATCCAACTATACATAACTGTCTACAGACCTCTAATAGAAATACAACTGTGCAAAGACGGGACTAAGCCACATCATACTCATATATATATACAAGCATATCGTACCAAAATCAAAAGCAGCTCCGGATCAAGTGCAACACGCCAACTCTCGCTGATCAAGGATCCTAAGAAGGGGGGCCGTCAACATGCCTACCTTCACCTGCGGGCATGAAACGCAGTCCCCGGGAAAGAGGGTATCAGTACGAATAATGTACTGAGTATGTAAGGCATGAAAATCAGTACATAAAGTACATAGATCTAACATGGAATAACGAATTCCGCATGTAAATCCAAGTAACTTTGCAAATCCTGAAACATTTATAATGTCATGCACGTGCGTATGAATGTCGTGTCATGCATAGGTATAGGTGTACATAACATCATTAGGCCTATGAGGGCATCCCATCATATCATCTCGGCCACTGTGGGCAAAATCATCAATGTATGTCGTAACCTTTTCCCATATGTAATGTCGTAACCTTTTCCCATATCCAGTATACATATATATACATATAAATATATGTATATAATGCCATCTGGTCATGGGTCAATGTGCATGTATAAATGAATTAAATGCATATGAAATACGTTAATAAAATCTCTCGGTACATCATAAGACCATTATGCCTCTGATTAATATCATGAAATAAACTTTACCAACTTACATATTTTTGAGACCTATGAACAGATGATAAAATAATATGATATATGGGGAATCAAGAACATAAGAATTTCTAGTATTTCTATGAATAGTCATTTATGAAAGTTGTGCATGTGCTCGTTTCGTTCGTGTCGTATAGATCGTGTCGAAAAGAAAGAAGGGATAGCCTTAACATAGCTGGAGTAGAAAAAAATCCGTATGATATTCTTGCTCGAATTCTCGTTGAAGCAGTAATGTCACGTTATAATTAAGGAGGATGACTCCTCTGTACAGTTAGTGTCGCCAAAACTTTTGCAGAAAATTAAGTAGAAGAGTACTACTCCCTTTTATAGTGCGGCTTACAAAAGGATAAAATGCAATGATTTGATTATCTAGGTTTGGACAATCATATGGTGTGGATTCTGATTGTAGTGTTCTTTTATAGGATTTTGCAAGGATTCACATTGCTTAATGTTTTGTGGGAATTGTAGGAAATTGGAACGAATTTTGTAAGAAGTCACATACTAATTTTGCAAGAGCTTCACGTCAGATTCTGTTTTGAAAATGTTAGAAGGGGAAATGTGGTTTTTTTATTCAAAATTCTAGAATAAGGTGTCTTGATATCATTATACTATGTTTTCACCTAATTTATTGTGATCATGAGTCATTTATTTTTAGTGGCTTGCTGCCACGTGGGGTGGGGTGGGTTTTCTTTTTAATCTTTATCCACTTATTAGGTAATTAGGTAATGTTTCGTTACCCGGTAATTAACCAATTACCCACATAATTAGAAATTATCTCAAACTACTTAAAATACTACTCATTTTTAATATACTTTATACATCACTATCGTGGTCATATGGTACCTTGTATGGTACTAGTCCATAAATATCGGGTACTATAGCTCGCACCATATTTTATCCCAAATCGACAACCTTCAACGAAACTCATTTTCTTTAATTCGTGTATCTTATATCCTTCATGGCACTTACTTATCGCTTGTTATAAATAGCATAAATACGTTAACCTCAAGATAATCTTATCCCTGAGTCTACGTCGATTAACTGAAGACGAAACTTTAACCTACGAAAATGCGAGATGTAACATTTTGGACTTAGGCGTGTGTCCGAATTTGGATTGGGAGGTCCGTAGGTTGATTTGATGCATTTTGGCGAAAGTTAGAAAGTTGAAGGTTTGAAAGGTTGAGAAGTTTGACCGGGAGTTGACTTTATTGATATCGGGGGTGGATTCCGATTCTGGAAGTTGGAATAGGTCCGTTGTGTCATTTATTACTTGTGTGCAAAATTTGAGGTCAATTGGAGTTGGTTTGGTATGTTTCGACATTAGTTTTAGAAATTGGAAGTTCAATAGTTCATTAGGCTTCAAATGGGATGTGATTCGTGATTTCGATATTGTTTGATGTGGTTTGGGACTTCAAGTAAGTTCGTGTTGTGATTTAGGACTTGTTGGTAGTTTAGATGGGGTCCCGGGGACATCGGGTGTGTTTCGGGTGAGTTTTGAGTAAGAATGCGCATTTTGACACTTTGATGATGTTTTGGAGCAGTTAAAGTGCGGAGGGCACATTTTTTGAGTGCTGAGGCAAAGCCCATGTGCGGCCGCAAATAAAATTTTGTGGAGGCATTGGCCAAAGTGCGGACCGCACTGAGGGCCTGCATGAGGGAAATCAGAATGTTTGTTGGTCTGACCTCAGAAGCTTATATCTTTTAATATAAGGAATTTGGAGATGATCGAAAAATGAAAGTTTTAGCCCTTTTGAGTCTAGTTTCGAGAAACTCAAATCGTTCATTATTTGGACACTTGTGCAGAAAGTTATGGTCAATTTACTGAATACTAGTACTGTAGTTGTTGCTGAAGTGCGACCGCACAATTTGGTTTCGTGGCCGCAGAACTTGGAAGGGCAGACCACACAAAAAAGTGTGGTCAGCACTTTGAGAGATCAGACCTAGTACTATATAAACGAGGGTTAGAGTATTATTTCACATTAGGACTTTGGGAGCTCGGATTGAGGCGATTCTTGAAGGGGTTTTCAGGGCATTAATTTGGGTAAGTGATTCTATCTCAGATTTGGTTGTTATACATGAATCTATCATTGTTTTTATCATTTAATTAGTTTTTTGGGTTGAAAAAATTGGTGAAATTGTAGAAACTTCATAAACTATAACTTGAGGATTTGAGGGTCGAGTTGAGATCGGAATTGAGTAATTCTAGTATGGTTGGACTCGTTGTTGAATGGGTGTTTGAATTTTGTTAATTTTGTCGGATTCCGAGAGGTGTGCCCGGGGTTGACTTTTTAGTTTTCTTTAAAGATCGAAGCTTTATTATTCGGAATTGTTTCCTATGATTTTTATTTATGATATGAAGTTATTTTTGGCTAGATTTGATCCGTCCGGAGGTTGTTTCACATGAGAAGGTCATTTTAGAGTATCAGTTTATCTTCCTTAAAGTAAGTATCTTGCCTAATTTTGTATTGGGGAACTACCCCTTAGGATTTTGGTCATTTGTGTTGTTTGTATCTTGTGAAAATCGTGTACGCGAGGTGACGAGTACGTACTCGGGCTTATATATGGACAATTGACCGGTTTAGACTCTTAGTCTTCTTTCATGTACTTATTTGGAATTGTTATCACATGTTATATCTTTTATTCGTAATGTCTACTATTGCATGCTTTATTGAAGTTGTTGTTACATGTTACATTCTTTACGTGTCGAGTTTGCTCTTGTATGCCTTATTTGTAGTTGTTACCACTTTTACAATTATGTGATTTCTTTTATTGTTGAGTTATTCTTAGTTGAAATTATTGTACACAATATCCTTTTGTTGCCGAGCTATTCTCATGCATTTTGACATTGTTGCTAGTTTGTGACATTTCCTTCATTGTTAGCCTAACTAATATACTAGAATCAGAAGTGTGCCATTTCATGTAAATACTTTCACTATCAAGATTATCTTTAAACAATTTATTGGAACCAAGGTTATCAGAAGTTATTAATCTATTTTGAATTGAAGTGGTGTTTAAAGGGGGTGTTGTTCCTTGTGAGTTACTTTCCCGTTCATTTTGTTGTTATTGAGATTTTATACACATTCTGTTGAGCCGTGGGCTATTTGTTGTGGAAATATTGATATTGTTGGATCTTTGGAAAGGTTGTGGCATATTGGCACTTGTGTTACGAGTTGATACGTCGTGTGCTGTGATGTTAGCATTTATGAATTGTTGTATGGTTTGGTTGTTTCTATGCGGAGTATAAGGGTGGAATTTCTCCCTTATTATTAAGCAGGGCATAAACGTGCCATATCATTGTTGTTGAATGTACGGAGTGATAAGGGTGGCTATTGTGTCATTGTCCGGGCGGAGTGATAAGGGTGGCTATTATAGAGAGTCATATAGGTGGCCATCAGAGAGATAAGGGTGGAAAATGATATTGTCATGGCAGAGTGATATGGGTGGCTATTATATGGAGTGATACGGGTGGCTATCAGACAGATAAGGGTAGCTAACGATATTGTCAGGGCGGAGTGATACAGGTGGCTATCGGAGAGATAAGGGTGGCAAATGTCAGGGAAGTTGTGTGATGGCTTGGGAACATTGTGTAGGTGATTTTCATGTGATGGTGTTCTTTTCCTTGTGTATTTCATACACCTTACGTGACTTATTTTGTTGCTTCAATGAGCTACTCAGTGTCTTTGATATTACTTGTTGAATTGTGCTACAGTAGTACACTCGCACAAGCATACACCATAGCATGCCACTTATATAAGATCAGGACTATGAAACTTGGCACGTGAGTTGTTCGTGCGGTTGTGTTTCAAGATGTAGGCACGAGGTGCCGTGAGTGTGTGATGGTGGGTTGAGACCGTGACTATGAGATGAAGTATCACTTAGTGATTTTGTTGTGAAACTTGTGTTATAACAGCTTGATTTATTGGTTGTCATTGTGTTCCTTATTTGGTTTCAACATACTTTTATGGTGTTCCTTTTGCCTTACTATTTATATCACATGTTGATTCTTGTTGCCATTTACTGATTCTTGCCTTCCATTATTAGCTTTATACTTCTATACTGCATGGGTTATTTTGTTTAGTGAGTGTCTTGACTTGCACCTCGTCACTGCTCCATCGAGGTTAGTCTTGATACTTACAGGGTACTGACCGTGGTGTATTCATACTACACTTCTGCACATGTTTGTGTGGAGCTAGGTATTAGAGTTATCAGACTCGGGCAGAGTTAGCTTGTTGATCGCGAGGTTTCAAGGTAGAGCTACTTGGTCATCGTAGTCCCTTGGAGTCATTTCCTTACATTGTACTATCAACTTGTTATTGAAGCAGTATTGTATTTCGATCTTTGAGATCTTTCCATGTACTTAGCTAGAGTTCGTGACTCTGTATTATCAAGTATTGGGAGGTTGTTATGGTTATTGCCGCATAGGCCTATTTCGTTTTTGTTTTGTCATTTATATTAACCTCTGTTTTAAATTATCATTATTAAGAACTGGCCTAGTTGTTATAGTAATCGGCTTACCTAGTCTTAGAGACTAGGTGCCATCATGACATCATATAGAGGGAGTTTGGGGTTGTGACATTATGTTGCCACTTGTCATACTATGGTGTCTTTGCCTCTCCTATTATATATAGATAGATATAGATAGATTTTCTATATAAAGTTTTAATTTGTATATTTTTTACTATATTGCTTGAAATTATTTCAAATTCAATTAGACTTTCCTTCTATCTTTAAATTCATATTCAAAAATATTAACTAATTATTAATAATAATGTCACGACCCAAAACCCACTATAGGTCGTGATGGCGCCCAACGTCGCCGTTAGGCAAGCCAATGGTGAACTTTCTAACTAATTATTCATTTTATTACTTTTGAAATCATAAGTTTTATTAAATAAAGAAATTAATGCATTTGAAATCTGTCACGACCCAAATACCTAACCAGTCGTGATGGTGCCTATCGTGGAACTAGGCAAGCCGACATTCTCAATATGCTTTCAATATATAACAGAAGTGAGCTAAAGCAATTAAACTAACTGAAGGATTACATTATAACGGGGTAAAAACCCAAAACACAAGTGCGGAATGGTAGCCCGACATCGGGGTATCACTATGTCATGAGCATCTAACAACCAATCTAGAAACAGTGTCTACTACAGTTTGTGCCAAATGCCAATACAAGAGAGAACAAATAATAAGAAAGGAGAAACAAGGATTGCGGACGCTGGCAACTACCTCGTAATTCTCCGATAATTAGCTCGCGCACAAACTCAGCGACCGCCAGAAATGTAAACACCTGAATCTGCACATGAAGTGCTGGGTGTAGCATGAGTACAACCAACTCAGCAAGTTACAAAATTAAATAAGGAACTGAGAATCAGTGACGAGCTATAAAAATACATTTCATTTCAAAAGTTTTTACTAAAGAGTGAACATGCTTTCAAATCCGGTGGTATAAGTCAAATCAGTTCGAGCTCATGTAAAACAGATATGAATCTTCCAAAAATTTCACAACAACAACAGATAACAACTAAGTGCAATAATAAATAAAAGCAAGTACAGCCTCTCAAGGCAGCAGTCACCCAACCCATCTCAATTGCTCATACTATCGGCTCTCAGCCCTCAATACACACTATCAATAGGTACCTGCACTCACTGGGGCTGTACAGACTCTGGAGGGGATCCTTCAGCCCAAGCGCTATATTGTTGCGGCGTGCAACCCGATTCAATATTGTTGCGGCATGCAACCCGATCCAATATTTTTGCGACGTGCAACCCGATCCAGTAATATATATATAGCCTGAAGGCTTGTTGAGGCGTGCAACCCAATTCAATATTGTTATGGCGTGCAACCCGATCCAATAATATATATATATAGCCCGAAGGCTTGTTGCGGCGTGCAATCTGATCCAATATTGTTGTGGCGTGCAACCCAATCCATTAATATATATATAGCCCAAAGGCTTGTTGCAGCGTGCAACTTCGATCCATATACCTCACAGCTCGCAGCTCGGCACTCAGGCCCTATCTCAGTCACTAAACTCTCCAGCCCCTCGGGCTCACATAATATCATAATAATCAGCCCAAACAGAGAATACAACAAGTATCAACAAGAAATGAGAGGGGACAAGGATATAACACACAAGTAAGACTGTGACTGAGTACAAGACAACAATTAGCAGATAATTCAACAGGTATACGACCGCTGCGGGTCCCAACAGTAATATTATATGGCCTAAGAATGGTTTGTGACATGAAAGGCAGTCAATTGCTCAAAGACAAGGAAAAACAAGTATTAACAATGGCTATTCGACTTTACAGTCTCACGAGACGGACCAAGTCATAATCCCTCACGGTGCACGCTCACATGCCCATCACCTAGCATGTGCGTCACCTCCAAATATTCATATCATACCAATTCTCAGGATTTTATACCCTCAAAACCATATTTAAGACTATTACTTACTTCAACCGCGCATAAACCCTACTCCGAAATGCCTTTGTCTCTCAAATCGGCCTCCAAATGCCCCGAATCTAGCCACAAACAGTATGAGATAATCAATCTTGGCTAAAAGGATCAATTCCACAAGAAAACTACTAAAATATAGTCCAAAATGCGAAATCGACTCAACCCGGCCCCCGGGCCCGTGTATCGAAACCCGACAAAAGTCACAAAACCCGAAAGCACATTCACTCACGAGTCTAACCATACCAAATTTATCAGGATCCGATCTCAACTGCCCCACCAAAACCCTAAAGTTTACTGTCCAATTCCCAAGCCCTAATCTCTTAAATCTCACCTCAACACTCACCAACTAGGTTTAAAAATAAGTGTGAAAACACCATTATTGAAGATAAATAGGCATAAGGAACTTACCTCAGTGATTACTCCGAAATTTCTCTCAAAATCCCCAAAAATCCGAGCTCAAAAATGATGAAAATGGTGAAAAATCTCGAAGTCTTCTATTTATAGGTTCTGCCCAGACTTCTCGCACCTGTGGCTCCACTTCCGCATCTGCAGAAAAATCACTAAAAAAACTGCCTCCGCTCATGCGATCAAGTGATCGCATTTGCGCTCTTCGCGGGTGCGGGAACAACATTGCACCTGCGGTCCAAACTTGCACCTGCGCCCCTAAATCCGCTTCTGCGACCATCGCAAGTGCGGGAATGCCATCACACGTGTGTCCTATGCCCAAATCCTCTTTAGCCGCATATGCGGCTCCTCCATCGCTTCTGCGGGCTCGCACCTGCGGTTCCCACTCCGCAGGTGCAGTTACACCAGTAGCAGCAGCTTCAGCTGCAATTCCTCAACTCCCATCAAGCCGTTAACCACCCAAAATCACCCTGAGGCCTCCGGGACCTCAACCAATTATACAAACAAGTCCTATAACCCGATAAGAACTTAGTCGAACCTTCGAATCCCTCAAAACAACATCAAAACACCAAATTACACCCGGATTCAAGCCTAAAGAATTTCTAAACTTCCGAATTCCACAATGACGCCGAAACCTACCAAACCACGTCCGATTAACCTAAATTTTACACACAAGTCAAAAATGACACCACGAACCTACTCGAACCTCCGAAAATCCAATCCGACCCCGATATCAAAATTTCCACTGCCGGCCAAAATCGCTAAAATTCCAACTTTCGCCAATTTAAGCCTAATTCTACTACGGACCTCCAAATCACATTCCACACGCGCTCCTTAGTCCAAAATCACCTAACTGAACTAATAAAACAATAAAAATTCAAATCCGAAGTCGTTTTCCCACAAGTCGACATCAGATTGACTTTGCCAACTTTAGCTTCAAATTAAGAGACTAAGTGTCTCAACTCAATCCAAAACCACTACGAGCCCTAACCAATCAACCCGGTAAGACATAATACAGCTGTAAAACACAAAAGAAGCAAAAATGGGGGAAACAGGGTTATAACTCTATAAACGACCGACCGGGTCGTTACAAAATCATAAGTGCATACAATTTTAGTAAGACATAAATTAAAAGGTGAGAATATTAAAGCAAAACCATTAACATCAACTAGAATATCCCAAAACACGGTGTCACAAGTGCATGAACGTCTACTAAGGAGTGCAATGATAATACAACATATGTTTGGGATGTAAAATAGATAGGATAAAGAAAATAAATATGATGGAGACTCTGTGGGCTGCGGTGCGTAGCATAGAAAGCAACTCACCATAAAGTCCCCTCATCAGTTGCGCAAACGTGCCAAGATGACCACCAAATGAACCTGCCAGATCCTGCACATTTAGTGCAGAAGTGTAGAATGAGTACGTAAATCAACGCGTACCCGGTAATTGTTGATGACCAATTTTCATCACCCCTTTTTAAAATAATTTATTTATACTTAATAATTTGTAATAAATATTTTGAAAATATTTCATAATCAATATTACTTATTTTACAAAATAATTAAGTATTAATGGTGTCGAAATTAATAATTCAGTATTATGTAATTACAAATATATCATACTTACAATTTTGAGATTATTAGAATAGCCTTTATATAAATTACATAGGTTTTATAATTAATTTAATAAATTATTCCTTAATTTTAATTCAATTAGCTTACTATTTTAATAGTTCGAAATTAATGTCATAATTTAGAAAGTAAAGTATTTTTATTAATTATGGTAATTAGTAGTGTATTAGGTAATTATAATTTTTACGATAATTTATTGAAAATAATTAAGTTTATTTAAATTAATTTCAAAAGGATTAAAGACTCAAAGGCTACAATTGCAATTCTTTAATTAATTACAAAATGGTTATTAGTTACACTATTTTTAGCCCAAATACCAAGCCCAATCCGGATCTGACCAGTCCAAGCACCCCATCTCATTCCAAGCTGGCGGTCCCCGCTACTCTCTCTTAGCCAATCAAATCACACCACGTCACTCGTCTCTATCACTCACACAACAAATACAACAGATCTAAACCATCCATCCTGTAAATAAATGGCTCTCATTTTATCTATATTTTCCCTTTAATTTTTAATACCCCATCAGACTCATCTCAACCGTAAAAACCGAGGGATCTAACGGTCTATATATTTTATCATTTTAATTCAATAAGGTCCAAATTTTCAGGGCCGTTGATCTAAATCAACGGCCCAGATCCCTTCCCTTGACTTTAACCCTTAGAGAGGACCCAAACTACCAAAATCCTAAATCATTTCCATGCTATCCCAACCAGACCCTTTCCCTTTCCTTTCTAAATTCTCTCAAGCTCCATGACCTAATCAGTCACAGACCATGCACAAATTTGCGCAAGGTCACAAATCCTGACCCTAAATTATTCTCTTTGCCTTCCCCACCCGCGATTCTCGCCAGTACCTCCCCATTTCGTCGTACAAATTTGAAATCTCGAGTCTTCTAACTTAGGCGCAAATATGAAACTCAAGTCTTCAAACCCTTTCATGCTCCAACGAAATCAACGACATGCATTAGCATCTTATGATGTTTATTTAAAGCCAGAGGTCAAATGCAATGACCTCTAGATTTTCGGTCTTTGTCCGATGGTCTATTTGCCTATAATGCCTGTCTCCCACTCAAGTAAAACTTTCACTGATCTTTCCCTTCTGTTCATTTGTAATTTTACTTGATTGTGCTTACATCACCACCCCATCATCATTTCCCACTACCATTTAAATCCGTTGAGCCCTAACTTTCAATGGCCACTATAAATTGGGGCTTTTAATGCCCTCACCTAGCAAAAGCGAACATACACAGAAAATCACTGAAAAATAATCAATTTTAAGTTTCAAAAATCAAACTAGGTTTTTTGTCTATCTAGGTCTTTGATTCTTTCTGATTCTGAGCACTACATTGGTCGGAGTCTTTAGTCTAGGATTCCTAACGACTAAACAAAGGCCTTTGTTTGGTTTGCTACTTAAAAGAAAGTCAGTAAGCTTCGACCCTTCTTCTCTTCCAACCATTTAGCCAAGTCATGCTTATTCTGTTGTTTTCTATTAATTGACTCCGTTTATGACATGTTATAGTTAATTGTCTCTATGTATTTGTCATTAATTTATGATTGATTATCAAACATTAGAGTTATATGCTTTTTTAACAATCTGAAAACAAGATCATGTACTAACTGATTACTATTGTAACCTTAATGGCTATGTCTTTGTGTTGGTAATCTATGTGTTGTTGAGTTTTTTTCGTAACCAACCAAGCACTTTTAATGACTCTATATACTTGTCTGGGCTTTAGACCTCCCTGATGTTCTGTTAGGATCTTTATGACTATTATACTAATTTGCCTTGGTGCTATTTGCATTTGAAGTGATTCACCTGATAAACTAAACTTAAATGGATATGAATTTGTTTAGTAATGAAGACAAGACTGTCACCTTAGTTTGGGTACATCAACTTATGACATTTAAATCAATTTCTTCTTTCTAATGTGCCTCTGTGATTCTATTAACTCTTGGAAGACCATTGATTTTCTGCTAAACCTCATGACTGTGTGATCACACTATATAAACATGTCTTAAACTAACTGGATTCCTGTACTTATCTTTGTGTGTATTCTGATAGTTGCCATACACTTAGCTTATGCTATGAAGCTTGGTTAAGATATGTTTATGTTGTTTTGATGTTTCATATATTGAGTTAGAGTGCTGAAATTAAGCTTCATCATAACTGAGTTCCCATACTTGACCTGCATAATAGATCCTTAATATAAAGTTTTCATTACATTTTCTGAAACTCATATAGTGACACTGTTAGTTTGATTTATGATTTTAATACCCTATCATGTTTGTGATGGTGTAACCATGTTAAAAGGTCTCATGTATGTGCTTTTTTGGAGACCTTGCACTTGTTCTTGAACAACTATGCTTGTCTTTCATGATCATGTACATACCTTCACTATCCCTAAACTTCACCAAGCTCACCTAAATGAACTAGGCTTGATTTGTGAATCTAAGATGAAACTTCTGTTGTTACATGTTCTGTTTAAGTATAGTAGTATGCTTTATTTCCCAATGAGATTGGTCTGAGTATGAAGTTAGGAGCTTTTAGAAGGAAGTAATCCTGTCATTTGCTTAGAATGAAATTGAACTGTTAATTTGCATCTCTGTTAACACCCTTCAGAGGTTTCAATTAAAGTTGTTAACATGTACATACACTAGAAGTTAAGATATAGTCTATGGGTGAATCCTTGACTAATTTAAACAAAGGTTGTTAAGAGGATGTGTCCATGATTAGGGATTTCTATAAGTTTGAACTATGTACCTTCTCTACTCTTAAGATATATGATTCAGAGGTTTGGGTTTCTAAAATGATCTGCTAGTGCTCTTTTCCCTCTGTGTGCCTGAAACTAATTTCTTTGAGCATACCTAAACATGTTGAAAATATTCACAGTGAATCATATACATATATTTGGATTGTGGCTACAAAAATGTGATTGACTGTCTTATAATCCTGATGATATCCTGTATGGTTGCTGCGAGAAATGTATATATCCCTGTAGATTGTTATCATTGTTGTATTGGTGTTTACATTGAGTGCCTCATTAGTACCTAAACCTACAGAGAAGAGTAAGTGTTAGTAGTTAGGGGTTTTTGGTAGTAAAATTTAGTTCTTGGTTGAGTTACTCTCCCTGACACAAGCACTGCTCGGGGTCCTTGAGACCCTTGTGAACTTTGAAGTGCCAGGGTCCCAAAGAGTACCTTGGCCGGGAATGGGGTTCTACACTAAGCCTCTAATATATTTACATTTGTTAATCTCTTTAGGTTTAGAGTTCAATGGAACAAAGGCTTTCACTGTAAATTGCTTTACCATATGTGACTTCATATTAATTTCACGTTCTTGATTACTATTGATTTTTATAATTTATCTTGGGCTTATACTAGTGTTATTTATGCATATTTATGTAATTGGGCCGCATATCTAATGACTTTCTCTTTATTTTGTACATGTATTTAAATTGGACTTGCCGAGTTCTCAAAGAACTCAGGTCCAATTCCTTTTCCTGAACCTTTTGGAGTCTGAAGCTGCCACTGTCCGTCTTCACTACCTACTGGGCTTATCTTCCTTCAAGCCCAACTCAGAGTCCACCTCTTTCCCTTTATCGCTTTAAGTCTTTTGATTATTCTCATATGTATATAAAACTTGCGATATTTGATTGAATACTTTGCTTTATATCTTTGGAATTATGTTAACAACCTAGGCAAGCGTTAAAGACATCGGAAAAGATAAAAGAAGCATTAAGAATTAATAGTAAACAATTCTAATCTTATGAACACTTATATTATTCATCTCTCAACCTTTTTACTAACAATTTTCATGAGGTTTTGAGACTAAGACAGATTTGCAAAGATATCATCTCCCTTTTAAAAACAAACAGAATGAAGAGCGAACAAGAAACAATTTTAAAGGTTTGCTATTTCTGCAAAACGAACACGGCTGCAATTAATAGCTTTAAATGGTTTAAATTCAAAGTATAAGTTTGAGAATCGATCCTCAATGTATACCCAAAACCTATTTCTGCAAACAAATCTTCATTTTACTAAAGTTATAGAAGTAGCCATATCCTTTTTCAAAAGACAATGTATTTTCAAACATAGCGATCTTTTTATAAATTTGCAAATACAAAACACCATAGATATACCTCCCAAAATTCTTTTAACTATGTAGGCTCTTCTCAAAGGTTTTTTCATAAGTTAAACTTATGCTCTCTTTTAAACTGCATATACGATTGTTTCTTCAAATGATACGGCTTTAAACAAGACATAGGTAAGCTATACATTTTAACCTTTATTTTTTTGGAAAATATACCACTAGGAAAGATGCCTAGTGGTTTATATATAAAATCCAAAAACAAAAGTTCAATGGTTACATATTGTCTCAATCCAAAGCTAAAAGGTGAGCAGCTACTACTAGATAGAAACATTATGCTAACTACTACGAAGTATATATGAAATAGCCTCCAATATATGATGTTGTATGTATTCACAAGCTAAGGGCAAAACCTTAATGTTGCACCTATAAAGCTCTCACCAGGCGCCAAGTTTTGCATTCCATAGGACAAGGAAAATGTGAATCTCTAGTCTACAACATCAACTTCTGAAGCTGTCCAATTTAAGCTTTAATTAAGCAAAATATAGATATTTAATTCCTTAAACTTAGTCTAATTCCTATGGAGCTACCTCAGGTAGATTTTAAGGTGTACCTAACACCTTCCCCTTAGAAGAAGAAGAAACCTTACCCAAAATCTCGCTTTGTTAGCAGACTAATCGAGAAATGATCTTAGTAATTAAACAAGTACCCTAGTATATCTTTAATTATTAGGTGGCGACTCTCTTTTATCATCAACAGGGAAGCCATTAGGTGAATCTTATTTTGACTCGTGCAAAATAGGGTGCAACAACATGGCGTCTCTACTGGGGACTTCACACTTAGGTTCTGACCTTAGCAGACTTAGACTAGATTTGGAATTTTGGATTGTTTGTACACTACTTTAACTGTGTTTAACTTGCCATTGTATGCTTACCTGCCTTACTTGCTCATTATGTACTTATCTGCTTATTTTAAATATTATTACTAACATCCCACTATCTGTTACCGCTTTATATATATATATATATATATTGTAGTCACACTCTTTCCTATCGAGTCTTGGCTGTACACTACGAGTTGTCTTTTATAACCCTCCGAACCTTCTTTTAAAATTCTTTAGTTTCAAAGAATGTCTTTGTAAGGTTAACTGACTTAACTTCTCGCAGTATTCAGTCCAACTCAAAATTAGGAAACACTCTACTATACCAAACATAGGTCATATTGTATAAACATTAGGTGGGTCGGTCCTTGGCATCAACACGCAGTTAGGAAATCCACCCTAATGTCAAATGGGTCATGCACCCAACGACATGACATTTGTGAAAAGACGAAATAATCATGACGAGACACTTAAGATCCGAAGCAAACACTTATCAAACCCCATTTCTTTACCCTCTTGAGAAGCGGAAATCAACCAAAACATCCCCGAGATCAATATGGTGATGGGAGCACCGCACAAGCTAAAGTAATGGTGGAAGAACATCCACCGAGAGCATGGAGATGAAATCAAGGTGCGTTTAGAGCATTGACTGCCTTACTAAACATCTTGGCTGACAAGGTGCTTACCCGCTTGCTGATAGAGTTCTGGGATCCAGCCAAAGTAGTTTTCAAGTTTGCAGATTGTGAGTTAGTGCCAACATTGGAAGAAGTTACCAGTTTCACAGAGCTGCCATTTGTTGGGAGGAAGCCGACATTATCGGACACCATGCTCGGCTACAGGTTTCTCAATGCTTTGGGTCTGGCAAATAGTTAGGGTTTGAGGAATATCAAAGATGGCTAGGTAAGCCTGGAATTTGGACATCGTGAAAGCTGTGAATGGTACTTGGGCGAATTTCAGTGTGATCAGGCAGCTTGGGAAAGTCTCTGACCCATAACCTTCTCTTTGGCGCTGCTAGGACTGTTGGTTTTTCCGCAAAGAAAAGGATGGATCAATTTCAACTTGCTGCATGTGGTTTTGGAAACATTCCAGGACAACCTCAAAGCTACTTTGGTACCTATGGTGTTAGCAGAAATTCTCAGGGCATCGTCGGCATGTTCCTGGGGGTATGATTTCTTCAAGGGCTGTAACCTGTTGCTTCAAATATCAACCATAGAGCACTTCTTTCAGCGAGAGGCCACTACTTTGTGGGCGTTAGCAACATGATTCAGAGTCATAGTAAGAGAATGAGGCATTGGGCCTCCCCACACGGAAAAAAAGAATGGAAAGATATGGTAACCAATTTAAGCGGAGAGTGGATCAATTGGAAGCTGTCATGGCTGAACGGAAGGGCAATACTAAGGACGCCCCAAAAGTATTTCATCGAGCTGATATGACTCGAGAGCATCTAGCCATATTCACCCCTATGAGTTCTCAGGCATATTGGGTTGATTCAGGATGTACCTCTTTAGACAAGGACGACACTGTATGAAGATGAGTACAACAGGCAGATCCCTTTACTAAAGATAAAGATGCTTCAGGAGGAGTGGAATGATCTAGTCATGATGCCAATGGGTCAGAATTCGTGGTGCACTCCAGAATATTATGTTTGAATCAATGAAGAAGATGAGCTAGCCCAACCAAGCAGGGAAGGAATACCCTGGCTCGAGGATGCAGTGGTGGCTTTGCAAATCTATCACGAGATTTTGTCACACTACCTCAGGACTACCTTCATACATCGCCAAGTGGTCCGTAGGTCAATCGATCACATGTTGCCACCTCCCGATGATGATGACTGAGTAGTTGAATGTATACAAATTGAGTTTGAGACATAACCAGAGGAAGAGCCTGAGTTCAATAATGATGAAGAAGAATTTGAAGAAGACCCAGAAGAAGAACTAGAAGAAGAAGAAGAAGAAGAAGAGTTGGGGAATGATTATGGGGATTGCTATTAGAAGCTAGTTGATTTCACTCTTTTTCCCACATTGTATCTTTTATCTCGAACCTTTCCATTTTCCTAAGGGCAAGCTTGTTTAAGCCCATGTAATTTTATGAATGTTGAAAACAATGATGTAACCTTTGCTCCCGCCTATTACAATCCAAACGTTATCAATGAAAATAGAATTTTGCTTCGGATCTGAATATGTCAAGTCTAATTATTTCTCAAAATTTGTGACATGCATACCTCCAGCAAAGAGAGGTCCTTTGAACATTAGGAAACATGCTTGCTTGAATATGTGAACTAAGTGCTATGTGTGCCTATATTTGTGCAAACACTGAAACTGACTTCTGTTCTTTTTTAGTTTTTTTTTAATTACTTTATTATTATTCCCCAAAAGATATTTGGTTTATGTTGACCCAAAACTGGCGGAACCACCGTACAACTTGATATCGAAAGGGAAGATGTCTATAATATATAACCCGAACGAACACGCTCTAGTAATAGCTAATAGCCCGAGATAATCGGGACAGAAGGATGATATGCGGAATGATAAGCATGTGGCTAGGATGGCCCAAAAGATGGAATCATTGAGGCAGGAAGTACAACACATTCGAAAATTAGCACATTTAGTCGTGACGACCCTCCCACAACCACGCCATTTTCCTTCTCCAGATTCAATTCCCGACCACTTTCCTTCAACTACTCTCCAAGCAAACAATACCCCTACTTCATTCTCTACCACCCAGATTATACCCCCAGTAACCCCTGCAAACCCACCAAACCCTCTTATACACAGCCCTTACGTACCAAATTACGTTCAAACACCTCAAAATCTACCAGTTGCTACCAACACAGTTTATGCCCCACCAATTACGAGCATAGAGAAAACAAATGAAAAACCTTTAGGTCGCTCTAGGGAGTGAAAGTCTAGATTATAAGGATCTGTGTATACACCCTGATGTGTATACACCCTGATGGGACGGGTGATCCCCATGCACAATTGAGAGCCTACTACAGTAAGTTAGTTTGAGTGGGAAACAATTAGAAATTGAGGAAGAAGCTATTCTTAAGGAGTTAGACAGGGGAGGCACTTACTTCGTACACTCGCTATGATCCCCAGAACTGGAGGGAGTGGCAGGATATGGTAGAAGATTTCATGAATCACTTCCGGTTACTCCTGAGAGGTTCACTCTTGTAAACTTGCAAAAGAAGCCGTTAGAATCATTTCAAGAGTATGCACGTCGATGGAGGTCAGAGGCCGCCAGAGCAAAACTCCCGTTAGACAATAGTGAATTGACTAAGTACTTCATTAGGGCTCAAGAATGAATCTATTTTGAGAAAATAATGGGCATGATGGGGCAAAAGTTCCCTGAACTTGTTAAAATGGGAGACCTTTTAGAGGAGGTATAAAGTCCGGCGTGGTGCAATCTACGGCCGCATGGCAAGCAGCTAGCAAAGAAATCCAATCCGGTCAATAGGAAGCAGAAAGAAGGAAAATGAAGAGGAATCAACAATCATTCCCTATCACAAGTTCAATCAACACCATGGAAACAACTTTTACTCTCCAAATACCCATTCCCTACACCGCCTACTTATGCTCCAGTATATAACACACAACCATACTATAATGCCCAACCTCAATATAACCCCCCTCGCACCCATACAAATCCAAACCCACCACGGCCATATGCTACATTTCAAACCACCACTCATCAGAACTGACCTAACTATACACCCTGACCTCGCCCAAATTTTGAAGAAAGAGGTCCCAGAAACTACACCCCGATTGCTGAGCCTTTGGCTCAATTGTTTGAAAGACTGAGGAGAGCAGGGTTGATACGTCCGATAAAAGGAAGGATCCCTGAGTATCTTTCAAAATACTTTGATACAACCAAATGGTGCGTCTACCACTCAAATGTAACGGGGCATGATATCAAGGATTGCTTAAACTGAAAAATAAAATTGTGTCACTGATCAAAAGTGGAGCATTCAGTGCACCCCAGCTCCGCCCAATGTGAACTGTAACCTGCTGCCAAACCACTGGAATCAATGAGCTAATATGATCACACTGGATGAAGAATATGACCTGAAATGAACCATTATTATAGTAGGAAATGCTGAGGCTGCAAGTGTCCCACCTCGATGGACGCCAATGATCACCGTACAGTTAAAACCTACACTGATGGTCCAAACTTACCAGCAACAGTTCACTGTTGCTATCTGGGATGAAGTGGATCCGGAATACAAGATAGTCCCGTGGACATATTAGTAGAAAGGGAAGGTCAAGATGACAGATTCCGCAGTAGCTCATGAAATGACCAGGTCAGGGAGGTGTTATGCGCCTAAGGAACTAAATCGAGGGAATCCAGGGAGGGAACAAATTTAGAGATGGAATATAACAGATTCGGAGGCCGCAAAATTCTGGAAGAAAATGTCGACCAAAGAATACTAAGTGGAAAAACAATAAGAGAAAAACCCGACGCAAATATCAATCACGAATTTACTAATGATTTCTAACAGCCACAAAGACGCCTTGATGAAAGTTTTAAGCGGAGTAAGTGTGCTGAGCAACACTACTAGCGAGTCACTGGCAACAATTGACATATTCGCATGGTCATATGACGACATTCCTGGGTTAAGCACCGACATCGTTTCGTATCAATTGCCTACCGATCCTGCTAGACCGCCAGTCAAACAACAACCTAGAAAGTTCAAACCAGATTTGAGTTTGAGAATCAAAGAAGAAGTAACCAAGAAGATAGAGGCAAACATGGTGAGAGTCACCAATTATCCCAAATGGTTGGCAAATATCGTATCGGTACCAAAGAATGATGGGAAAATTAGAATATGTGTGGATTATCGAGATCTTAACAAGGCTATTCCAAATGACGGTTTTTCTTTACCAAATATTCATATTCTCATAGAAAATTATGCAAAGCACGAGCTGCAGTCATTCATGGATTGTTTCACCGGGTACCATCAAATCCTGATAAATGAAAAAGAAGTATAAAAGTTAGCGTTTACTAAGCCTTTGGGAGTTTACTGCTATAGAGTCATGTTGTTCAGCCTCAAGAACACCGGCGCTACTTACATGAGGGCCATGACAACCCTCTTTCCTGACATGATCCACAAAGAAATCAAGGCATATGTGGATGGTGTCATTATCAAATCTCGGAAGAGTGCAGAACATTTGGATGACTTGAAGAAGTTTTTTTAATGCTTGCGGAGGTATAATTTAAAGTTGATTCCTGCGAAATGCACATTAAAAGTCCCTACTGGAAAATTGCTAGATTTCATCGTAAGCAGGAAAGGGTTAAAATTAGATCATTTGAAGATCAAAGCCATTCAAGAATTGCCACCGCCTAAAAGCAAGAAGGATTTGATGAGTTTCCTTGGTAGTATAAATTACATCAGTCGATTCATAGCCCAATCCACAGTAATTTGTGAGCCTATCTTCAAGCTGCTAAAATGGATGCTGCTACAAAATAGATAGAATAGTGTCATAAAGCTTTCAACAAAATCAAGGACTACTTGTTAAATCCACTAGTGTTGGTTCCTTCCGAACCTGGGAATCCATTGTTGTTATACTTGTAAGTTTTGGACAATGCATTTAGATGCGTGTTGGGACAACACGAGGAGACCGGGAGAAAAGAGCAAGCTATCTACTACTTGAGCAAGAAGTTTACACCATGTGAATTAAAATACTCTATGATAGAGCGCACTTGATGTGCCTTGACTAGGATTACCCAGAAGCTGAGGCATTACATGTCAGCATACACCACAAATCTAATATCCTAGCTTGAGCCGCTCAAGTATATCATTTAGAAGCCGATGCCTACAGGAAAATTGGCCAAATGACAGATTCTTCTCAGCGAATTTGACATTGTGTACATAACACAGAAGGCCATCAAAGGACAAGCCTTAGCTGACCACCTTGCAGAGAATCCATTGGACAAGGATTATGAGACACTCACTACATACTTCCTAGATGAAGAAGTATTGTTTACTGGAGAATACATCACAGAGTCATACCCAGGATAGAGAATGTTCTTCGACGGAGCAGCAAATTTCAAAGGAGTAGGAATTGGGACAGTCCTAATTTCAGAATCAGGACAACACTACCCAGCATCAACAAAGATAAGGTTCCCCTACACCAATAATATAACCTAGTATGAAGCATGCATCTTCAGGATTAGGATGGCGGTTGACATGAACATCAAGGAGATTCTAGTTATAGGATATTCTGATCTATTGATTCATCAAGTTCAAGGAGATTGGACTACCAGAATGTCATGATCCATACATAAATGCAATGTGTAAAGGAGCTATGCAAGAAGTTCACAAAGATCGAGTTTAAGCACATTTTCAAGATTCGGAACGAGTTTGCCGACGCTTTCGCAACCATGATCCAACATACAGATAAGAACTACATCGACCCCATCGAGATAGAGATCATGGATCAACATGCATACTGTTATCATGTAGACAAAGAGCCAGATGGTAAGCCATTGTACCACGATATCAAAAGGTTTCTTGAAACGAGAAAGTATCCAGAGAACGCCACCAAGGTTCAGAAGCGAGCACTCAAAAGGCTAACAAATTACCTTTTCCTTAACAGGGAAGTCCTGTATATGACCCTAGATTTGGGTCTGTTAAGATGTGTAGATGCCGTTGAAGCAACTAGACTGCTAGAAGAAATACATGCAGGGACATTCAGATCCCACATGAACGGCTTCACCTTAGCCAAGAAGATTTTAAGAGCTGGATATTTTTTCATGACAATGGAAAGCGATAGGATCCGCTATGTGCAGAAGTGTCACCAGTGCCATATCCAAAGGGATCTCATCTGGGTTCCACCCAATGAGCTAAACGTAATGGGTTTGGCTTAGCTGTTTAACGCTTGGGTCATGGACATAATCGGACATAAAGAGCCCATTGATTCAAATTAACAACGTTTTTTTTTGGTAGCAATTGATTACTTCACAAAATGGGTCGAAGCTTCTACATACAAGGCCGTCACAAAGAAAGTGGAGGCGGATTTTGTCCGTAACAACATAGTTTGCTGGTTTGGGATACCCGAGGCAATCATCACTAACAATGCAACAAGTCTCAACAGTGATCTCGTGACGGAAAGTTGCTAGAAGTTCAAAATTGTCCACCATAACTCCACAGCATACAGACCACAAATGAATACAGTAGTTGAGGTAGCCAACAAATACATCAAAAGGATTCTTCGGCAATCATTGGCAATGGCACAAGAAATTATCCTTCTCCTTACTATGTTATCTGACCAGGATGAGGACCTCCATTGGGGAAACGCCATACATTTTGGTACACAACACTAAAGCTGTGATACCTACAGAGGTTGTGATACCATATTTAAGGATCATTCAAGAAGCCAAGTTAGACGACGCATAATGGATACGGGTCAGGCAGGAGCAACTCATGCTCATTGACGAGAAGAGGATGGGCGATGTATGCCATAGTCAGCTGTATCAAAAGAGAATGGCCAGTGCATTCAACAAAAGAGTGAAACCTCGCCAATTTATACTGGGGAAGTTGGTTTTGAAGAAGAAGCCAAAGGAAAGTTTGTGCCAAATTGGCAAGGTCCTTACGTGGTCCACCGAGTATTGTTAGAAGGAGGTCTGATCTTGGCAGAAATAGAAGGAAGAGTCAGCATGGAGACTATCAACTCCGACGCAATCAAGAGATATTACATTTGAAGACAGTAGAGTTAGGTTTTGGTTGTAACAGAACTACGCCCGACCTGACTTCCCGTGGAGGGATACGTAGGCAACACAGGTAGGGTTCAGTCTCTCTCTCCCCCTTTTCTTTTGTAATATGAAATCTAAATACCATTTTGTATGTACTCGGAACTACGCCATGACTTGATTTCTTCTAGAAGGAATACATAGGCAATTCTCATAGAATTCAGTCATTTTTTGTAATTGAATGTCACGCCCCGACCTCGAAGAGCGTGACCGATGCTCAACTGAGATAACCCGATCGAGCAAGCCTACTAGATTGCTTTCTACCCACTCATCCATAAATAAAGAGAAGATAAATTTCATTAATTAACACCAAGAGGATTCATGAACGACACTAATTCCATCACTATTAGTTATTTCATTTTTAAAGTCTCAAAATACATACACTTTGATAGTTAAAGTGAAACAAGTGATTCAAATATAACAAGACTAGTTTGACTATCCCAACACCCATATACAACCCACATTATGTCTACGAAGCCTCTAACGGATAAAAAAGAGTACTATGATAATGCCGGCAACAAGGCCCCGGCTATACCTCAAGCACAATACACGAGGACGAAGAGATAGAAGACCCCGAAATGAAGTGGGGCTTACCAAGTCTGCTAGGAAGAGGGTGTGCTGCTATCAATGATCAATGCCACCTGCTGCGGAACCACCTGCAGCCATTAAAGATACAGCGCCCCCGATAAAAGGGACGTTAGTACATATGGAATAGTACAAGTATGTATGACTAAACACCCTCTTATTAGAACAAGTAGTAATACAAGAAAGAACTGTCAAAGAATCAATGGAAGCCTCAAACAATACTAAACAACAAGTTAGGAGCAAGATAAGTTTTCAAGTAAATTTCCATTATTTTAGGTTGGAAGATCTTCACACCGATATAGATATACCACCGTGTATTTTGCACGGAGTCCGATCATGGCCCGATCGGCTAGGCCATCTCACCCAAAGACATCAACCACAATCACAATTATTATCACAAACTTTAATCATTATCTCAATCACAATCTCAAGCACAATCACCACCATGTATGCGGCATGGCATCCGATCACGACCCGACCGACTAGGCCGTCTCACCATAATGTCGTGTGGATCGACGTTACCCTTTTCTAGCAATCATCTCATCCCAATAAAGGGGAATGTTCTCATCACATCAATCTCATCCGAAATGAGGGGAATAACTACAACTCATTATATACCGGCATGTGTAGTTCTGGGGTTAGGCTATTTCAACCTACCCTTCTTCGGTGACTAACGATACTCCCAAAGTGTTTATTATTAAAAGGATTTACAACTCATTTCAGCGTCTTTTACATGCCTCTTTGTTTCATTGGCACTAATGGCCCCAAATGTGATATCATTCTTGGCACGTTGGCCGTATTTCATATTTTATGCTCACCTCTTTCACTTTCAAACATCATCACAAATCATCGACAACAAAGCATTTCTATTCAAGACTTTAAGTACACATGTGAGCAAGTAAGAGTCTTAAGCACATTGAGATTTCTTACACAATTTGGCATAATAGCTTTCATTTGCATCACGACTTGAAGTTATAACATTTAGATATGCAACCCATACTTTGAACACATTCTCAAATAGTAACATAACATAACAAGAACATTTGGAGTACATATTGAACATATATATCTTTTGACACAAGGCTTATTCTGAATAATCAATTTATAATGAGCAACTCAGGACTTACAAGGACATTGTGGGGTTTAATTCTAAAAGAGGAGTTTAGCCAACACACCTCACCTTGAGCTTTACTTAAAATACTACAATGTTCTGAAAATCTTAGACACTTCGATCTATTTAGAGATATAGCAAAATTGAACACAAATTAGGAAGGAGTTCATGGTTCCAGCTTATTTGAGCATTTTATCAAACACTATGTGTGCATTAAGGTTTCAAGGACATTATATGGTGGATTCCTTCATCCCCAACCCAATATCTACCCTTTTTAGCTCAACAACCTTCCTACATCTTTGTTGGTACATGCATGCATAGATAACACCCATATACCTTAGAATCACACTCCCCATTATCCATCTTCTACCCCAAAGTCGAAATTGAAGACTAGTGTATGGAACCTTACCTCTTGGATGGAGACCTTTGACTCTTTCTTGTGAATTTTTCAAGACTTAAGCAAATATTGGTAAACAATTAGCTTAGGAACCCCCTCTTACTCTAGAGCACTTCCCCACTCTCAAAATATCAGATTTTTACCCTACAAATGGTCTCCAACAACTATATATCGATATAGGGTCGGGTTACAAAATTAGAAAAAATGAAGCCCTGATGAAGATCTATGGTCGCACATGTGTCCGCATAACATTTCTGCAGTCCGCAAAATGGACTGCATAATGGCCTTTCAGAATTGGGCATTTATGTGCAGGTATGCGACAGGTCTGCGGTCCGAAAACCAATTTTGCGGTCGCAAAAGGGACCGCAGAACCTCCTTTCAAAATTTCTCGTGCTGGCTTCTGCGATGAATGTGCTGCCCGTAAAATGATTATTCGGCCACATAACTGACTGCAAAATAACTTCAAAAGTTTGGCCATTCCTCTGCTTCACTCTATGACAGATCTGCGGTCCGCAAAATGGACTGCAGAAATGCCGTGAACTGCCAAACATATTTCTTCAACTCCCCAATACACTGTTCAACCCAAAAGGTTGGTACCACGGTGAGCAAGCTCGCCGTGAAGAATCTATGCAATCATCAACACATAAGTCTACCTTGGCACCACGAAACCCCGTGTTTTAGGTAAAACTTTTACGGGGCCTTACATCCTCCGCCACTTAAGATCATTCGTCCTCGAATGAGGGTCAAAGTTCACCATTAGCATCCAATGTTGCCCAACTGTTACTTCACTTACCAGCAGCTCCAAAAGTTTTACTAACTCCCTAAATTTCTCAAATCTTTTGGCAAAGTTTACCCTATAACTAGGACTATCCACCTGCCAGAGAATCTCATAAACCAATACTAATAAGATGCACATAACCCAACGACGCAACACAACTTGGAATTAACACAAACCGTGGCCTCATAGGCAATATATTACTAGAAAAGAACACACTTAGCATAAACTGTACAAGTGATACATATTAATAATAATTCATAGGGGAAAACTTCATAAAAACGATTACATAGCTATTCAAACAAGTGTGGATACTTCTTCTTTATTTCTTCCTCGACCTCCCAGGTGGTATCTTCAACCTGTTGGTTTCGCCAAAGTACTTTCACGGACGCAATTTCTTTATTTCTTATCTTCTGGACTTGCCTATCAAGAATGGCAACTGGAATTTCCTCATTAACCTCAATAGTCTCGACCGAAAAAATGAGCGACAGATCTCCATCCACCTTCTTCAACATGGATAAATAAAACATCAGGTGCACTAAAGACATCTCTGGAGGTAGTTCAAGCTTGTGAGCCAGCTGACAATTCCTCTGAATGATTCTGTACGGTCCGACGTACCTCAGACTCAATTTTTCTTTCTTACCAAACCGCATTATACCCTTCATGGGGGAAACCTTCAAGAATAACCAAACATCCTCTGTGAACTACAAATCCCTGCGACGCACATCCGAATAGGACTTTTGAAGACTCTGAGTAGTTTTCAACCATTCTGTAATGATCTTAACCTTCTCCATAGCCTGATGCACGATGTCTGGCCCTATCAATTCTGCCTCCCCAATCTCGAACCATCCAATGGGAGATTTACATCTCCTACTATATAAAGCCTCGAACGGTGCCTTCTGAATACTAGCATGATAACTATTGTTCAAGAAAAATTCTATGAGTGGCAAATTATCATCCCAGCTAACCTTGAAGTCAAGAACACAATCGTGCAACATATCCTCAAGCATTTGAATAATCTGCTCTGCCTGCCCGTCAGTCTGCGGGTAAAAAAAGGCTATACTATGATTCACCGAAGTACCTTCTTCCAAAAATTAGCCTTGAACTGTGCCCCTCGATATGAGATAATAGAAGCTGGTGTGCCATGCAACCTGACTTTTTCCTTAGTAGACAACTGAGCATACTGTTATGATGTGTCGGTAGCTTTAACAGCTAAGAAGTGAGCTGATTTCGTGAGTCGATCCACAATCACCCAAATCGAGTCATACTTATGGGGCGTGCGAGGTAGTCCCACCACAAAGTCCATATTGATCATCTCCCACTTTCACATTGGAATTTCTATGTTCTTTACCAACCCACCGGGCCATTGGTGTTTGGCCTTTACTCATTGACAATTTGGACACCTCGCCACAAAGTCCGCTACATTCCTCTTCATATCATTCCACTAGTAGACTTTCTTAAGATCATGATTCATCTTTGTAGAGCCCGGGTGCACGGAATACCTAGAAGTGTGAGCCTCGATCATGATTCTTTGTTGGAGACCATCTACATTTGGAACACATAGTCGCCCTTGGTACCATAGTGTACCATCATCCATGCCAAGAGAAACGTCAATGGTCTTATGTTTATGAATCTCCTCCTTCAATTGTACCAATAACGGATCGTTGTATTACTTCTCCTTGACCTCCACCACAAGCGATGATTCAGCCCTATATTGCCCAATCACCCCTCCTTCACTAGTGTACGCAAGTCGAACTCCCAAACTAGCCAACCGATGAACCTCCTTGGCCAATGACCTTTGATATTCCTCCAAGTGAGCCAAACTGCCCATGGTCCATGAATATATTGGAGTAACTCAAGCTGTCTTCTCTGGCTCGGATTTAATTCCTTCTATTTGAAAATATATTGGAGGCACTTATGGTCCATGAATATATCCATATGGATCCCATACATATAATGATGCCAAATCTTCAATGCAAATACAATTGCCGCAAGCTCTAAGTCATGTGTTGGATAATTCTTTTCATGATTCTTGAGTTGTCTAGAAGCAATGGCTATCACCTTGCCATGTTTCATTAATACACACCCAAGTTCAATTCTTGAAGCATCACAATATACCACAAACCCATTTGTACCTTCTGGTAGGGTCAACACCGGTGCCGTAGTCAATCTTGATTTCAACTCTTGAAAGCTCTTTTCACAAGCATCTGACCATTGGAACTTAACCACCTTTTGCGTCAATTTAGAGAACCCCTCCACAAATTTCATGTAATATCCAGCTAAGCCCAAGAAACTAGGAATCTATATTGGGGTAGTAGGTCTAGGCTAATTTTTCACCGCTGCAATCTTCTGAGGATCAACCTTAATTCCTTCTCTAGAGACCACATGACCCAAGAATGTGACAGATTCAAGCAAAAATTGACATTTCAAAAACTTTGCATACAACTTGTTCTGATATAAAGTTTGTAGAACTGCCCTGATATGATCGGCATGGTCCTCTCGACTTCGTGAATACACAAGGATATCATCAATAAACACTATCACGAAGGAGTCAAGAAAAGGCTTGAAGACTCAATTCATCAGATCCATGAAAGCTGCCGGGGAATTTGTTAGCCCAAAAGATATTACCAGGAATTCAAAGTGCCCATACCAGGTCTTAAAGTTTTTTTCCGAATATCCTGCTTCCTGATCATCAATTGGTGATACCCGGATCTTAAATTAATCTTGGAGAAGTACTTAACACCCTAGAATTGGTCAAACAAGTCATCTTGGAATTGGTGACCTATCTTTCTTTCTTTCAAAGAGAACCGGTGCGCCCCAAGGCGACATACTCGGTCGGATGAAATCCTTGTCTAATAAATCCTTCAATTTCTCATTTAGCTCCTTCAATTCTACCGGAACAATTCTGTAGGGTGGGGTAGATATAGGCTGCGTGCCCAGCATCACATCAATCCCATAATCAATTTCTGTGTCTGGTGGAATCCCAGGGAGCTCATTAGGAAAGACCTCCAAAAATTCATTCACAACTAGCACAGACTCAAGTGTAGGTGCCTCAACATCGATGTCTGTAACCTGGAACAAATGGTAAATACATCCCCTTTTAATCATCTTCATGGCCTTAAGGTAAGAAATAAACCTGCCCTTCGGTACCACACCATCCCCCTTCCATTCAATCACTGACTCATTTGGAAATTCAAACATAACGGTTCTGGTTCGACAATCAAGCTTGGAAAAACATGAATAAAGCCAGTCCATCCCCATTATTACATCAAAATAAACCATCCCCAATTCAATGTGATTGGCCATGGTGTCCCGACCACGCACCGTGATAACACAATCTCTATAAACTCGCATGGCCACAATAGACTCACCAACCGGAGTAGATACAGAGAATGGCTCATGAAGCTGTTCCGGTTCTATCCCAAATTCCATAGAAACATAAGGAGTGACAAAGGACAAAGTGGAACCGAGATCAATAAGAGCATATACATCATGAGATTGAATAGTCAATATACCTATGACAACATCTGGAGAAGCCTCTGCACTCTAGCGACCCCTCATAGCATAGAAACGGATGGGTCCTCCCGAACTCAATGTACCACCCCTAGCTCCACCACGCCCTGCGGGTGCTGGAGCGCTTCGAGCGGGAGGAGGTGCTGCGGAAGTAGTAGCTATAGAACTGGCTGGTTGTGTCGTGCCCCTGCCCGCACCCTGCTTGGACGGACGAAAATCACACTAAATATGACCCCTCAATCTGCACTGGTAGCATATGGGTAGGTCCATATAGAAGACTCCTAAGTGCATCTTCCTCCATCTAGGTTCAAGAATTGAGAAACAATTAGTTTAGGAACCCTCTTTCACTCTAGAGGCACTTATGGTCCATGAATATATCCATATGGACCCCTTACAGATAATGACGCCAAATCTTCAATGCAAATACAATTGCCGCAAGCTCTAAGTCATGTGTTGGATAATTCTTTTCAAGATTTTTGAGTTGTCTAGAAGCATAGGCTATCACCTTGCCATGTCGCATTAATACACACCCAAGTTCAATTCTTGAAGCATCACAATATACCACAAACCCATTTGTACCTTCTGGTAGGGTCAACACCGGTGCCGTAGTCAATCTTGATTTCAACTCTTGAAAGCTCTTTTCACAAGCATCCGACCATTGGAACTTAACCACCTTTTGCGTCAATTTAGAGAACCCCTCCACAAATTTCCTGTAATATCCACCTAAGCCCAAGAAACTGGGAATCTCTATTGGGGTAGTAGGTCTAGGCCAATTTTTCACCGCTGCAATCTTCTGAGGATCAACCTTAATTCCTTCTCTAGAGACCACATGACCCAAGAATGTGACAGATTCAAGCAAAAATTCACATTTCAAAAACTTTGCATACAACTTGTTCTGATATAAAGTCTGTAGAACTGCCCTGATATGATCCGCATGGTCCTCTCGACTTCGTGAATACACAAGGATATCATCAATAAACACTATCACGAAGGAGTCAAGAAAAGGCTTGAAGACTCAATTCATAAGATCCATGAAAGCTGCTGGGCAATTTGTTAGCACAAAAGATATTACTAGGAATTCAAAGTGCCCATACCAGGTCTTAAAGTTGTTTTCGGAATATCCTGCTCCCTGATCATCAATTGGTGATACTCGGATCTTAAATCAATCTTGGAGAAGTACTTAACACCCCAGAATTGGTCAAACAAGTCATCTTGGAATTGGTGACCCATCTTTCTTTCTTTCAAAGAGAACCGGTGCGCCCCAAGGCGACATACTCGGTCGGATGAAACCCTTGTCTAATAAATCCTTCAATTTCTCATTTAGCTCCTTCAATTCTACCGGAACCATTCTGTAGGGTGGGGTAGATATAGGCTTCGTGCCCGGCATCACATCAATCCCATAATCAATTTCTGTGTCTGGTGGAATCCCAGGGAGCTCATTAGGAAAGACCTCCAAAAATTCATTCACAACTGGCACAGACTCAAGTGTAGGTGCCTCAACATCGATGTCTGTAACCTGGAACAAATGGTAAATACATCCCTTTTTAATCATCTTCATGGCCTTAAGGTAAGAAATAAACCTGCCCTTCAGTACCACACCATCCCCCTTCCATTCAATCACTGACTCATTTGGAAATTCAAACATAACTGTTCTGGTTCGACAATCAAGCTTGGAAAAACATGAATAAAGCCAGTCCATCCCCATTATTACATCAAAATAAACCATCCCCAATTCAATGAGATTGTCCATGGTGTCCCGACCACGCACCGTGATAACACAATCTCTATAAACTCGCACGGCCACAATAGACTCACCAACCGGAGTAGATATAGAGAACGGCTCATGAAGCTATTCCGGTTCTATCCCAAATTCCATAGAAACATAAGGAGTGACATAGAACAAAGTGGAACCGAGATCAATAAGAGCATATATATCATGAGATTGAACAGTCAATATACCTATGACAACATCTGGAGAAGCCTCTGCACTCTAGCGACCCCTCATAGCATAGAAATAGGTGGGTCCTCCCGAACTCAATGCACTACCCCTAGCTCCACCACGCCCTGCGGGTGCTGGAGCGCCTCGAGCGGGAGGAGGTGCTGCGAAAGTAGTAGCTATAGAACTGGCTGGTTGTGTCGTGCCCCTACCCACACCCTGCTTGGACGGACGAAAATCACACTAAATATGACCCCTCAATCTGCACCCGTAGCATATGGGTAGGTCCATATAGAAGACTCTTAAGTGCATCTTCCTGCATCTAGGTTCAAGAATTGAGAAACAATTAGTTTAGGAACCCTCTTTCACTCTAGAGCACTTCTCCACTCTCAAAATATCAAACTTTTACCTTACAAATGGTCTTCAACGACTATATAACGAAACAGGGTCAGGTTAAAAAAATTAGAAAAACGAAGCCCCTATGCAGATCTACGATCACATATGCGATTGCATAATGCTTCTGCGGTCCGCAAAATGGACTGCATAATGTCTGGAATTGGGCATTTCTGCTTCACTCTACGACAAGTCTACGGTCCGCAGACCAATTTCGCGGTCGCATAATGCGCTGCAGAACTCCCCTCAAAAATTTTTTGTATTGGATCTACGATGAATTGTCGACCGCTTAATGGACCGCATAATGGTCCGAAAATTAGCTCAAGTTTCTGCTTCATTCTGCGGCAGATCTGCGGTCCGTGGATCATTTATGTGGTCGCAGAATGGACCGCATAAATGACTTGCACTGCCAAAATTTTTCTTTAACTCCCCAACACCCTGTTCAACCCAAAAAGTCCGTACAATATTTGGATAAGTCTACATCGACACCACAAAACCCCGAGTCTTAGGTAAAATTTTACGGGGCCTTACAAAGTTAAGATTTAGTCTATGGGTGAATCCTTGATAATTTAAACAAAGGCTTTTAAGAGGATGTAGCCATGATCAGGGACTTTTATAAATTTGAAATATGTACCTTCTCTACTCTTAAGATATATGATTCAGATGTCTGGGTTTCTAAAGTGATCTGCTAGTGCTCTTTTCCCTGTGTGTGCCTGAAACTAATTTATTTGAGCATACCTAAACATGTTGAAAATATTCACAGTGAATCATATACATATTTTTGGATTATGGCTACAATAATGTGATTGACTGTCTTATAATCCTGATGATATCTTGTATGGTTGCTGTGAGAAGTGTATATATCCCTGTAGATTTTTATCACTTTGGTATTGGGGTTTACATTGAATGCCTCATTAGCACCTAAACCTGTAGAATAGAGTAAGTGTGAGTAGTTGGGGGTATTTGGGAGTAGAATGTAGTTCTTGGTTGAGTTACTCTGTTACACCCTATATTTTCGTATGTAAAAATGCGTCGTAAGCAAACTAATGTAGGACAAAAAAATGAGATAATATTTAAAAGTATATAAAGTAAGTTAATCATGTTACCTCTGAGGTTACAAATATTGAAGATCATGAACAACAAGTACAAAGAGGGTTGGACAGTTCAGAAGCTAAAGCAATTAAATAAAACAATGTTTCATCGAAAGTCGACAAGTTGGGAATGTTATAACATGTACCTTTGGGGTGAGACTAGGGTGATTAACATGATAAAGAGATTATGTTATGATTTATATTAGTCATATTACATCCGTGTGTTATGTTTTTAAGTCAAGCGAGTTGTGGAACAAAAGTCGATGAAAGTCATCACAAGTTACATTCATAAGTTTTACTGAAACTTTGGGTCAAATGTAACTGCAATTTTCTCCCAATATACTTGGAGTTATGGTGTGTTCCACACATCAAATTAAAGATCTATGAGTCTATTTTCCAACGCATTAAACCATTTGTCAATACGACATCGGAGTAGAGAGATATGTGCATTTTTGCGATACTGCGCAAGCTGCTAGGTGACAAGTAGGTGTGTCACCTACTTGCTTAAATGAAAGCCCAAAAATGGGCCATTTCGGGTCGTCCAAAGAGGCCTTTTAAGGGCCTATTTTCTTCATATATTAGACTTAAAATAGAGCATAATAACCAGACATAAGCTCTGCAAAGAATCCTCCCAAAAATTTCCCACAAACCCTAATTGATTTTCTCTCCCTTTCAAGTTCCAATTGGAGGTAAAACTTAGAGTTTGAAGAACCAAGATAGGAGCTGAGTTATCCAACAAATAAGGTGAGTTTACTGCTCTCTTTCATCCATTTTTTCTTCTGTAAATTCATGGTAAGTCGTTCTATACTTGTAAGAACTCACGGGATGGTGATCGGAAGCCGTGAGTTCGAGTTATTCACTTGTAGCGGACTGTTTTGTGGACTGTTTTGTGTTGCTGTTGGGCTGCGTGTTTTATTACTATTTTGTGGAGTTTTGGAGGAGGAAGGGGGTTTATAAACACCATATAAATGTAGGGTGGTTGGCTGGTCATTCGTCATAACATTTTCGGGTCGTTTGACACTACTACGGTGGTCGTTTTGTGTACGAAGAGATTGGGGTGTGTTGGGCTGTTTTGTAGTATTTGATGGTGTATATAGGGCTGGAAAATGATGTATATATGTTGTTATTGTTCTGTCCTTGTATTGTTGGTGTTATCTTGAAGTTGGAGGAAGGGCATATTATAGGGGAGATGCTGCCCGTTTTAATACAAAATAGGTTTGTCGTTCGTTGTGCGATAGTTGTACCTTTCGTAACTTAACGATAGTATTATTATCATTCTTGTAGATTAAGGTGCGAAGAGGTGAGTTCAACTTGGTGATTGAAAAGATTGTGATAAGGTATGTTAAGGCTAAGCCTTCCTTCATTTTGGCATGATCTCGTAGCTACATGTGTTAGTAATGAGACAAAAAGAGAAGTTCATATTCATGAATTTATTCACACTATTCTAGTCTCATAAGTTACAATATTATTCCTTATCGAGACTCTATATTCAATTTTAGTATTGTCTTCTTTCAGTCAAGAGAGCAGCAAGCCTATATATACAGTATTACAGTATTTTCATTACCATCGAGCTATAATCGATGGGCAGGCCCCTATTGGGCAACCTCTGATCAGATGGAAAGTTATATACCGAGCCTACTGTGGCCGAGCGCCTATGAGCGAGCCCAGCATGGTCGAGATACATAGCCTAGTATGGCCGAGCGCCTATAAGCGAGCCTACTATGGCAGAGCAGTTATATATACCGAGCCTTATAAGGCCGTACAATTATTTTACTTACTATATTGAAGGAGTTGAGTTAGTATCAGCAGGTAAGTATATCTCCAGATCATCTTTGACTCCCAGTTAATTTCAGTTATCATATTATCAGTTCAGTTTCAGATTTCAGTTATTTTATTGCCTTACATACTCGGTACATTATTTCGTACTGACGTCCCTTTTTTGGGGGCGCTGCATTTCATGCGTGCAGGTTCAGACAGACAGACGGGTAGACCTCCTCAGTAGGTGTTTTCCGAGTTCCGCCTGATCGGTAAGCTCCACGTCTTTCGGAGTTGCCAGGACTAGAGTTTTGTGTACATCTTATGTATATCTGTATATATGTTATGGGTAGGTCGGGGCCCTGTTCCGATCACAGTACATCTATCAGTAGAGGCTTGTAGGCATATCCTGTTGGTTAGTGCAGTATGTTGGGTTTGTATAAATTGGTGGTTTGTCAGCTGTAGTAGCTATGACGGCCTTGTCGGCCTAGCTTTATATTGATATTTAGTTAGTGCTAGTTTCCATTCAGATTTATATTTTGCTTCGCAAATTGTCTTGCAAGGTGGCCCCATGGCCAAAGTATGACATTATGTGTTCAGAGTCCCTTAGTCGCAATTTGGTACGCCAGGTTAGGTGAGGCACGGGGTGCTTGTCTCGCTCCTAGGTTCGGGGCGTGACAAACTTGGTATCAGAGCAGTTCTGTCCTAGGGAGTCTACAAGCCGTGTCTAGTAGGGTCTTGTTTATAGATGTGTTGTGCACCACATT